>NC_088813.1:6920077-7245619 GCF_011386835.1 Chrysemys picta bellii | reverse complement strand
TCCCAGTCCCCTCCATGGCCCTTTGTCTCCGTCTCCCCATGCCCCCAGGTGCCTCATCCAATCTGGATTTCCCCAAGTGATTCCCCATTCCCCCCACCATACCACTGTCCCCTCCTCCCACCCACTAGCCCCCAGTCACAGTCTCCTTGCCCAGCCAGTCCAAGTCTCCCCACACCAGCGGTTTGTACGATCTCAGCCTTCCTCCCAGTCCCAGTGTTTCCATGGCAAAGCTCTCATTGACTTCAGTGGGAACAAGAGGAGACCTTTAATCCTTAAAAATGTATTAGCATGAGGCAAATGCTTGGGAGGCCACCCAGACCCCTATAAAAGGCCTGGCTTGAGATGCAATCCGAGTAACTTCTTTGGTTAGTTATTTATTGGGGGAGATCTTATTTATTTACTTTTCTTCCAAAATGCTCCTCAAAAGGTCTCATAAAATACGAGTTGCACAGAATACGCTTGGCTGTAAATTCAGAACATGTGTTTGAGCGAATTTGTTGCTCAGGAACTAATGGGCAAAGAGCCTCGGACAGAACTAGTCACAGACCGGCAGGCTGCAAGCACGCTGCTCCCACACAGCTTTGATGATGCACATTAGCCTTGACCTGCAGCATGCCCTGTTGTTCTTGTCCTGGGCTCCCTACACACATACCAGCCACGGCACCTCAGCCTTGACCTGCAGTCCCCCGCCAGTTCTCCTGGCTATACCAGCTCTGTTAATGCACCTCACTCCTGCAGCATTATTATTATTATTATTATTATTCCGGTCCTGCGCTCCCTACACTTCCATACCCTCAGTTCTGCCAGTACAGCTCAGTGAAAACTTCTAAAACATGCCAGTCAAAGATGCGGTAAAGGCAACTGCACAATGAGAGTTACCGCCCAAAGTAATGGACTACGTGGCAAGTCAGAGCTAAGCCGGATGGACCAACATGATTCCCTGATTGCAGGTGCATGGGCTAGGAGACCAGTTACAGTCTGTATGTGTTTTGGGCAAAGAAAACCCAAAGGAGTTGTGAGCATGACCCAAAGAAGAAACAGAGCTTCTTGGGCACAGAACTTCTGGAGGGGCAGACACAGGAATTTCGGAGCAAGGAATCTGCCTGCTCTTGCTGGTTTCTGCCGTGTTCAGGGAAACAGGACTTTGTGCACATTTTTTTATAAACAAACAAGATCTCACCAAGGATAGATCTGAGTCCTATCATCAATTCCTCATCCTGATGGAAGCAATCCTGCAAGGCCCTGAGTATGGGCTCACCGCTCAGGCCAAAGGAGCAATGCTGCATTTTGCATAGCTTCTGGTTGAGCCTCCTTGTGAAATCATAAACCTCCCCCAGGTTCCCTCAAAACTCAGCTCAGGCTGGCTTAGAAGTGGATTCAGGTTTGCAAACCTCTGCTAACACTCTACTGTGTGCACTAAGAATTAGTAAGTAAAGACGATAGCAATAACAACAAGGAGTCTGGTGGCACCTTAAAGACTAACAGATTTATTTGGGCATAAGCTTTCATGGGTAAAAAACACAACTGAAGAAGTGAGGTTTTTACCCACAAAAGCTTATTCCCAAATAAATCTGTTAGTCTTTAAGGTGCCACCAGACTCCTTGTTGTTTTTGTAGTTACAGACTAACACGGCTACCCCCTGATACTTGATGATAGCAATCATTATCATCGGGTTCTTGGGTTCGGATCCAAGCTCTGCCACTGCCTCACAGTGTGAGTTTGAGTCACATCCCCTCTCCGGGCCTCAGTTTCCCCATCTATAAAGCAGGGCTAATAATGTACTTTTAGATGAGAAGTTCAGCAGTAGAAACCTTACTGATTACAGAATAACCAATCAGAACTCACCCTTGAGGCAGCACCAGAACCACATGATCTCCAAAGCTTCATTCTCCAGGTCAGTGCTTCCCCCTTCCTTTCAGTTCCTCGTTCTTTAAAGTGTGATAATTTTCTCATCAGACTCTTTTCCAAGGTAGTGCAGAGAGCAGCTGGATGAGGTAATTTCTCTTCAGTAAGTGAATAGCGTCCCTGGGAGGAAACTAGGTTATCAGAGCAACAGGGAGTATTTACAATAATACGTTGCTCTCCATCATAAACTATTTGGCACAGAGAGAAAGAGAAAGGTGGAAGCCATATGTTTAATCACACCAATATTAAGAGGTTGCAGAACAAAATCTTTATCCCCTAATGGGAAAATCATACATCCAAAGGGCCACTTCTGCTACAGTAATTTACAGACCTATGTAGAGTCACTGGATCAAATCCTCATCTGGTATAAATCAGCATTGCACCATTGACTTCAAATGCAGTTACACCAGCTGGGGATCTGATCCACTGACTTCAGTCAGTGGGGCTACACGGATGTACACCAGTTGTGAGTTCTGGCCCATTGATTTTAATTGAGCCATGCCTGTTTATGCTGGATGGAGATCTGGTCCACCATCCCCAGAGAATAACATGCTCAAGTCATCTAGTGGGACACAGAATCGAGCAGGACTCCTGGGTTCTCTTCTGAGCTCTGACACTGACTTGCTGAGTGCCCTTGGGCTAGTCACTTTCCTTCTTGGAGTCTCAGCTCCCTGCAGCAGAGAAATGAGGACAATGATACTCAGCTGACAGGAGTGTTGGGTGGTCCATGAATGCGTGTGCTGTGCTTTGAGCTCTATGGGGGACAGGGGCTAACCCCAGTACATATAAGTTCCAAGCTTCCTGTTTTAGGACCTATATCTGCACCCAGTGCTTAAAGTGGTCTGAAAAAAGTGCCCAGGTGGGTGGATGGTCGATGTATCCATCATCCTTATATCTACTCAACCATTGGACCAGCAATTAATTCAGCCCAACATCAATTCTGCCCCTGCCCAGCCTCAACTCTACTTTGCCTGTAGTTCTTGGGGTCCTTCACCCTCTTTTCCAAGGCCAGGAGGTGGGGGGGGGGGGGGGGCGGGAGAGACAGGCTGTAGCAGGATCCCTCCTCCCTTCCAGTTCTGGTGTTACAAGGAGAAAGATGGGAAGAACAGAGGAGCCATCCTATCACTTACAGGAGGAGATACTGGGTTCCTTCTGCTCCCCCGTCCTCTCCTGTGAGGATGGTGAGGGGAAGAGGGAGAGAGCTCTGTCTGCTTCTTGCAGCATCTCTGATTGGTGGCTGTCCCCCAAGAGGTGGGGCAGAAGGGAAAGCAGCCAATCAGATGTGGGGTTTTTTTTTTGCCACTAAAAATGTGTGCCCCTCAGTGAACCAACTCACTTTTTTAAAGTCTCATTTCCTGGGTCTGTGACCCGTTGGGACTTGGCACACTCTGAGCACTGGGTGCACCATGCTCCCCCACTGTCCCTAGAAAGAGTCATTCATTCTCACAGTGCCCCCGCCCGGGAGGGGAGTTATCCTCCATTTACAAACAGGCCAACCGAGGCACAGAGAGGTGGCTGAACCGGCTGATAGTTAAAGCCAGACGAATTGCAATTAGAAATAAGGACCAATGGTTTAATCAGTGAGGGTGACTAACCGCAGGAACAAACCCCCACGGAAAGTGGTGGATTCTCCATCTCCTGACATCTTCATATCAAGATGGAGGCTTTAGCCAAACACGAGTTACTGGCCTCAATGCAGCAGTAACTGGGGGGAATTGAATAGCCTGTGCTATGCAGGAGGTCAGACTAGATGATCAAATGGGTTCTGGCCTTAAACTCTATGAAGCTATAAACTTGTCCCCATTGAAGCAAGGACAATATTCATTGGGAGCAGGATTAGGGCGGAAAGAGCCGAGTGGGAGTCTTTCCATTGACTTCAGCCACCATTGGATTGGAACTTAAGTAACTTGCTCAAGATTACCTGGGAAGCCTGTAGCGGAGACTGGGGAACAATAGAGGAGCCTTGACTCCCAGTTCCTTGCTCAACCACTAGGCAACATTGCCCCACCCTGTAGCGACCCTGAGTTCCGTGCAGACCCAGCTTGCAAAATGGAGCCTGAGATTTGGATTCTTTCCCTCTGCCCCTTTAAGAATGTTATATATTTTACAGAAAGCAAAGCTATTTCACAAACATACCTCAATATCAACGACTTCCTTCAGCCCCCGGCCTGGCTTCTGAGGAATAACTTTGATGTCCATTATGCACCCCGGCCTCCTTCTGTTCAAGGCATATCATCGCCATCACCGAGGAGCCAGCGAGGACTACGGCCTCGCTCGCCATTGGCTAGAGCGGCTCAGCCTTTTTTCAGTTTCAGTCGGAAAAGACACACGCACAAAAGAGCGTTGCAGCAGGGCAATTTTATGGGAAACGTGGGTAATGAAAAGGGTGAAACACATTCGTTGCTGTGATGAGGGAGCTATAGAAAATCCTTAAATGATGGGTAGATAGATTAGATTAGGATCCAGATGGACAGACAGACAGACTAGGCTCTAGATAGAAAGACAGATTAGGATCTAGGAGGATGATGGATGGATGGAAAAATTTGATTCCCCAAATTATGCCAACAAATCTGAAATTGGAGAATGAAAAGGAAGTTGGGAGCCCAGGGAGGTCCCAGCAAAGAGAACAGCCCCGCCCCCCCCACACCCTCAGCATTAGTACACACAAATCCTCCATCTGTTCTACCATGCCCCACACAGCCAGAGGGCTGTTACCTCCAGCCCCTGCACGCCCAGCGCTGCCGTTAACTTCCTGGCGCTTTCCAGCGCGCTCAGTCCCTCGCTTTCGTATGTACTAAAATTGATGGAGAAATGTAAAAGTCTCTCATTTCCTCCCTCTCCCCTAGATGCTGCTAACCTTGCTTTTCCTCGGGCCCCAGTGCAGGATTGCTCAATGGAAAGTAATTTGGAAAGTCTCTGAACTGGTTTTCTTTTGTATAAAATATTATGTCTAAAGAGCCACTGAAAGCATAAAGCGAAGCATGCGAGATAGCTAGAGTCTGTTCCCATTGGCAACTGACTTCTCCCAAGTCCCCAGATGTAGGGCCCCATTCCGCCCTCTGTTCCACTTTCCTGCCATCCAGAGGTGGCACGTCTGAGATGACGTCTGACCAAGGCAGCTGTGCACCCCCTTAGTCGGAGACCAGGTGGGTCTGGGGATTCTACTTGGGGGTGTGGTGGGGGAGGGTTCTGGGTATATCTAGAATATCTCATTGTTCTCGAATAGAAAAGTGGCTTCCTGACCTGCCTTTGTCTGGCTAGGATGGAGGGTCGGGGTCGGGGGGGGGGGGGGAAGAGAAGAATTAAAATTTGATATCCCTTCCATCCTGCTTCTCTGCAGCACACAATCTGAACTTCACTTACTCTGCATCCCACCACATGCCCATGCTTCCAGTATCCCTTGTTTGCTATGCATCTCTGCCTCTGGATTGCAGCTGGGAGAGCGAGCTGTGGCCTCCAGACAAGGTTAGGAGAGGAGATCAGGGAGACCAGAGCATTGTGAGGTGCAGTATGTGCTATACGGGACTTGCATTGGCTATTTCCATTGAATGCATCATAGCTCATAGACCAGTGCTCTTCACTATTTTTGAAGTGGGGGCCACTTTGGCAAAAAACCTTCAGTGTGAGAACCACATCAACTACTAAATTAACACACTGCTTACTACTCCTTCATGATGTAATGTTACAGAGCCACTCGTGTCACTAAAATGAAGTTCACTTGTACAATAAAATGATACTTCTTTTATAAATAGTAACCAGGAAAATATATGGAATTTAAAAGTTTACGCGCATAGGTGCCTTTTTAAAAGCAGAATAATGCAAAACTTTCTTTAACAACTGGATGAGTGAAAGTTTGCCTGTTCCTCCTTGACTTTGTTCATGCAGTATTTGTAATCGGTCATCGCAATCCTAGTAAGGCAGTCCAAATGTTCGTTGGTCAATTTGTTCCTCTGTTTTCTTTTCACAATATTCATGTTGAAAATGTGGATTCACGGGTATATGTACTGACAGCATTTTTGGCACACGATGTTTCAGAGATGGGTATTGTGTATCAAGGACCATGTCCCAGAAATGATTAACACCTGTCTTAAGTTCAGACTTTATGGTGTCATTTGTCACAATTTCACTCTCCAGTTTAGCACAGTCAGAACAAATGTCTGATAACTGGTGACAGTGATGTCACTGATATATGGAAGGAGTTCTCAATTAAATTAAAAACTCCTTGTACTCCATTACGTCTTTGAATCGAGACTCATATTCTACCCTCAATTCTCCCAACACTTGAACAAATGAATTTCAAAAGCTCGGGATTTCCTGAGGTGACTGCTCTGAGTTTTGAAAAGGGAACAAACTGCGTGTCGGGAATGAATAATGTTGGAATCTTGTTTTGAAAAGCAGTTACGACATGCCACGTGTTACCAGGACATTTCTGTTTCCCTTGCAACTGGAGATTTAGCGCAGTCAAATGGCAAGTGATGTCAGTCAAAAATGCCATCTTAATTATCCACTCTGGATTTTCTAAGTCTCTCCTTCTTCCCCTTGCTTCCAAGGAATTCACAAATCTGAGGAAGGAGACCCAAAAATCTTTCAAGGACCCTGCCACGAGATAACCATCTCACTTCATTGTGCATCACTAGGTTGCCATATTCTGTCTTATATTCTTCCAGTGATGCTCGAAACTGCTGGTGAATCAGCGCTCTTGAAACAATAAAATTGACCCCCTTTACAACCAACTGCATGACACTTTGCATTTCACTAGGTTTTAGTCTACCCACAAGTGCTTTTTGGTGTAGAATGCAATGAAATATGGTGAATTTGGGTATTTCCTTTCGTTTCCTCATCAGACCAATCAATCCATTCTCCTTCCCTCGCATATTTGGTGCACCGCCTGTACACACGGAAGTTAGCTTTGTCCAGTCCAAGTTATTCTCAGCAATAAAATCGAGTAGGGCAGTCAAAATGTTTTCCCCTTTAGTTTGATCTTTCAAAGGTATTAAACACAGCAGTTCTTCCCGGAATAATTCTTCTCTGGGGAAACAAACCCAGACACACAATTGTGAGACGTCACATATATCTGTACTTTCATCCACCGCTATGCGAAAACACGGTGTCGGATTTCTTTTCCAATTTCCTCCACCCTTCTTGTTATGGTTGGGTCAGACAGTTGCAGCTCTTTTATTTGCTATAGGATTGCATTTTTGTTATTGAAATCAGCATACGGGATTTCCGCAGAGGCCAGAAAACACTCTTTAATGATCTCAGCGTCAGTAAATGCCTTTTTAGGTCTTGCTAAAATCCATGCGATTTCGAAAGATGCCTCTGTCAAACAGTCTGCAACGGACCTCGATTTCTGTATTATTTTTTTGCTGTCCTTTTAGTGAAGCAGCAAGTTGTTCAATTTTTCCTTAGGTTACTTCCAGGTGGGTAATTGTCACTGAAGTTTGCATGTGCTGTTGCGTAATGGCGTTGGAAATTGCTCCGCTTAAAAGCGGAACATGTCTGCTGACCAATTAAACAAATAGGCTTCATGCATGTTTCATTAAGCACAAAGAAAAACTCACCGGTCCTCTTTTCTTGAAACCTTCGGTTCCAGAGCATACACCTTTCTTTTTTTTTTTTGGCTGGCTCTGGGAGGGGGCTCAGGGCTGGGGCAGGGGCTTGGGGTGCAGGGGAGAGGATGGGGGGCTGGCCCCAGGTGGCCGCAGGGTGGGTGGAGGAAGAGAAACGCTGGGCCTGCTGTACTCATGCTACTCCTGGTCTTAATGCTGCAGAGCTATTCAGAACCTGCCCGTTGAAGGGGGCGACACTTACCTTGGGCAGCCCCGGCCCCACGTCACTCCCAGAAGGGGCCAATGCATCCCTGTGGCCCCTGGGAGGGGGGTACGTGGCTCTGCATGCTGCCCCTCTCTGCAGGCACCTCCCCCACAACTCCCATTGGCCACAGTTCCTCGTTCCCGGGCAATGGGAGCTGCCGGGGTGGTGCTTGCAGGCAGGAGCAGCGTACGGAGACCTCTGCTCCCCCGTGCCCCTGGGGATGCAGGGGCGTGCTGGCTGCTTCCGAGAGTGGCGTGGGGCCAGAGCAGGCAGGGAGCCTGCCTTAGTGGCAGCCCCGCTGCACTGTCAGAGATCGCTGGAGATCGCGATTGACAGGGAGCCGCACTTAGGGTCGATGGGAGCTGCCATTGGCTCGCGGGCCTTGCAATGAAGAACACTGTCATAGACTTGAAGGTCAGAAGGGATCATTGTGATCATCTACTCGGACCTCCTGCACAACGCAGGCCACAGAACCATTGTGGCCCCAGCGTAACTTAGAGCAGCCCCCGGGATACCCCAACTTACACCAGCTCTGCATTGGCCAGAGGCCACCGGAACTGTGCGCACTCTGGCCACAACCTCGGCAGACCCCCCGATGCTGACCTCCCACTTGGGGTGTGCCCGGCTGGGGAGTTGCAGCTGCTCTCTGCTCCCTTCGCAAGAGCAAAGCTGGGTGCCAGGATCTGTATTAAAAATCTTTTGTCTTGTGGGAAGGCAATCACCCAATGCAGAGGAAGTGCTTCAATGATAATCGATGGGAGTGCTGGCCGGCTCCGTGGGCAAAAGAAGCCGTAGGGGCAAAAAACTGGCTTCAATACTGAGCGTGATAAGTTTATGGAGGGGGATGGCATGATGGGACTGCCTATGATGGCATGTGGCCCATTGGCAACTGTCAGTAGCAAAAATCCCCAATGGTTGGAGCCAGGACACTAGGTGGGAAGGGCTCAGAGTTACTACAGAAAAATCTTTCCCGGGTATCTACCTTGTGGGTCTTGCCCCCATGCTCAGGGTCTAACTGACCACCATATTTGGGGTCAGGAAGGAATTTCCCCCCAGGTCAGATAGGCAAAGCCTCTGGGGGTTTGTCTACTCGGCAATCAGAGATGTGACTGCAGCCCAGGAAGAGGTACCCAAGGTGGCTTTGATCTACTTAGCTTGAACAACAATAGCCGCAAAGCTGTGGCAGCCCGGGCTGTCTGAGACCCGGGGTACATCCTGGGGTGGCTGCTGCAACTTCACGCCTATTGTATGGCGCTAGCTCGGGGTGCATCTGCACATACTGCACCCACGTTGCTGACTGCAGAACTTCAGAACCGGCACCAGGTCCCTTCTGGCCCCACCAAAAGTGGTCGCCAGTGGCCCAGGGGATCTGTAACTGTTATAGCTGGGCCCGCACACTGCAGTCACCCCCTGAGTGGGAGGGATAACCCGGGGGAGGGGGGGGGAATCAGTGTATAATTCTGTCTCAATGGCCAGCTCAGGTCTTGGCCTCTCTGTGGAGATTCCCAACAAGAGGCCCGACTACAGCCCTGTGTTCTTTGGAATGATACCGCGAGCTGGCCTGGGGACGCTCGTGTCACGTATGCCACCAAAACAGCCAGAGTGGACCACGCTTCCCACCCCGCTGCCCTGGCAGGAAAGGGATGGCTGGAGTGAGGGGAGCTCATTGGTTACTGGGTCCAGGTGCGGGGCCTGATTCTCATCGTCCCCAAGGGGTCAAAGGCTAGAGCAGTGCCCCGAGCGCCATTGAGAATCAGGCCCCATGTGTTTACAAAGCCAGTCTGCCCTTTCCTGGGACCTTGTTTAATGGCTCACACAGGCCCCGGCCTCGCTGTGGAGAGTGGGAACAAGAACGCCAGCTGTAAGAGGGGGCCCTTCCCGCTTGGAGCCTGTGACCTGCTCCCAATCTCCTGAGCCATCAGCTTCCTTCATACCCTGACAGCACAGAGCTCATGAACGGTTTTTCGACCCCCTTAAAGGGTAGCAGTTGCGAGGTGGGATACTGGGCCGATTGCTGGAATGGATGGGGAAAAAGGAGGCACTGACCCTACAAGCCAGATTGTCAGCAGTTGGAGCGACAAGAGTTTACAGGAGCGGAGACTCAGGCTCGGGGAGTTTTAATGAGAAGTCAAAACACACCCGCAGAGCGGCAATCAGAGAGCAGAGCTAGGGGGATGCTCCAAGCACTGTCATTTCGCAACTTCATCTGTGATCGCTAACCCAGTTGAGCAAGGGGTAGAGGGCAGCGCCAGCAGCAGAGAAACTTTTCAGAGGTATATTTAGATTTTGTTTGGGGAAAGAGAGGGTTAGTGAAAAATCTCCGTGTCTAAAATTGTCGGAGTGGAAGCCAGCCTCTCGTAGGAAGCAGTACTTTACCTCCCGATGGTAAATCCGCTTAATTTTATAAGTTGGAGCTGCGGAAAGGTCAGGCTTGGAGACTACTTCTTTCCAGTCCCTTAGACAGAACAGTAGGCAAGAGTTTTCAATTATTAACACTCAACTTGCAAAATTGGAGCTCCTGCAGGCTGGAGCAATCAAACCCTGCGCCAGCCCCGCTCAGACTGCCTCTGGCTCATCGGCTTTCCCTCTGATCTCAGCTACCCTGAGCTATTTCATCAGGTCAGCGCACGGCTTTTCCCCTCGAACGCCGGCTTCATGTCGCACCTCCGCAGTTTAGCGCCAAGCTCCTATTATGCTGTTTCAAAAGGCCAAATTTTCAAAAGTGGCCACTGATTGTGTCCACACAACTTGAAAGAGCAGCTCAGAGAAACCTCCCACATTCACTTACTTGGCCTGTCTGTGCTTACCCAGCACGGGCTGCTTCTCACTCTAGGGTGGGGCTCCACGTATTTGTGAGTGGCCTGTTCCCCAAGTCTCCAGTTTTAGCGAGTGACAAAATAAATGTAGCAATTTCTTTGTACCCTGGACACCGCCATCACTTTCAACTTGTGTGCTTCCCCTCCCTTAGCATCTCTCTCCCGTGCTCAGCTCCAGACCTTCTCCCGTGGTCGGCCCTGGTCCTCTTGCCTTTCAAGTCCCTATTCAAATCAGTGCAAATTAGCCTCTCTCTGTTAATCTGCCAGCCAAATTATTATTACCGAGCAGCTAGGACCAGGATCCCATTGCAAACAGACGGTGCCTGCCCCAGGGAGCTCACAGTCTAACTTGTGCCATCCTTAAAGCATTTAAAATTAACCACGCCACTGTACCTCTGTGTTACGCATCCCCCCCTGGTACCCTCGGCGCATCGTCCCTGGAAACGATCGCTCACAGTCGCTCAGGGCACAGGGCATTAGTAGAATGACTGTTATAAGCCACTTGAATCCCTGCTTCGAGTACAAATTTGGCTCTGTCTGAACTACTGAGCTGTGACCGGCTCCGCCATTAATAATAAAGTTGCGCTAGGTGCTGGACACGCATATACAGAGATGTGGTCCCTGCCCCATGATAATAGGTCCAAACCAAAGCGCTTTGGGTATGAAAGGTCATCTTCCCATTGACTCAATGGACTTTGGATCAGGCCCTAAGAAACAAGACAGACAGACAGCAACAGGCAGACAGCACAGACGGAAAATGTCACACTGGCATAGCTAGATTGTTAGCTAGATTCTTTTTTATGCCCCCCCTGCCCCATCCTTCTGTTCAGATGCCTCAGCCAACTTGCTCCACTGTTGGTGAACCAATGTGCCCTCCTACCACCCTGTCCACCCCACAGCGATAGAGTCAGGCCCCCTTGGTGGCAGTGATGGGGAAGCACTGGGAGTTCCCTGGGCTGGAAGGAGGGTCAGTGTGTCTATTTTAAAATAAATAAATACCAGGATTTCCCACTGATCCTCCCCCTACCCAGCCACTGGACTCCATGGGAGAGATCCTCTGCTAATGTACATCAGAATCACTCTATTTATACTGGAATCCGGCCTCATTCATTCTAATGGAACTACTGATTTGCACCAGGTGGGGAATCTGACCCTTTCTATTTAAACCTGCACAGTGCGTTGAGTATGTCACTGTAATGCCCCGTGGGGCCAATCCGGAGACGTGCAGAGCATCGGCTTGGCACGTGCCACTCTCATGGAAGTCAGCGGGTGGGGCGGGTACGCAGCCCCTCACAGTGTTTGGTGGCGGGGGAAGCGATGGCTCCTGGAACAAGGTCACAGCAACAGCAGACGGAGACGGGCTGGCACTGGGATGTCAATCTTTCCGGCGCTGCCCTCCTCCAGGCAGTCTGGCGCTGCCGCTTGCAGAGAGCAGCTCTTGCAGCAAGGCATAGCCCTGTGAAACTCGACGGGGAGCCACGCGGGTGGGGGATTTTAATACCGATCCCTCTCTAACTGCTAGGCAGAGGGATAGCGCGTTGGCTGTCGATAGCGCCCCGCTGTGATAAAGCTTAAGAAACTGCGTTGCGGATGCCGGCTGCTGGCACATGCTGTAAACATTTCCAGCGTGAAGAGAGACATGGGAGCTCAGGGTGGTTCCCACTGAGACAGATCCTGGCTCTGTCCCTTCTAGGAACACTCTGAGGTGATACAATCTCCGGCCCCCAGTGGAATCAAACACACATTGTTCCCTGGCAGAATAAGGCACCCGTGGATTAAAAGATTTGTACTACATGGATGCCCTGGGCTATACACAATGGACACAAAAGAACAATAGTAGCCCAGGTGTATGGGACCAGTATGTGTATAGGAGGGCGTTTCTCCCCTTCCCCTGTGGATTTTGAATGGGCCACACCTGTTTGACTTGCTTGTTCAGGTACCTCTGAAACACCTGGGGAGAGATTGGGTATAAACGTAACTTGAATTGTAGCTTGGCTGTAAATCTGTAGAGGGAAGGTCCAGATCAGGACTGAGATGCACTGCCAGAACAGAAGAAAGGCCACACTGGGTTGGACCAATGATCCATCCTGCCTAGCATCCTGTCTCGAACAGTGGCCAATGCCAGATGTTTCAGAGGGAGTGAATAGAACAGAGCCATTTACCAAGAGATCCATCCCCTGTTGTCCAGCCCCAGTTTCTGGCAGTCACAGGCTTAGGGACACCCAGAGCATGAGGTTGCGTCCCTGACCATCTTGGCTAATAGCCATTGATAGACCTATCCTCCATGAGCGTCTCCAATTCTTTTTTGAATCCAGTTATAGTTTTGGCCTTCACAACATCCCTTGGCAATGAGTTTCATGTGTGCTGTGTGAAGTATTTCCTTATCTTTGTTTTAAATGTGCTGCCTATTAATTTCCATCCTTTAGTTCTTGTGTTATTCAAAAGGGTAAACAACGCTTCCCTATTCACTCTCTCCACACCCGTCATGATTTCACCAACCTCTATCATTCATATCCCCCCCCTTAGTCGTCTCTCTTCTAAGCTGAACAGCCCCCCTCTTTTTAATCTCTCCTCCTCCACCAGAGTGGTGGAGGAACCCAGGGCTGGAAGAGCAGACAGCACTGGAGATCAGGAAGGAGGAGCATCGGTAGAGCTGGTGGATGGGCATGAAAGCCAAGGATGCTGCAGGTTATGAACGAGAAGAGAGCAGCATGGGGACACATTGCAGGCATTGCTGCATGGGGGTGCAAGCATGCAGTGTTGGGGATGGTGCGAGTCAGGATCGAGACACATTTGCTGGGCTGCATGGGAGATGGAGCTGGTCAGAGAACTCCAGCAGAACTATGTTCCATTGGGTTGAGTTTGCCAGAATTTCATTTTTGAAGAAAACCGGGGGTGGGTGGGAGGGGGGAGAAGAGTCCCAGTGATGCTAAAATGTTCCATTTTGACATTTCAGGACAAAACATTTCAGGTTTTTCTGTTTGATATGGCTTTTCACGTCAATTATTTTAAAATGTTGCGTATATCACAGAATACAAGCGAAAATAAGTCACCACTGAAATGAAACATTTTAATTCGGTCCAAACTAGACATTTTGATCAACCCCAAATTATTATTATTAAATATTATTATTGTCAGAATTTTCCTTCTTGGAGCATTTTGGAATTTTCAGGTTTTGTTCCCATTCAGAATGAAGCCAAAGTTCGAAATCTCACCATCCTTCATGAAACAGAAGGTCTGTCTTTCGCCCGGCTCCAGCAGAAAGCCCAGGACTGGACTGGCAGGGGGTGCTGCAGGTCAGGACCAAGGGGCATTGGCAGAGCTGTGTAGGAGGCCTAGGACTGGACCAACAGAGGGCGCTATGGGCACCACGGGGGAGAGGCGCGGATGACAATCGAACTGCAGTCGCAGAACAGCGAAGGGGGTAAGGGAGAATGGGACACCGCAGCTCTTGTCTGCACTAAGCCTGATGCTCACAACTTACTTCCGTGAGACCTGAACATTTCCTAAAACTTATTTGCAGAATATAAAAAAGCCAAAGGAAAGAGGGAGCCCGGCAGGCTCACTGCTCAGACAGCTGCCACCCTGGCACTAAACCCCAGCCATCCTCCATCTGCTCTAGCAAACGTGGCATGCCCGAAGAGCTACAACCATCAGCCCAGAGCGCGCTTTCACTCTGATCAGCATGACATGCCCCCAAGCAGAGGAGTGTGTGTCCTCATGCATAGACTCTATCTCAGGGGCTGTTTCTGGTGACATGAAATACGCCTCTCTTGTCGCACTCTCTGGATTAGACTGGCATCTGAACTCTGAATCTGCAGCTGTACACACTTAGAGCCATTGGGTCTACGCCGTATTCCTCCTAGAGCAGTGGTCCCCAACCTTTTCCGTGGGGCGGGCGCCGGACGACTAGCCGCCGAGGACCGTGGCCGCCGGACAAGCAGCCGCCGAAATGCTGCCGTGAAGCAGCGTCATCAAGAGGCGTCGCTGCCGAAATGCTGCTGAAATTCGGCGGGATTTCGGCGGCAACGCTTCTTGACGTTGCCGCTTCTCGGCGGCATTTCAGCGGCTGCTTGTCCGGCGGCCAGTAGGCGGGCGCACATGGCGCCCGCGGGCACCGCATTGGGGACCCCTGTCCTAGAGCCATTTCAGCTTCATTCCTTCTCACTTAGCTGGGCTTTTCTGTACTGCAGCAAATCTGACAGAGCCAGGGAAACTGGCAAATCATTGAGGCTCTGTGCTGGGATGTTTAGCTAGATTGTTTAGCAAAAGTAGTTAACACATATTTCAAGGGACAATTCCAGGTGAATGGTGTTAACTACTTGTGTAACTACTTATGCTAAACAATCTGTTCCACCTTGCCTTTAGCTGTGACACTCTGAGTACGTTTCCCCGACCTCACAAAGAGCTCTGTGTAGCTCAAAAGCTTGTTCTCCCCAACAGAGGTTGGTCCAATAAAAGATATTGCCTCACCCACCTTGTCTCTCTAATACCCTGGGACTGACAGGGCTACACCACCACCCCATACAGAGGAGGAGAGGAAGCTGGGACACAAAGGAAGAGTTGCCCAAGGCCATACAGCAGCTCAGTGGCAGAGCCGGGAATACAGCCCAGTTTGTGGGATTACCAGCCTGTTGGCCAAACCATTAGACCATACTGCCTCTCTTATTCTGCATGACTGCTCTGAGACTGTTCTATTTGAAGTAGCACTGCCATTCTCTCTAGGTACTGAGATAGAAACGTTATTTATTTCTGGCTGTTTAGACTGATCTCATTAATGTATGCCATCTTGTGGGGATACTCTGTGAGCTCTTTAGTAAAATCATTACTGTATTAATGAGACCTAACTCAAAGCCGCTAAAAATGACTTTAAAAGAATAGGTCTACATTCCTATGGAGATGGATAGGGCAAACAGGGCATATTTGTAAAGTTACATTTAGTCAAATCAAACCGGAACTCATTAAATACAGCAAAATAATTCACTGAACAAAATCTCTCCAGTTAAATGTGACTGATTTGGGGAACCTGAGCTTGTTTGATTGAAAACAGCTTATTTGTCGTCCGATTTATGATGATTTATTATTTGTTTTATAGTAGCGCCTAGGAGCCCTCGTCAGGGACCCCACTGTACGGGGTTTATGTGACAAAGTAAAAACATGAACAGAAAATAATAATAATAAGGAGATATACCTATCTCATAGAACTGGAAGGGACCCCGAAAGGTCATCGAGTCCAGCTCCCTGCCTTCACTAGCAGGACCAAGTACTGATTTTGCCCCAGATCCCTAAGTGGCCCCTAGGTGGAGAGCTTCTGACCGCTCCATGTGAAGGGCCTTAAATGGAGAAGGGTTCATTAAAACTGAAGCTAGACCAGGGGTGAAAGTAGGCCGGTACGGGCGGATACGGTGTACCGGTAAGAAGCTGGTATGGACCTGTACACAGCCAATGTTAAAGTGCTCCCGTGGCAGCAGCCGGAGCCCCAGGCCCATTTAAATAGCTGCTGGAGCCCCAGGCGGCGCAGGCCAGGCAGCATGGATGGGCTGGCTGGAGAAGGCTGACCCCCAGCCCCGCTCCTTCCGCCCGAGTCCCCGCCCCTTCCGGGGGCCTGGAGTCAGGCCCCCATACCGGTAAGTGTTTAATCTTACTTTCACCTCTGAGCTAGACAAATTGAGACTACAGATAAGGCACATTTTTAACAAGGAGGGTAATTAACCACTGGAACAACTGACCTCGGGCGGTGGTGAATTCCCTTTAAGTCAAGACAGGATGTTTTTCTAAGAGATCTGCTATAGCTTGAGCTAGGGTTACCATATTTCCACAATCAAAAAAGAGGACACTGGGGGTTCAATGGGTAGTGATCAATGGCTCCATGTCTAGTTGGCAGCCGGTATCAAGTGGAGTGCCCCAGGGTTTGGTCCTGGGGCCGGTTTTGTTCAACATCTTTATTAATGAACTGGATGATGGGATGGATTGCACCCTCAGCAAGTTCACAGATGACATTAAACTGGGGGGAGAGGTAGATACGCTGGAGGGTAGGGACAGGGTCCAGAGTGACCTAAACAAATTGGAGGATTTGGCTAAAAGAAATCTGATGAGATTCAACAAGGACAAGTGCAGAGTCCTGCACTTAGGACGGAAGAATCCCATCCACTGCTACAGACTGGGGACTGACTGGCTAAGTGACAGTTCTGCAGAAAAGGACCTGGGGATTACAGTGTATGAGAAGCTGGATATGAGTCAGCAGCGTGCCCTTGTTGCCAAGAAGGCTAACAGCATATTGGGCTGCATTAGTAGGAGCGTTGCCAGCAGATCTAAGGAAGTGATTATTCCCCTCTATTCGGCACTGGTGAGGCCAGATCTGGAGTATTGGGTCCAGTTTGGGCCTGCCCACTACAGAAAGGATGTGGAATGAAAATGATTAGGGGGCTGGGGCACATGACTTACAAGGAGAGGCTGAGGGAACTGGGGTTATTTAGTCTGCAGAAGAGAAGAGTGAGGGAGGATTTGATAGCTGCTTTCAACTACCTGAAAGGGGGGTTCCAACGAGGGTGGAGCTCGGCTGTTCTCAGTGGTGGCAGATGACAGATCAAGGAGTAATGGTCTCAAGTTGCAGTGGGGGAGGTCTAGGTTGGATATTAGGAAAAACTATTTCTCTAGGAGGGTGCTGAAGCACTGGAATGGGGTTACCTAGGGAGGTGGTGGAATCTCCTTCCTTAGAGGTTTTTAAGGCCCGGCTTGACAAAGCCCTGGCTGGGATAATTTAGTTGGTGTTGGTCCCGCTTTGAGCAGGGGGTTGGACTAGATGACCTTCAGAGGTCTCTTCCGACCCTGATATTCTATGATCAGTCCAGGAATCTCCACCACAAATACAAGACTTTAAACAAACTACAATTTTACAGTTCATCTCAGTTAATCACAGAGTCTATGTTCCGAAATGATCTCCTCAGAATTGCCGATGGAGGAAAACAATGTCTGATTGGCATTCCATTACTACACAGCTAAGCCATTTATAATACAAAAAAACAAAAAAAAAAAAAAAACTAAAACCAGGCTTGATGGAAGGATTTGATTCAGTTTTCAAGCTAGACTAATTCAAAACCCCACTCCTTCTACAAATCATAGCAAATCTTCTTTGTAAAAAAAATATAGCCCGAGCCCATGTAAGGTATCAGATCTATGATTTATGCCTATTCCCCATTAAATTGAAGGACAAGTGAGGGGAACTCACAGCTGCCACTGCATGTAATATCTCACACTGCCCCATAATGAGCATCTTCACAGTGATTAAGGAATCACAACCACATCCTGGGAAACGTTCAGTGTGTATGTTTCCATTAGAGATGGGCCCATCCAAATCCGAGATGCCAAGCCCTATTTCACCGCTGCCTCCAATCTGTGCAAAGAAACAAAGCCCCAAGACAGAGGCTGGAATGGGAAAGACACTTTCTGCTTCTGCACCAGGCCCTGGGGAATGAGCACATAGCATTGATCAATATTGCACGGGTATGCCTGCTCCCATCTGTAGGTACATGTGCACCTACACCAGGGTTTTCCCCTGGCCAGTCTGGGTTTCGTCTTGTGGATCCGGGTGCCCTTCGACAAGCCCTGATGTCGGATTTGTTTTCAATCGGGGGCGGGGGGAGGGAGGAAGGGAGAAGAGGTGGAGCAGGGGGTGGGACCTCGGGGTCCAATAAGCTGTCCTTAGAAAGATGGTAACCCTAACATACACACATTTCTGCTTATATGCACACTCATACAGACGGACACACTCACATGTGCACATTTCACCATGCACATTCAGACCTGTGCACACATGTATGTACACTTGCACATTCATACCCCCCCCCACACACACACACTCTGACACACACACACGCATGCTCACGTGCAATGTCCCACACAGGGCGGCCATTAGGATTTAGGGGCCAGCAGCAAATGGTTTTTGCATCTTCTCTCCTTCCCAATTAATCCCTTTAATCTCTCCACCTCCACTAATCCCCTCAGAATTTCCTCTCTGATTCTCCCCTCCCCCCCATTTCCTTTTCCTCATCCTCTTCATACTCTTTCCCCTTGTTCCATGGGCCGGAGAGGCAGTGCAGGCTTTCTAATTTCCCCTTCACAGGGTGACAGGCAGGCTAGGGGAAGTCCTGCTGCCCATCTTGTATCCCAGAGCAGCACAGTGTGCACTGATGTTTGCTCTGCTATCTGTACCTGCAAGCACTCACAGCTGCATGACCCCCCCCATCCCCCCTCAATGCACTTAGCAGCACTGCTCATTAAATTTGGGACTGCCCCCTACCTTGGGGGGATGGGCAGGGCTGTGGGTATAATAGGTCCCGCAAACCAGGCAGCAACGCTCCTCCCAGCAGCCCTCTGTGTATGAGTTTGACAGCAAGATCTTGTTCAAATCCCCTGGCAGGCAGGGGAGATCACCGGCTCCCTCCTCTGGTCCGCTACCCTCCCATCCACATCTATGGCTTTAATCAAACTGGTGTGTTTTGAAAAATATAAAATAAAAGCGGCAAGTAAATCGTGCTGCTGGTTGCTGCGGGAATATGCCACACGTAGTCCACACATGCAGCCCGCCCCAGCTGGGCTTTATGGCGTATGTCTCACAGTGGCATGTTGCAGGCTAACAAGCTACAGGAAATCCAGGTAGTGCAGAGGCCACAGAGAAATGTAGCAACCAGGTGGTGCTGGGCAGTCAGTCACACACAGAGAACGCTTTGGGCGTGAGAACCTGATGGAAGGGAACTTGGGGAAATGCACAAGGGGATTGTTAATGTGTGCCTAGAGAACTGTCAAGGAGGGGCGAGGGTTTGTGGGCCCCAACCAAGGGCCCCAGTCGGGCAATCAGAGCCATGTGTGGGGACCTGGCTGCAGGAGTTCTTTGAGGAGCCCCTTTCTTATTGATTAGGCACTTTACAGACAAAGTAAGACAGGGCTTATCCGGGCTCTACTGCGGCCAGATTTTCACAAGTACTCAGCACCTTGGGTGCTGGGCACTTGTGAACACCTAGCTCTGGATGTCACTCAGGCCATACTTGTACTAGTGCAAACTGGCACGCAAGCCCCTGTTTGTGGTACGTCATGAGCTGCCCACAACTCTTGCCCCATTGGTATTGGCTGAGAGCCAGGGGATACAGCCCACTAAGTGAGCATGACCAACCAAGTAGGGGACAGGGAGGCCAGAAGATGACTTGACTCCATCTATCCCTTGGCGAGACTCCGTTTGCACGGCCCATAAAGCTGCCACCCTGGTGGAACCAGAGTGACTGTAGTAGCACCTTGGGGTGAAGAGCTTCTCAAGCTCATCTGCTCCCCATGGGCACAGGGGCAAAAGCTGCATCTCCCTGCATCCCTGGGAGTTGAATCGGGGCCGTACACTGTGCATACAGCTTGTCCGAAGCAGGGAAAGACTAGAAAGGGGTTTGGTGGGAGATAAGGGTCCAGAATAGGCGATTAAGGGGATGCAGTTATATTGATGGGAAGATGCAAGACAGCAAGCCAAAAGCATCTATGTAAGGTGCGTAGACATGCTAGTATCTGAGCACCTCCCATGTTTTAAGTAGTTATCCTCACACACCCCTGTGATGCAGGGCAATGCTATTATCCCCACTGGACAAATGGGGGCACTGAGGCATACATAGCCTAAGGGAGTTAGGAACCTAGGTGCTTTTGACGACCGCTCTGGGCACCTACCAGCATCCGTTTATCACTTAAATCCCTTTAGAAAACTGGCCTTAAGCGACTTGCCCAGAGTGACACAGGGAGCATGCGGTAGAGCAGAGATCTGAACCCAGGCCCGTGCCCTCCTGGGGACTTGCCTTTGCCTTTGTTGGGGCCCTTTAGAACGTCACTATACGAGAGCAGCGTGCGAAACCCCTTTGCAAGGCCTGCATTTTTTTAAACCCCGATGCAATGGTGTCCCAAAGGGTGGACAGATTACCCCACACCCCACGTTGTTTTGATGCGCCTAGGTCGCACTGCACAGACATCGATCTTTTTACCTTCTCTACAGTTCATAAAGTGTAAGGTGGAGCTGGGGGCTGTGAACATGTGTTGGCAGTTAGCTCACAGGGCCATTCTTCAGGAACAGGCACTGACATCTTAAAAGCTTCAGCAGAAATCCCCGAACAATTAAGCGGCATCTTCTTTGCATTCCCTTGCTATCTGAGCCATTATGCATTAGAGTTACAAGCGGAGAAGTACATGTTGATCCTGACAGAGAAAGCTACGATGAATGAATAATGGAGCGCCGACAATATATAACTTTCAGGCTCGGCACTCATAATTCAATCCAAACAGTAATATCTGGACGTTTTCATGGACGATGTAAACGGCAGTTAAATATGAAATAAAAGAACCCCAGACATTTTATTTTATATTTGCAGTTCTGCATCTCCTGCCTCAAAGCAGGGTAAAGAAACCACCACCAGGCAAGAGAGGAAAAGTTTAAATACAAAGTAATCTGCCCTGTTACGTGTCGGCAGCACAGCGCTGGCATTATGAAAGTTCAGTGTATATTAGGAAGTATATATTTTCCAGTGTAGTTTTGCTTCCCCTTGTATTGAAGAAATTGACATTCAGTGCTTGCGGGAACAGATTTCTATCTGTATTTATCATCTTTTATCATCCGACCACTGTTCTCCCCTCCACGTTTCTTTGTCGTGGTGAGATTTTCCCCCCAAACAGATGCCCACAAATTGGTTGTGCTGTTAATATGCTTTCTTTAAAAAAAGAAAAAAGCCAACTATACACCAATTATTGGTCCAATAAAAATAGGTTTTCCCCCACTCTACAAACACTGAGCAGAGAACCTGCCCCATTCCAAAGCCTTCTTGGTGCCCTCTGAAGACGTAACCAGCATCTGTGTCACTGAAGACGACTGAAGCTCACTGCATTGCTGAGATGCTTTCCCTTCTTTTTAAGAAGTGCAGGAAAGGCTTTGAACGCTATCTGTGTGCCTTAGATAACAGCAAGGACCAGGCTTTTGGCTGGAACATGACGCAAATGGTACAATATGTATTTTGATTTTGCTAGAACAGGTGGAGATGATGCATGTTTCTTTGTTGAATGGTTCTAAAACTCACTAATTAAGAGATGACACACAATCGCTCCCCACCCCCAATCTATGGCTTGGCCAAAAATTTTCCAAAGTTCCTTGTAATTTTGGGTTCTCAGCTTGAGATGCCTTAAAGGGGTTTGAGTTTCAGTAAGAGCTGAGCACCCACCCTCTGTAATTCAGGCCCCTTTAAGATGGCTCAAGTTGGGTGCCCCAAATCACTAAGTACTTTGGAGAATCTTGGCTATTCTTAGAACTGGTTGAAAAATGGGGCTTTTTTTCTGCAGAAAATTTAGATTTTGGGGGGGCAGAAATTGTAGATAAAATTGGAGGGTTTTGGTCAAAAACTGAAATATTTTGATTTGGAAATGCCACTGTGGTGCCTCATGGGACTTGTAGTTCCGATTCCTCATGCTCCTATTCTCTCAATAGGTAGAGCTCTTCGGTTGACCACATCTCCAACGATACTCCACACACACTCCCTTGGGCAGGCAAAGCAGTGCATTAAGGGAGTCCCTGGCCACAGTGCTTCATGGGAGATGTAGTCCAGCTGGAGAGCCCCACCTGTACAGGAGAAAGGGGACGACATGAGGCCAAGTAGCAGCATTTCCAAATTGAAATGTTTTGTATTTGGGGCATTTGTTTTTTCTAATGAAAACCTGAAAATTTTCACAAAAAGCATTTGCAGCTGAAAAACACAATTTTCTGTTGAACAAACAGTTTCAATGCCAGATTTTTCAACAGGCTCCAGCTATTATGGCCCAAGTTTCTGAGAACCTGGATTTACCATATTAATGGCCAAATCTTACCTACTTTGCTTCCATCAATGGGTCCATTGATAGCAATGGGGCTACTTATGGTTAAGCTCATCTCTGTGCAGAGGGCTAGCACAATGTCCCTATGCACAATTAAAGTCCCACGGAAGCCCTCAAAATGGTTTAATTCCAAAGTAAGTGGTGCATGGCCTTGTGCTGCTCCTCTCCACAGCGATGAATTTCACCCCCCTGCGAGTAAGGCAAGCGGCATTGGGCCATAACACCTCTGTAGTAAAGCTAGCAGCTTTATTGTGCTATCTGGCTGCAGGGAACTAATTAACTAAAGTCTCAAAGCCAAATGTGTTTCTTTTACACCAGAGGAACATCCTCCAACGCAAGTCCTCCTCCTCTATCCCCCTCTTACCCTCATGCCTCCCCTCTAACCTTGGCTTAATCCTGGACCTCTCTGGGTCAGATTCAGCCCTGGTCTAAACAGATGCTTTCTGGGTGGAATAGCTCCTGTTTACCCTAGGACTGAATTTTGCCCTCCTTTGCCTCCCACCTGTCTGCAAATCTACTTCTCTTCACCTCTGAGACATTGCCCATGTCAGCCACTGCCTCTTCCACCACCTCCTATGGGAGCCTTACTCAGCCAGGACTTCATTTCACAATCCAGTTCCCACTGCTTATCCGGTCTCCAATCTCCCCCTGAATGTACTGCAGGCTATGACATGGGCCTGGTTTCTCCATTCCAGCCCCTGCGTCTCTGCTCACATTCCCTCCACTTCAACACTCATGGTATTCGTGCTCTCTCCTCTGCTGCTCCTGCCATCTGAAACAGCCCGTCTGCTTGTCTTCACCTCATTGACTTTTCATTTCTTTCCAAATTTCATATAATGCCTTCTGCGCTTATGTCTCCTTCTCACTCACTAGCCTTAGGACCGAGCACTTTAATTTGTTCACCATGCACTGTTTCTACACCACTGCCTTCTCTAATGGACACCATCGAGAATGTAGTGACCCGCAGTACTTAATTCTCTAAATTGTTTTCAGATGCAGTTTGCATGTAAGATAATACCACTGATCTGAACAAAATGGGCTGGGATTGGTGAGAACCCAAAGTGAGTTCACCAATCAGCAACTCACTCACTTCTACGATTATTTATTATTTGCCCCATGGCAGTGCCTAGCAGCCCAGTAATGGAGCAGGACCCAATGTCCTAGGTGCTGTACAAACATAGAAGAAAAAGATGCATCCTCAGTATAAGAAAGGATACAATAGGTGGATATAGACAGATGGGGGAACCACGAGGAAACAAGATTGGTCAGCCTGCTAGGCAATGGTTTCAGCCCATCTTTAGACATCAAGGCAGATGTCCCAATATTTGGGTCTTTGTCTTATATAGGCACCTATAAGCCCACCCCCCACTCCCTGTCCTGATTGTTCGCACTTGCTGTCTGGTCACTCTACTCCCAGCATATTGTTATTGCTGAATTATGTATTTTACAGTAGCAGCCATCATACTATGAATCATAGAATCTCAGGATAGGAAGGGACCTCAGGAGGTCATCTAGTCCAACCCGCTGCTCAAAGCAGGATCAATCCCCAGACAGATTTTTGCCCCAGATCCCTAAATGGCCCCCTCAAGGATAGAACTCCCAACCCTGGGTTTAAGCAGGCCAATGCTCAAACCACTGAGCTATCCCTCCCCGCACATGAGACGGCCCAGCTGGTGAGATAAGACCATGTTCTAATGACTAGATGATCAAAGGAGCACAGAGAAGTGAATGGATTTGCCCAGGAACAGAACCCAGGTCTCCTCAACCCAGCACCCTATCCTCCAGGTCAGACTGCCTCAGGTGGCTTTTAATGGCCACTGAGTATGACTATCCACCACCATACGTGAAGTAGATTATAGAAACCAATTTTCTGCAAACACTGTAGCAGTCCCAGTGGATGGCTAGGCCAGACAAAGGGGAAAGTGCACAGACTGGTAAAGGAACTTGCTTGTAACCACACAGCAGGGCAGTGTTAGAGCTGGGACCAGAACCCACATACAGTGAACACAATGCCTTATCCACTAGACCACATTTCCTCCCCATCGAAGACGTATCAATATCTATTGTGGTACAGCCGAGGCGTATAAGCTGCTCAAAGAGAAGTTGCAAAAAGCAGACTTTTAAGCGGCAGCAGTTGAAGAAGCGACAGCAAAACCAGGCAAATAATTCAATCCATTTATCAAAGGGCTCATCAACCCCATTTCAAGCCAGATGAGACAATAGTAAATACAGAGCAAACAAAGTTAATCAGCAATTTGGAACATTTTTCTAAAAACATTTTCCATCAGTACAGCCCCGCGAGTTGTCCCCAGAGCTTTGTTTCTTTGCCAGCGGACTGTGGAAGGCTTGTTAACTGTACAATTCCCCTTTCACAAAAGGACAGTATTTTACCAATCAGCTTTTCTCAGGAATAACCTTTGCTTTCAAAAAATCAAAGGGTTTTTCTAATGATTTAGAGTCTATAGTTTTTATGGAGGGGGGAAGTGGAAAAAGCAACACAGGTCTTTAATTCTGTCCAGATAAGAGAACGGTACTAAATCACTTCCAAAAGGAGAGCAAAGGTTAAGATAAGGGCCTATTCTATTCAAAAGGATCTCAATAATTCCATTAGCAGGACCGGGAGAGAGAACAAGTAAAAAGCAAGCAGTTGAAGTAAAGATAGTGCAAAATATATTTTCCTGAGAGTTTAACATAAATTTTGTTTCAATGGAATTAGAAAGAATATTCTTAACGAATGGGCTTCTTTTTTTTAAAAAAACCAAAAAGACATGAAAAGCCAGCACAAAGACTTATTGCCCAGTGAAAACCTCTTAAAAGGTTCGCCCATAAACTCTCCGCTGTCTGCTTGTGACACTTATCCATTTGGTCTATTGTGAAGCTACCGCGGACTCATTCACCCCCTCCCTCCCCTCTTCCACCACACACACACACACACACACTTCGGCTGTCCGCCTAGCGCTTCTCAGGCAGGTTTCGATGTCTGTTGATGTAGACAAGTTTGGAAAACTGGAAACGGCAGACCTGGGCCTTTCGGGATGGGGAACCTGGAAAGGGTGAGGTTATCCTGGGCAATTTTCAGAAGGTGCTTGACATAGGGCTGGTGGAAAATTCACTGTTAAAACTGATTTTTCAATGGGAAATTAGGTTTTTGATTCTGTGATTTCTTCTCTCCCCCCCTCCCCCAGAAGTTTCTGCTTCTCACAGAAAATGTTAATATTTTGTCACCAAAATGAAAGCCAAAATATTTGGGTTTGGTTGAAATTTTTCGTTTTTTTTTGGCAGAAATATTTTGACGAAAAGACAAAAATCTGTGAAAGATTAAAAAAATATTTTTTCTTTGGTTGAAGTTTCCCCATTTTTCGACTGGCTCTAGTCTTGAGGCTCTTTCCCCAGCCCAGGAAGGGCTGCCAACCCCCATGCCCAAATCTCCAACACCCTTGCTTCGGGGCCCAATTGTTCAGACACAAAACCCATAGACAACACACATAATAAAGACATTGGATGGCTGGAGCTGGCTGCAGTCCCCAAAGGCAATACACCACTCATTTCCCTTTCCCTAGAATCCCCTTCCTGGTGTACCCTGCACAGTCATAATCGACAGGGCGCCCTGCATCCTTTCCAGGCTGCTGTGTTACCTTGTCAGAACATCCAAGAGCTCGTCTACACATGAAAATGAATCTGGAATAAGGTCGGCTGTGAATTTAGAGTGGATTAGATTAACTCCACATGCGGATGCTTTTATCCAAATTACTGAGCTTAATCCACAAGTGGGTACATGTGGATGGCAATATCGAGCTCTTACGTAGCACTTCATATCCATAGATCTCATCGTGTTTTGCAAAGGAGAAGGATCATTCGTCTCATTTCGCTGGGGTGCAGAGCAGTGCAGAGCCATGCCCAGGCCAGTGAGAACAGAACCCAGCACTTCAGAGCCCAGTGTCCTACCCACTAAGCCAAACTGCCTTCTCCACAAAGAGCCTCATCACACAAACCCTGCCGAAGGGGAAGGGACAATGCCATTCCCTGGCCTCATGGGGTCGCTCTGTGCATCCCTGAGGAAATGGATCGCCCCAAAAGACGTGTGTGCATTGAGGCCCCACCCTCCAAACCAAGACCACTGAGCTAGGCGGCTGCCCCATTGCAGGAGGTGGTGATGTCTATGCACTCACCGTGGGCAACGGGAACTGGGGGAAGCACTGTACCCGTCCTGTGTCACGTCAATAAAGCCGGCTGAGTAAGGGGAAGAGCTCTGTTAAGTGACTCGGTTCAGAGCCGATGCCAGATTCACCAGGGGCATAAGTAGATGCTACTCCTTGGAAGGCATTTGAGTTGCTCCAACCTATGCTAGTGTAACAGACCCCAGTTGTCAGCGGGTGGGATTAAACCAGGGATCTCTGGAGCTTAGTGCATGAGTTAAAAGCCATCTGGCTGTTAGCTAAGGCTGTAGAGCAAACTCATTTTATTTCGCTCTCTCTCTAAGTGGTCTCAGTGCCACTAGATGGGCCAGAACACCACACTCGGCAGGTGTGTGGGTTACAAACTTCCCCTAGCTGAGGAAGCAGGTCCCGAGCTTCAGAGACATCCCAGCTGAAATCCCGGATGAGCCTCCACTTATAATGCCGACAACTTTGCTCTACAGCCTGCGCTGACTCATTTAACTCTAAGTGGTCTCGGTGCCACTAGATGGGACAGAACTCCACCCCCAGGAAGTGTGTGGGTTACATCAGCAGTGGCGTGGGCTCTGAGAGGGATGAACTGGGATCTAAAGCACCAAACTTGCCAGGTTTTCCCCCCACATCTGATCAGTGAAAACATGGTAGCAGGTCTTTCTTAGATTGAATGATCCCAGAGCAGGGATCACGTCTCCTCTATAGTCTATAAAGCACCAAGAACATTGCTGGAGCTTGATAAGTTAATCATAAAACAAAAGAATAATAAAAAAACAACAAAATTACAAAACAATAACAAAATTATAAGCTCTGGGACCCTTCACATGTTTCAAAAGCATTGGCTTTGGGAAGGAAGAGATATGATCCAAATCATGGGTTCTCAAACTGTGGGGTTGCTACCATCCTGCCCTACCCATCTTGGCAAGTGGTGGATGGGAGGGATCAACCTGGCTAGATGGGATGGTGTGGCCGCAGCATGGAATAATAGAATAATAAAAGAATAGAAACAGTTGAGAACCACTGATCTAAAGTACTGGTATAAGTAAGCAAGGACTTGTCTTGTTTCAGGCAAAAAGCTCTTTCCCTGTATGTCGCAAGCATGCCAGGCTATCAGGCAGTGGTCTTTATCAGGCAGTGATTGTATCTTCATTACTGTGGCTGTTTATTGCCCTTGCATTATCCCCAGTAGGCCTTTACTTTATACAGGTGGATGGATTCCACAGTACCTCTGCTTCAGTCAACACAGCAGTCAGGCATAGCCGGTGTTTCGGAAAAGCAACACACACCAATTTTCATGGGCAGCATTCATGTTCGTGAGAACGGCCCGGGCCTTTGCAGGATATAAGAGCCAGATTTTTGTAGCATCCGGCTCACAATCTAGGTATACTTCTTTTTGCCTGCACAGCCGCAGGTCTACTTTTGCGCACTCAGCTAACACAAGTGTGCATGCAAAATCTGCATGAAGGATTTGTATATGCAGTTGCAGTATTGGCAAGTGAAAAAATTTCACATGCAAGAGTGCGCAAGGAAAGGCACGTGGGCCCAGATCCTCAAAGATATTTAGGTTCCTAACTTCCACTGAAATCAATGGGAGTTAGGAGCCTAAATACTTTTGAGGAACTAGACTGTGGTTCTCTACTCTTACATTATGAAAATCAGGTCCCAGAAGTATCCCAAGATAGCTCCAGGGCTGATGGAACAGTGTTAGCAGGCACCTCATTGATATATGACCAGGACCACTCGGGGATGGGGGGCTGCAAAAGGGGCAGTTTGCCCTGGGCCCCCTGTTTGAGGGCCCGCCGAAATCAAGTGGCATTGTGGTCTGGTGCACGGCGTCACAGCACCACTCATGTTTGGCTTGGCTGCCCCTGTATCACGATGGCGGGGCAGCCGGGCCAGTCCTGAGCGGCACTGCGACTTCACGCACCATGTGGTAATGGGCAGAACATGGAGTGGGCCCAGCGCGCAGGACAGGAGTCGGCGCAGCAGGGGGCTGTGTGGAGTGGGCTTGCTCTCTAACCCCCATCAGTGTTTTTCCACTGTTATTTTTGGACAAGTTGGGGGCCTGAGTTTAGATTTTGCTCTGGCCCCACCCCCAAAGCCTCAGTGCAGCCCTGAATGCAACCGCACAGCATTAAGATGGGGTCATTTCAACACCAGGATAGGACTCTGGCAAACTTGCTTGTCTCTAACACAGGAATCCCAGCCAGCCACCATTCCATGTTTTCTTTAATAAACTACTACTAATAAAACAACAACAACACTTTGCACTTCTAAAGCACCTGCCAGCTGAGGATCTGGGAGCACTTTACAAACAAACAGGACTAGATTAAACCGCATGGCAACCCATTGAGCTAGGAACATATTCATAGTGTGGGGCCGCGGGAGGTTTGGAGAAAAGGAGGCAAGTTCGGATCCAGCGTGGCAGCTAGGCACGTGCTGAACTTTAAGCAAGTGCTTAAGTAATCAAGGCTAGGATTGGCAAAGTAGCATAAGGGAATCAGATGCCCGACTCCCACTGAATTTCAATGGGCACCTAATTCCAAGCAGGCTAATTTGAAAATCCCAGGCCATGTTATTTGCTGTACCAGGGATGGACTTAAATACATGCTTGAATTGGTACCTGAGGCCCAGATCCTCCAAGGTATTTAGGCACCTAACCCCCATGGAGATCAATGGGAGCTAAGCACCTAAATACTTTTGAGGGTCTGGGCTCGAGAGATTTTCCAAAGGCCACTGGAAGAGCTGAGATCAGAATCCCAAATCTTCTGCCTCCCTCGTCCTCCCCCGACTTTTCCCACCTGCAGGAGGGCGGGGACAGACTCCAGGAGAACACAAAAACCAAACTGTTCAAGGAGAGCGACCCAGCTTCCTTTATGTAACCAGCGATCAACCAACCAACAAAGTCCCCAGAGCTATTCTCTATTAGCTG
Organism: Chrysemys picta bellii; assembly: GCF_011386835.1. Classification (NCBI taxonomy): domain Eukaryota; kingdom Metazoa; phylum Chordata; order Testudines; family Emydidae; genus Chrysemys; species Chrysemys picta. Next base: position 7,216,103 of record NC_088813.1, on the reverse strand, counting down.
TCATTTCCAAACAGATTGAGAGAGAGAAAAAGGCAATCTTTGAAACCACCGCAGATCACGTCCTGACAGCTTCCGAGTTGTTAGTAGGGACAGCATTAGCCCAATCTGTCATCTATCCATCCTGGCTCGTCCTGCTGTAACTCACAGAGATGCATTCCCTGTCATCTCCAAAAGGGATGGGGGCTGGAGGGGAAAGTTATTACTTAAGGGAGCGGCGGAGCACATGGGACTTGCATTGCATAATGAAATCTCCTTCTGCCATCCGCATTCATGTATCACCATTTCCACTGCAACGTACAAGAAGAGGAAGGCGGGGTTAACCTGCAGTCCTTTGCAGAAACTCCAAGTCTGCCATTGCTAAAGTGACGTTGTGCAGTGGTATCGCTGGTGACCTCTGTGAAGGTCAGTGCCGTGCCTAAGAAAAATGTTGGCACCTCTGCACCCATGTCAGCTCCCAAGCGGTGCACACAGGAGAGAGCTAAGCAGGGTGCTCAAATGAGAGACTGCTAGAGAAGATGCTGCAGGAAGTAGTGAGTGTGCTCCAGTAGGTGGCGCGCTTCCCTTTAAATCACTGTTGTACCTGTGCAGAGGAAGGCACTGCCAGGCCTTTAAAATGAGACAGAAAATCAAGTCCAGAGTGGGTCACAAAAGACCCCATGGCACTGCTCACAAGAGCTGGGTTATTAACCCCAATGTTCAGACTTGATTCCAACTCAGGTAGTAATGTTCTGTTTAACCAAATTCCCACCTGATATTCTTCCTCATGATTTGACCTAAACATGTTATGTAATATAGTTATATGTTATTACACCACTGCTGTGTTCCACCCCAGAGTCAGTTGCATTTCAGCCATTCTGCAAAGCATTCCAAGGTTTATAAAAGATGATATACAAATCACTTAATAATGAGTGATATGCAACAAAAAGACCACACGATAGAGGGAATGAAAAAACAACGTCTGTATCAATCTGTAGCAGATCAAGCACTCACCGCCATGGCACCTCCTGCTGGTCAGTCTCGGGAATTAGCTTCTCAGCCTCGGAGCGCTCCCTGCTGGCCCCATGTCCCTCCCAGACCCCGGTGCCCTTCCAGCTTGGGATACTGCCCCAGGGCAGTGCCTCCACACTCTGGGTCTTCCCTCCCAGGGGAACCCCAATCCCCTATAACCACCTTGCTGCAGTGGGGACTGCCAGTCATCATCTAGCCCCCTCTCACTGGGGCAAACTGCAGTCTGTAATGGCCCCTCATCACTGGCAAGGGGGTTGGACCTGCTGCCTTTCCCTGCAGCCCCAGTACCTCCCCTGGCCTTTAGCCAGGCCTCAGCCTGGGGACTCGCCTGGCCTGAGCTCCCCAGTTTTGCCTGCCCTTCCCCAGCTCTGCTCTGCTCTGCTTGAGGTACCCTGTGCTCCCAGGTAAGGCCCTTCTTACTCCAGCCCTGGAGTGAGACTGACCTAGCGCCTCCCTTAGCCCTTATATCAGGAGCCGCTGCGACCTGATTGGGTGTGGCCACAGCTGTGGCTGCCTCCCCAATCAGCCTACGTGAGCTGCCTTTAACCTTTTCCCTGAGGAGCAGAGTAACTGCCCCGCTACACAATCCTAGAAACATAGGTCTCACAGGAACCGTGAAAGGTCATCAAATCCAGCCCTCTGCCCTGAGACAGGACCACGTAAATCTCACCCATCCCTGACAGGTGTTTGTCCAACCTGGTCTTAAAATCCTCCAGTGGATTGGGACTTCACAACTTTCCTTGGAAGCCTAGTCCAGAGCTAAACTCCCCTTCTAGTTAGAAAGTTTCTCCTAATATCTAACCTAAATTTCCCTTGCTGCAGAGTAAGCCCATTACTTTTTGCTCTACCTTAAATGGACGTAGAGAACAACTGATCCCCGTCCTCTTTATAAAAGCCCTCAACATATTTAAAGACTTATCAGGTCCTTTTCCCCTCCAGTCTTCTTTTCTCCAGACTAAACATGCTCAGTTTTTTTAACCTTTTCTCATAGGGCAGGATTTCTAAATCGTTTATCATTTTTGTTGCCCTCCTCTGGACTCTCCATTTTGTCCACATCTTTCCTAACGTGTGGCACCCAGCATTGGACACCGTGCTCCAGTTAAGTCCTTACCAGGGCGGAGTAGAGCAGGAGAATTACTACCTGTGTCTTACATCTGACAATCCAGTTAGTACCCCCCAGAATGATATTAGCCTTTTTTCACAGCTGTATCACATTGCTGACTCATATTCAATTTGAGATCCACTCTAACCCCCAGATCCTTTTCAGTGTCCTTTTCAAAGTCCGTGGATAGAAAACGGATGGGAAATAACCTTCTTGAGTGGAACAGAGGGTCGGGATTAAATGAAGACTCTTTTGCAGTATTCAACTAACTCTTTTATGAGAGAGGGGCAAACTCTCTTCAAACAAATGGAGAACCTATTTGAAGATTTTGAACCCTGGAACCAACAAGGATTAGTTCAAATAATAGCATTATTTAGCTCCCATGGTTCCAGATATAAAGCAGGGATCTGTAGCAAGCTGAGAATCACCTGCCTTTAGTGAAAAGCAGAACAGTAGCACATCGTCAGTACCTCTGGCTAGATCGGCTGCAAATGGGGATTGAATCTACAACCTGTTGACCCCCTGCCAAAAAAGGGCATTTTACTGCCAGAGCTAACAGACCCCCTTCTGCCTGGTTAGACCTGTAGCAAGCTCATAAACCTCTCTCTGGTCCAGCCATGAGATGGGACCAGAATGCGAGTCTGTAAGCGGGGCTTCTAGGTACCACTGTAAGGCAAATAATACTTAAACTCTGAATATTTAAGTTTTTACTTCCGCAAACTCTTGAAGCTCTGCTGTATTTTAGTTCTTTCTTTGATTCACATGGGAGTCCCAGACGCAGTGCAAGTATTATGTACCAAGAGGTATCTTCATCATTTGCATGGCAGAGTGCTTCAATTCAAATGAGAAATATCATAGAATCATAGAAGTTTAGGGTTGGAAGAGACCTCAGGGGGTCATCTAGTCCAACCCCCTGCTCAAAGCAGGACCACCCCAACTAAATCATCCCAGCCAGGGCTTTGTCAAGCCAGGCCTTAAAAACCTCTAAGGATGGAGATTCCATCACCTCCCCAGGTAACCCATTCCATTGCTTCAGCACCCTCCTAGAGAAATAGTTTTTCCTAATATCCAACCTAGATCTCCCCCACTGCAACTTGAGACCATTGCTCCTTGATCTGTCATCTGCCACCACTGAGAACAGTATATGTGGATTTGACAATCACAAGGGAAGATGGTGAGATGTAGTCTAGGTATTTCAGCATGGGACTGGCAACCACATCCTTTTAGATCTAACCGTGGCTCTGACGTGGACTCAGATAGCTTTGGACAAGTTAGTTCGGCAAATATTTTCAGACATGGGGTAGAAGAATCAATTCACTGCTGGTGCCATCCCCTGGCATAGCAGCCTCTCCTAGTTTGTTGCCCCCAGCTGACAGCTCCGGTAGTGGTCTGTCTCTTGTTGTGACTCAACCCCCTGCACTTTACCTATAAATTAATGGTGCAATATGGTCTGTGCCAAATCTAGGGTTCTTTTTGTAGGGTGAGAACAGAGGGATGCCCAGATTCCACCCAGAATCCCAGGGCAGCAGGACAATCCTGCTAATAAGATCAACAGAAATGATTCACAATGTTGACATTTAAATCACCATCATTAGGCTCCAGAGTCCAGGAAGATGGATGGAGGTGATCATTAGGCTCCAGAGTCCAGGAAGATGGATGGAGGTGATTCACACCTTTCTTAGAGCTGTCTGCAGACAGCACTGGATTGGATCACACGTCCAAAGTTTCTGCTGCTACTTGAAGAAATAGAAACTGTAACAGACAACACAGGGCCATGTGTAAGTTATTGTAAATAAAGGATCCATTGTTATTTTCACCATCCTCACCCCCCCACCCCCAGGGTAGGATCTTCCACTGTCTTTTCTGACCTTGAAATTTTTCCTCCCTCCTTACATGTTGGCTTGTGTAGTAGAGGTATTGGAGGGCAGCTGCACAGAGGTACCATCCTAGGTGCTGGAGATGGGGAGAGGAAAGTGCCATTTGGGGACGGATAGCTCAGTGGGGGGAGGGATAGCTCAGTGGTTTGAGTATTGGCCTGCTAAACCCAGCGTTGTGAGTTCAATCCTTGAGGGGGCCACTTAGGGATCTGGGGCAAAATCAGTACTTGGTCCTGCTAGTGAAGGCAGGGGGCTGGACTCGATGACCTTTCAAGGTCCCTTCCAGTTCTAGGAGATGGCTTATCTCCATTCACCCCCCCCCCCCTTTATGATGGAGGGACAGCTGGGCCAAATTTGAGTGAGTGGCATTGCTGGCCCTCCTGCATTGGTGTTCCCCCCTCCCCCCTATGTGTGCAGTCCTTCCAGAATGCACAGGTACTATTGATTCAGGTCTCGCAGGCGTGGGTCCTCTTACATGTCTCCAGCTGCTTTTTACAGACCTGGAGGGGCTTGCTTGCAATGAAGACTGGGGACTCAGATGGAAAAGCAGACAGCTTAACTGCTTCCAAGAAGGGCTGCCAGGCGATAATGGCGAGGAACCACCGAAAGAGCCGCTTTCTTCTAACCCCGAACAAGGAACATCATTAGAATAAAGGAAACAGCGTGAGCCCTACAGGGGACAAGACCAACACTCTCCTAGAACGGACTACACTAGGGCATCCAGAGACCGTAGTTAATTTGGGGTCAGCAAGATAGGTACCTTGCCACTAGGAATGCTCCAGATTTTCTGGGTCGCTGTTGTACAAGTTAAGTATAATTACAGGAGAGCAGCATCCAGGCAAATAAAATCCCTGTGTTTAGACCACGCTAGGTGAGTGTGGGTCTTTATCTCCCTCTAGTGGCTAATGAGGGTCTACTTCGGGTGCTACCGGCTTAGACCCAGGGTTCAACCCACATTGTTGGTCACAGATGCTTTTTCCTACTGTACCTACCCTCCCATTGCCTGCCCTGTATGTGGCTACAGGCAAGGAGGCCTTTTCCAGAGTCCCAGGGGGTCACCAATGAGTTGGAGCAGGCTCTCCTTCTCAGCCCTCAGTGACGCAGCAGGCTGGAGGCTGAAAGAGAGCTAGGCGTTGGAGAAAAGCATTCATAATGATCCCACATAGGCGTGTCCTAGGGTGAAGTCACCCTGTGCAGAGGATCAACACAAGGCAGAGGCACCACTGTCGCCCCATAGGCCTCTGCCCCAGGTCAGTCCTGTTTGAGTTCTCAGGCTGAACATACTGGTTCATCTGCACAGAGGGGACTTTTGTCTCTAGTTCGCAGTCTCCACCCATACCCTGCTTCCGCAGCAAGCCAGGCAATGCACCGAGGGGTCCTTTAAAATACGAGATCAAAATAATGGACTCATCATTCGCACTTGACTCCCAAGGATGGGAGGGATGGACCATGGGGGGGCTGGATTTTCCTTTTCCCTTCACAAGGAAAAAATGAGGGAGTGGGGAGGGGGAAGCTTAACGTTTGACAGGAGCCGTCTGCCCCTCCCCTGTTCGGGATGTCAATGGCATTGAGAGGTAACAAGAGCTCTACAGCCAATGACATGAAAGCTGGCCTGCGGCCAAGACAAACCTGCGTTAGATCAAAACAAGGTACCGCATCACTGCGGGTCTCCCAAAGGACCCAAGTGTTAATGGGGAGTAATATTTATCTAGCAAACTGCTGGTGTCGCTGATAAGGATTAATCAGCTTTAAAGGAAAAAATAGCACGCACTAACAAGGCCATTTGTGTAAATATTTTCAGTGCTGGTCCTTATCTTTCAGGAGGGGAGGGTGGGGGAAAAGAAAAGGAGATACAATTTGGGCATCAGAGTAGCAGCCGTGTTAGTCTATTTGGGCATATCCACTATTGCTGGAATAGCCTATTGGACCTCAGAATAGCAGCCGTGTTAGTCTGTATCCGCAAAAAGAAGAACAGGAGGACTTGTGGCACCTTAGAGACTAACAAATTTATTAGAGCATAAGCTTTCGTGGACTACAGCCCACTTCTTCGGATGCATATAGAATGGAACATATATTGAGGAGATATATATACACACATACAGAGAGCATAAACAGGTGGGAGTTGTCTTACCACCTCTGAGAGGCCAATTAATTAAGAGAAAAAAAACTTTTGAAGTGATAATCAAGCTAGCCGAGTACAGACAGACAGTTAGATAACAAGTGTGAGAATACTTACAAGGGGAAATAGATTCAATGTTTGTAATGGCTCAACCATTCCCAGTCCTTATTCAAACCGGCGTTGATTGTGTCTAGTTTGCATATCAATTCTAGCTCAGCAGTTTCTCGTTGGAGTCTGTTTTTGAAGTTTTTCTGTTGTAATATAGCCACCCGCAGGTCTGTCACTGAATGACCAGACAGGTTAAAGTGTTCTCCCACTGGTTTTTGAGTATTTTGATTCCTGATGTCAGATTTGTGTCCATTAATTCTTTTGCGTAGAGACTGTCCGGTTTGGCCAATGTACATGGCAGAGGGGCATTGCTGGCACATGATGGCATATATCACATTGGTAGATGTGCAGGTGAACGAGCCCCTGATGGTATGGCTGATGTGATTAGGTCCTATGATGATGTCACTGGAATAGATATGTGGACAGAGTTGACATCGGGGTTTGTTACAAGGATAGGTTCCTGGGTTAGTGGTTTTGTTCAGTGATGTGTGGTTGCTGGTGAGTATTTGCTTTAGGTTGGGGGGTTGTCTGTAAGCGAGGACAGGTCTGTCTCCCAAGATCTGTGAGAGTAAAGGATCATCTTTCAGGATAGGTTGTAGATCTCTGATGATGCGCTGGAGAGGTTTTAATTGGGGGCTGAAGGTGACAGCTAGTGGTGTTCTGTTATTTTCTTTGTTGTTCAACAAAGAAAATAACAGAACACCACTAGCTGTCACCTTCAGCCCCCAATTAAAACCTCTCCAGCGCATCATCAGAGATCTACAACCTATCCTGAAAGATGATCCTTTACTCTCACAGATCTTGGGAGACAGACCTGTCCTCGCTTACAGACAACCCCCCAACCTAAAGCAAATACTCACCAGCAACCACACATCACTGAACAAAACCACTAACCCAGGAACCTATCCTTGTAACAAACCCCGATGTCAACTCTGTCCACATATCTATTCCAGTGACATCATCATAGGACCTAATCACATCAGCCATACCATCAGGGGCTCGTTCACCTGCACATCTACCAATGTGATATATGCCATCATGTGCCAGCAATGCCCCTCTGCCATGTACATTGGCCAAACCGGACAGTCTCTACGCAAAAGAATTAATGGACACAAATCTGACATCAGGAATCAAAATACTCAAAAACCAGTGGGAGAACACTTTAACCTGTCTGGTCATTCAGTGACAGACCTGCGGGTGGCTATATTACAACAGAAAAACTTCAAAAACAGACTCCAACGAGAAACTGCTGAGCTAGAATTGATATGCAAACTAGACACAATCAACGCCGGTTTGAATAAGGACTGGGAATGGTTGAGCCATTACAAACATTGAATCTATTTCCCCTTGTAAGTATTCTCACACTTGTTATCTAACTGTCTGTCTGTACTCGGCTAGCTTGATTATCACTTAAAAAGTTTTTTTTCTCTTAATTAATTGGCCTCTCAGAGGTGGTAAGACAACTCCCACCTGTTTATGCTCTCTGTATGTGTGTATATATATCTCCTCAATATATGTTCCATTCTATATGCATCCGAAGAAGTGGGCTGTAGTCCACGAAAGCTTATGCTCTAATAAATTTGTTAGTCTCTAAGGTGCCACAAGTCCTCCTGTTCTTCCTATTGGACCTGAGCATTTTGGTCTTATTGAGCAAACACTTGCTTAGTGTTCCTGGCTGATAGCAGGCGCAGGAAGTTTTATCACTGGTTGTATATCCTGGCAAATATTTGTCAAGTGCCTGCAAAGTCTTTTGTAGCTTTGCACATACGCAGGCACACTCCCACGCACAGGACCTGTTTCTGCAAGATGGGATGCTGGAGGCGGGTTCCCGAGGAGAATGCCGGATAGCCAGGGGTGCTAGCCGGGCAACCAGGCTATTAGGCAAATCGGTAGAGTTGCGTGGGACTCAGTGGGTATGTCTACATTGCAGCAGGGAGCAAGCCTCCCAGCAGAGGACAGACTCACACTAGCAGGGTGCAAACTACTACGCTAAGAAGAGCGGGGTGGATGTTGCCGCTCAGACTGCGGCTCGGACTCTCAAGCCCCCTGACTCCCTAGACTTGAGTGGGTCTGTCTAGAGCGTTTGGTTGGGTTGTTAACTGATTGCCAGTTAACTAACTGGACTGTAGACACCAGTAGACACCAGTATAGGCATTTTTTCCAGCACACAAATATTTATTCCTGTTCACCATTAAATTTAGCCTATAATCCCTATTCACAGTTACCCTAGGCCCTAGGAGCGCCAGTAACTGTGCTATCTTCCTAAAGAAATGGGGACACTGTGTCATTACAGTTGGCAGAGTGGCAAATGCTGAGTTTTCTATTGTGCTAAGTATGAATCACTTTGCACACCACTGAAATGCAGCCACCTCTGGGCAGGAACATGGCAGCAGCTTCACGCTACACAGCAACGCTGCACAATTCTGCACAGAAGAATCGTCTATCAAATTGAAACCACAGGGGGAATTTGGTCACAACTACCGAGTTAACACTAGAGTCTTGCAAAAAAGAAAAAAAAAGTGCCATGGAATTTATAATCATCTGGACTTCAGTTTTAAGCCTCCAGCGCCTCCCACCTGTGGCACCGACTCGAGAGATAAACATTGCCAATTTAATCATGGAGCACTGGGCATTTTCCTTGATGCTCTCCTATCCACACATTGGCCAGATCTAAAGCTGTTTAGCAAATCCAAGCTGATAGAGCACAGCTCCAGGTGGCACATCAGTTGGCATATTTAGCTTCTGGTGAGGAAGTCATAAGCAAAAACACAGTGCTAAGTGTCCAATGCAGAATACTGTATTTACTTATTAATATCAGTGGGATCTTGTCTGTTAAAATCCAATCTTCTTAAGCATATAATTTTCCCAAAGTCAGAATCTATTAGTAAAATCTCAGTTCCTGTGACAAGATAACAGAATTCTCAAATTAAATAGGGCTTCCACAATTACAGACTTCCCCCTTTCTTCTCCAGTATTAACACCATAAATGTTGCTGTCAGACAAGATAAAATCTGAATTCCACCCTGACAAGGCAAAATGTTATCAGAGATCAGTTAATTACACGGGGGAGCTGAGCTCTCGCAAATAAACCCCTGTAGGTTACTGTGCTGTCTCCTCACCATCTTTTCCCAGACCCAGGGCCTGTAGGGGTGCTCAGCTCAGCTCACTTTACCTTACCCTTCAAACAGGACAGGATAATGGACTCCATCTCGTTAGCTGTACCTGTGCCTGGTGTTTTGCATAAGCCACCCTCTGCAGCCAGGGAAAACGAAGGCAGACGAGGTTGATGGCTCTTGGATGAAGCAGACTGAGAAAAGACTCAACATTTACCTGCAGGGACTTCTTGCAAGTTGACCAAATAAAACACATTGCTTTATCCCACGTGCCCCAGGACTTTATTGCATTGTGTTCCATGACTCAGTGAAGAGCCATAACAAGAAACAGAAAACCAGCTTGGAGGATTCTCTGCCCTCGGAGCTTTGTGGTGTCGATGACTCAGAGGGCTGCTTTTCCATGGGTGACGTTCCTCAATCAGATTTCCCCGACATCCCACCAGGGAGAGTCTTTGGGTCTTGGAGAGTGAAGTACCAAACACCAAGGAACTCAGTGGAAAAAGATGTCCATTGACTTCAATAGGGTTTAGATTAGGCCCAATTTGAATATGTTCTGGAGCAATAGGATAACTCAGTATGGGGTGAGTTCATAGAACGATGATCCTTCAGTCCCACTTCAGCTTTCCAACTCATCTGGGGCTTACGTGGTGCATAGGCCTCTGCACAGGGCTGACTTGCACCCCTAATAGTAATGGGATGGGTGTAGCTGATAGGAAGTCTAAATAAATTCCCAAGAACCAACCTCCAGCTACTAAACCCCCTGCAACGACTGTGCCTCCATCACCTTCTCTAAGCATCTAGCTTGCCCTATGCAGTCCAGAATGCTTCCCCAGTGTCTCGCTCAAACTTTTCCTTCTGGAGCTTCCTAATCCTCACTCTAAAGATTCTAATTCCCTCTCTTTCTATGGTTACCTTAAAAACATGTTCATGCCTCCCTGAGTCTTCTTACAAGATTGCAGAGCTTAGCTCCTGCTGTCAGTTCTCCTAGGCGCTCTCCTCCATTTGCTCTATATAGATTTGTCCTTCTTTAGTTCTATCCTTGGCTGGCCACCCAAACTGCATGGAGGCCCAGATCCTTGGCTGGTCTAAGTCGGTATTGCACCAATGAAGCTATGCAAGATTTACATCAGCTGAGGATCTGGACTAAGTGCGCCAAGGCTATGCAGAATATTCCTCTACCTCATAGCTCCTCCATATCTCTAGCAGCTCTGTCCCTTTTAGAGTCTTCTTCTGTCCTGCGACTGCATGCAGTGCACCACTGTGAATGGCAGGGCTTACTCAACCGCTGATAACACCAATCTATTCTAACAAAGAAGCAAATGCACAATGACATCTCCGACGCAAAGAGCTGTCATAAAGCGCGGCTGGCAGTCCAAGTGGTGTAAATGCTCTTTCGATTAAGTGCCTCTTTGAGGTAAGTTGATGACGCTCCATTAGGCTGATGGGATAGACTTCTAGTTCGACACAATCGGTGGGCAGAAGGATTCATTGCCAGAGTAGGCAATGTTATGCTCTCGGCTGTCATGCTCCCTTGGAGTTATCCCTTCTCTAGCCTGATAAACTGCATCAGTGTGCTGCTCCAGCGAGTAACAGTCTACCCTCAATCACTGACTGTAAGTTACGCTTTTCTAACCCACGCTCTACGCTACCCATTTACTCGCCCCAGCAGGCCTCATAACGCTCAGCTACTCTGCTCCTGCATCCCGTCCTCGCTTGGTCCTGAATCTCTCCTACTCCTCTGCGGCTTTGGCAGCTGGTATGGAAGCCTATTGAGCCCCGCACCTTGAGAACAATGTCCACAATCTGGTGTCGCACGACTGGCTTCACTGAAGAGATAACAAGATGGTGCCATCTGGATGAATCTGGAAGATCCCCTATCACAGCAAGTTTGGTCCACCTTCGTGTCCCAGAAAGAGTCGGTATGTTACGTGTGGATGTACCTGGCATATTAAGTAGCACAAGAGTTTGAGCCATTTAGGCACAACCGGAACATCCCCCAACGGAGCAGGTGGGTGCTACCTGGGAGTTCCTGTTTGACAGCACAATACGTATGTTTGACCCCATAGCATCTAGTTCAGGTAGGTGTTATCGAGCAGGAGAATTAACCACCAAAACTGAGTAACCTCACAAGCTTATTGCAGTAACTCTTTTTCCTTCCGACCCCATCCACTCTCTACTGATTGTCACCTTCCTTGGTGTCATGTCTACACTGCGGTTTAGAAACTCTCCAGGAAAAAGTGACTTTGGGGCAGATTCTCAGCTTTTGTAAATTGCCCTAGCTCTACTGAAGTCAATTTACACTAGCGGTGGGTCTGCCTCCGTGTCTTTCCAGTTGTCCAGCTTTTAAAAATAAAAAAAACGAAAAGCAGACGATGGGACATAATAAATAATGCTCATTCTTTGGGCTCATTGACTAAACCCTCAGTTAATCAAATGAAGGTGAGCCTAATTAATTAAGCCCACACGGGGATCCCAATAGGGACATATGTGATGACTTTGGGAGAGGTCACTCCTGTCAGCATCCCTGTTAGAATACAATTTTGTTGGAATTAGGTTTCACACTGGGGCGGGCGGGTCTTCAGCTGCATGCCTGGATCCCTGTCCAGTCTCAACCCAAGCCAGCTCAAGCCAGACGAGGACTTAAGATTCTTGTTATTTAAAGGGGATCTGGATGCGTCAGGATGAACAATGCCTGTACCCTGCTATTAGTTATATTGCTTTTACTCGTGATGGGAGACAGCTACTCTCACGCCTGCTGAGATAGCAGAAGAGCTGCATCCATCACCAATCTGTTAGGGCTGCACCCTGGGAAACACCATGTTGCTGCCTGATTGCTCTTCTGCATCACACATGTAGAGCTCCTTCTTCCCCTTATTAAGCAGCAGGAAGTGGGAGAATGAGACTGGAATACGGACTGTGTATATTGCTTGCATTTTGCAGCTGAGGTTCACCAATGGTGCCTCTATCATAGCTACTCACACCGGTACTTGGTATATTGTTTGCTTTTTTAGCGAATGTTAAAATGTAACCGTTTCCTCTGTCCTTGGTAGACTAAGACGCAATCGCTCCTGTGATTAACAAGCCCCAGGCAAATGCCATATTGGCTATGCAGGCTTGACACTTTGACTGGTGGGTTACTCCAAGGAATACGTGCAAAATGATCAATCCTACTTTAGAATGATGGAGTTTTACGCTGATGAATTAGACATAATGATAGAGTTCCTAGCTTAATTGCAGAGGACGATACTGACGAAGGAATGCAAAACAAATGAGGATTTAATTTGCTCATAGAAAGCTAAAGAGGTAAGATTGAAGAGGGAGACTGGGGGCATCCTATCCAAATCCCATGCCAGGACTTGAGAATAATCAATCAAAGAAGGAACTGCTGCTAGAGAATCCACCCCATATTTTACACTAACGGCAGGACCTATTGAAATGAAATTTTTGGACTGGAAAAAGTCCTAAGAATGGGGAGAGCTTCTGGGTGCCCATCTGGAGACACCTTAAAGGGGCCACATTTTCTGAATGTGCTGGACACTTGCTCTCTGACAATCAGCCCTTTTAGGGAGTCTCCACTTGACACACCCAAAATTAAAGCACCCAAGATGACTGGCTACTTTTGAAAACCTTGGCCTGGACATTTGGCTCATGCAGTGCAGGCCTGATCAATAAAGCTCACCGGTTTGAGGACACCATTTATGCAGATCGAACGAGGCGACAGAGCAGCTTGACACATGGCCATGACACTAAGCCGAACACCCCAACACTTGCAGAAAATGCCACAAGAGGTCAGGGGCATAGAGAGAAACCCCCGAGTGTTATCCTGCCGTTGGCTCAATACCAACTGAGAGGGAACCATGTAGGCAGAGCAGGACAATGATGGGGCTGTTACTTCCGGGATTAGGGTTCTTCTCTCTACCAGTGGCCTCTGGGAAATATTGCCTGCAAGTGCATCGGTGAGGAGCATGAGTCACCGAGGTGTCACCGCTGAAGCATTACCTTCCCCCGCTGTCTTGGGCAAGGATCCTGCCAGCCATGGTGCTATGATCACATGACCACTGCCACTCAGGAGTGTCGCCTACGGGGAAGATTGCTTATACACACACAGCACACGCCGCTTCAGTTGAAAACAAAGCTTTTAGGAGCTGGCAAGAGCTCACTCTGCCTGAGGAGCATAGCAGAAACAGCAGACACCAAGTGGTGTGTAGGTGTCTGGTTTTGCATTTCCCCTGAGGCAGGGTCCCACGGGCGCTGCAGAGCCCACATGTTTTCATAGCTGTTCCCTGGGCTACAGCACTGCAGCATATGGTGACGCCCTTGTCAGATAACTGGCAAGGCCGAGATGAACGCCGAAGGAACTGCGAGCTCTATTAGATTATGGAGTCGTTCCCGTCCTTTGGGACATTTCAGATGGTTTGGGATGAAGCAGTGGAGCAGATCCTTCAGGGAACAATTCCGCACTGGCTGACAGGGTGGGCTTGATGGCCTGGTGAGTCTTTTCCATCTCTACATTCGATGAGGGACCTTGGCTCTGATTAGCACCCAACTGTGAGGGGCCTTAGGTAAATGGTTCCCCTCAAGAGCGGGCTTTGCTGCAGAACTCTGGTTGTTCTGACTGGAAAGATGATTTTGTGGGGAAGGCTCTGGAGTGGGACACAGGAGAGTATGGTTCAGGACTTCGAGTGCAGAAGTGACCGGTCCAAGGTCTGTTCCTCTAATGCTAACATGGCCCCATCTGTCAGAGGTGCTGTGAGGACACATTGCTTGGGAAGTGCGGTATTGCCAAACCCAAATGTTCAAAAATCATGATTCTGGCCTTAAAAAGTTTGTTTATATATATATATAATAAGGGTGATAACTGTTGGGTTCTTTTTATTTGCCTTTTTGGTTACACTCGTATCACGTTTTCAGTCTTTTCTCTATAACCACAAGGGTCAGACACTTCCATCTGGCAAAGAAGTAAGCTGAGATTCTTATGTAACATCATGCTTCCAGCAGAAAACACACTAAAAACCATGAGACAGTCAAATAGCGCGTATTGGCAACACTGGCAGGTGCTCCAGGACTACAGGGAGTCGATTTTATTGGAACTGGAGGTAGAGGGTCCTGTTTCAGGAGGGACTTACTTTGGTGTGTCACTAGGGGCTCAGGATTGCCAGCTGGAGACAGGCTGCTACCAGTGCAAATACCTACTAGATGTGCCAGCTGTGCACAGACGTACAAGGGCTGAACCATCTGCAAAGCACCAGGCTATCACATTTTACCAGACTGGCTTGACAACTGGACCGGGGGTTTTGTGCAAGGAGAGGGGAGGGTCATAGGAGTGCATTGTCGACAGGCCGGCTAGGAACTGCCATTAGAACAAACTTTCTTGGGGTATCCGGGTTCTTACCCTTTTCATATGAAACCAAGAAGATTTGCATATATTATTTTGCATAAAAAGAAAAAAAATGTTTTTTGACCCCCTCATGAAAGGTTCCATCCAGGGTTAGCTTCATTTTTTATTGTGTCCTGTCCATGCCTAGTGGAGGTGAGGCGACAACATTCACATATCTATTGTGTTAGTGGCCGGGGCTCCTAGGAGTGACCTTCATGGTAGCACTTCTCATCAGTTCAGGATTCAAATAGCTGCAGGCTCAGAATTAATTTTGACGCTCTCCCAGCTCCCCATCTTTGCCCCATCTCTGATGGGCCTGGTGCGGTTCTTGCACCTCTGCCCTTGATATCACACTGCAGGTAAGGAAGGGATACTGTGCGTTGCTGCTCTGTAAGCGCTAGCTGGCAACATTCTCCAGTCTATCCCTGGAGGACAATTTTTCATTACTGATGTGGAAAGTGGGAAACAAAACAACCTATTACACTTTTTATCTTCAGGGAATTCCGCCCCCCCTCCCCTTACACATGAAAGCATTGGAATCATTTTGAACACAATGAAGGGAAGTGAATTCGGAGAGTGGCAGGTGTGTTGATTTGCAGCACAGGTGACTTACAACATGTCTTGACCATGTAGGCTTTTATGGTTCCCTGACATCTGAAGGATTGTCTCCTGCCTGAAATGCCAATGCCGTGCTGCTCTTTGCAGTCATTGAAGCCAGCTTTGAAGTTATAAGAAACCTGCCAATTCTTTGAGTTCAGAGAGGCCTGCAGAAATGGCACATAAAGGAACTAAAACAACACCACTCATGCTGAGCCGTGAGCAGGAATGGAGATAAAGGACATTGCCGCAGAGAATAGAAGTATCCTTTTAAGTGTGTCGTGTGTGCTCCCCTCCCGCCATGCAAACCCCTTGTCCAGTTGTCAAGCCAATCTGGTAAAAAGTGCTCTGTAGATGGCTCAATCCATGTACATCTGTACGCAGCTGGCACACAGAGTAGAGGTTTGCACTTGCCAACTGCCAACTAGCCAATGGAAAATGGTAGGTACAATCCCTTGGATTTTTCACTGGGAGAAGGAGGTAGGCTAGACAGATGCAGATGAAAGTTATAAGTCAGAAGGGACAGGTTATGGTATGTGTAACCAAGAAATGTTTCCAGATTAATATTTAAAAGGGGGGAGATGAATAAAGACTGCACGCCTTCTCTAGCTCTCATCTCCACATAGGCCGGCCTATCGCTTCCGTTTGCTCTGTCCAACAGTCTACCGTCTCAGAAGGAAAGACGCAGGTATCACTGGGCCTCTTTCCGAGGCCCGAACTAGAGCTGACAGGGAATTTTTCCATTTCACATGGTTTTTGACTTTTCAAAATGCATTTCAACATTTTCCGAATGAGAAGTTTCATTTTCAGTTTGAAAGGACTTAACCCCCTCCCCCCCGTTAATTTATACTAAAATGGGTTAAAAAATGTTTTAAAGAGACAAAATCAAAATGAAACATTTCAAAATTATTTAAACTGACCGGCTCTGAAAATGGTTGAGATTTTGACGTTTCACCCAGTTTTAGGATGGGAAAAAATTTCAAAGTGTCAAAAGCTCTCCTGGGATGGGAAAACCATTTCCTGCCCAGCGCCTGCCGTTATTCTTTTTTTATCTAATCTTTACTTAAGGTAATTTGCCTGGGTGAGTATTGAGTTAAAACCGAATAAGAAATTCAGGCACCCAATTGTCCCTGCACAGGAGATGGGTCACTCTCACTGCAAACATTGGGACTTACTGTAACCTCAGGGAGAGACTAGGGTCCCTGAATTGGACTATTATGATATTCATTAGTTCTATTAACTCTGCTTGGGCATTTCTATGCCTGGTGAAGGAGGCAGCTGTCCTGCGAAGAGTGATTCCCATCATAATCTGGGTTGCCCATAGGCCAAGAGGCGGGATATCAGTTTCCAACTTGTTTTAATATTGATTTAACAGTCAGGAAGACATTGTCTAGTGTTGGCGGAGTCACTATTTTGTTAGATATCTGTGTTCTCGCTATGGTTGTTACAGCGGGATGCAAACTGGTTTAAAGACCCTTGCAATGGGGTCTCACAGGTTCAGTGTCACCTCTTTCCAACAAAAGTAGGCCCCAGTGCTAGTGCAAACTGTGAAAATTACACGCTATGCTTTATTCATGGGGGCAGATGCCACTTATCCCGAAGCAAGCAGCAGTATCTCCCTCAGGGCTCACCAGCTACAAGATCTTCTGTTGTTCTGAGTGACCATAGCATCCCATCCGGCATAAGAGACCGCGCTGTTTTTAGCGGTGTCCTTCACTCCGTGTTGGCTTTCAGAAGGACGATGCTCTGTCGTACTGGGACGTTACTAACCTCCATGTTGTGAAAGCAAAGAAATCCGTGAATGTTGGTGCTACTGGCTTAAAAGCGTAGGCCCTTGGACAGTATCAACAGGTTGCACCTATTCTAATCACTTCACCTCTGCCTAGCACGCCAGGAACTTGCCACAAAATGCACTGTCCATACTATATAGCCCCCTATCTGTCAGTTGTATTTATATGTACCCCATTATCATATAGTGTCTGAGCATCTCACGTGCGTTATATGTGTTTATCCTTACAACATCCCTGGGAGCTAGGGAAGTGCTGGCAGCCCCGTTTTGTACATGGTGAACTGACAGAGAAAGACTAAGTGACTTGCCCATGGTTACACATGGAGTTTATGGCAGAGCAGGGAATCAGACCTGTGTCTCAAACAATGTCACAGGAGCCAGCAAACAGAGCTGAAAACAGGGGAGTTTGAATATGGGTGGGTCTGGTGTTTCTGTGTTTGTTTTCTCTCTCCCCTCTTGACAGGAACTTAGGAGGGAAGGCTATGACAGCTAGAAGCAGGTGTGGTAGTTTCCCAAAGTATGGAAGAGACAGTGAAGATGACTGGATGTGGAAGCTGAGGGATGTACATGAATGTGGAGAGGGTCCCTGAAAGGTTCTTCATTAGTATGAAGTGCTGCCTGATGCATCTGATGGAAGAGAAGTTCCAAGGTTTGGAGATGCAGCTAGAAACGATGGTTGAGTTTTGAAGGGGATTTGAGCAGATGATGGAAGGAAGGAGAGAGGAGGATTAAGCAAAATCTCAAGACTTGCAGATGCAAGCTGAACAGAAGTGTGAGGGTAGACTGCTGGATGAAGAAAGTGGCCCACGGAAATAAGTGACTGTGAGAACAAGATAGAGGAAAAGACCAGCCAGCAAAAGGAGAAATAGAGCTGAAGAACAGTTTCGCTGAGCTGGAAAATGAAGGGGAGAGGCAAGCAGTGACAGAAGATCGGAGAGCAGGGAAGAAGAGAAGAGCAGCTACTTCTACAACAGGAGGGGTAGAGATAATGAAGACAGCCAGAGTTCAGAGCCCCAGGAGGACAGAGGGTGACTCACAGAAGATTGCAAGTGAGAACAAAAGAGAAGAAGACTTGCAAGCCAAAAAGAACAGAAGGAGGAAGGCTGGAGAATTGCAGCAACATCAGGAAGAAGCAAGTCTACATGCTTGGGGACTCTCTACTAAGAAGAGCAGACAGGTCTGTCACCAGGGCTAATCCAGAGAACAGAAGGGTGTGCTGTCTGCTGAGAGCCAAGATATGGGATGTGGACCTGATGGGAACAGGAAAGAATCTACTGATTGTCCTCCTCGTGGAAACAAATGATACAGCTAGATTCTCACTAGGGCACCTTAAAGGAGGCTACGCCAGGCTGGAGAAGATGTTTAAAGAAATGGAGGCTTGGGTGATCCTCAGTGGGATTTTACTGGTCCCTAGAGGAGGAGAGTGAAGGCAAGACAAGTTTATGATGATTAACAGAGAGCTGAGGCAATGGTGCAATAAGGAGGGCTTTGGGAGGTTTGACCACTGTGAGGCATTCACAGCCAGTACTGTTCTCATGGGATGGACTCCATTTGATTAGGGGGGGAAATAGACTTTTGGGACAGAGGTTGGGACAATTGCTTTAAGCTAGGAATGTGGGGGAGATGGTTGGTAAAAGTCACCAGGACCAGATGGTATTGACCCAAGAGTTGTGAAATTGCAGAATTACTAACTGTGGTATGTAACTGATCACTTAAATCAGCCTCTGTACCTGATCAGTGAGAATAACTAATGTAATGACAATTTTTAAAAAAGCTCCGGAGACAATCCTAACAATTACAGGCTGTTAAGCCTAGCTTCAGTACCAGGCAAACTGGTTGAAACTATAGCAAAGAACAGAATTATCAGACATATAGATGAACATGATATGTTGGGGAAGAGTCAACATGGTTTCTGGTGAAGCATAACTTCCTTTTACAATCTATTAGATTACTTTGAGGAAGTCAACAAATATGTGGACAAGGGTGATCCAGTGGATTGAGTGTACTTGGATCAGTAACTGGTTAAAAGATAGGAAACAAGTGGTAGGAATGAATGGTCGGTTTTCAGAATAGAGAAAGGTAAATAGCAGTGTTCCCCACAGACTTGTACTGGGACCTCTGCTGTTCATTCTTAAAATGAGCAAGAAAGAGGGGTAAAACAGTGAGGTGGCAAAATTTGCAGGAGATACACAATTACTCTATATAGTTTAGTCGAAAGCTGACTGCAAAGAGTTACAAAGGCATCTCACAAAACTGGGTGACAGAGCACCAAAATGGCAGATGAAATTCAATGTTGATAAATGCAAAGCAATGCACATTGGAAAACATAATCCCTATTATACATACAAAATGATGGGGTCCAAATTAGCTGTTACCACTCAAGAAATAGATCTTGGCGTCATTGAGGATAGTTCTCTGAAAGCATCCACTCAATGTGCAGCGGCTGTCAAAACAGCTAATAGAATGTTGGGAATCATTAAGAAAGGGATAGCTGATAAAACAGAAAATATCATAATGTCACTATATAAATCCATGATACGCAGACATCTTGAATACTGTGTGCTGTTCTGGTTGCCCCATCTGAAAAAAGATATATTAGAATTGCAAAAAGTACAGAGAAGGGCAACAAAAATGATTAGAGTTATGGAACAGCTTCCATGTGAGGAGAGATTAAAAAGATTGGGACTTGTCAGCTAAGAAGAGAGACCACTAACAGGTGATCTGATAAAAATCTGTAAAATCGTAAGTGGTGTGAAGAAAGTGAATAAGGAAGTGTTGTTTACCCCTTCACATAACACAACGTCATTGGGTGATCTCTGGTTCTTAATGGGCAGCAGGTTTAAAAACAAACAAATGGAAATACTTCTTCACACAACACACAGTCAATCTGTGGAACTCACTGGCAGGGGATGTTGTGAAGGCCAAGAGCATAATTGTGTTAAAAAAAAAGAATTAGATAAGTTCTTGGAGGATAGGTCCATCAATGACTATTAGCCAAGATGGTCAGGGATGCAACCCCGTTCTCTGAGTGTTCCTAAACCTCTGATTGGCAGAAGCTGGGACTGGACAAAAGAGGTTGGATCACTCGATAATTGCCCTGTTTTGTTCATTCCCTCTGAAATGCGTGGCACTAGCCATTGTCAGAAGATAGGATACTGGGCTAGATGGACCATTGGTCTGGCCCAGTATGGCCGTTCTTATGAGATGGCCATGTAAATCTCCATGCCCAATTCTAATATTGAGCTGAAGGAAAAAAAAGTCAAGTAAAAGGGGATTCAGCAATGGAGAAAGGAAAACAGAGAGTAGGATAATGGACAACAAGAGGAAAGATAGTACTGATACCACTGAAAGCACCAGTCAGGTAGGCGATACTAGAAGTAAAATGACAGTACCTAATTGGGTGAGGAATCTGGAGTGAAGCCAAACAAACAACTACGGGTGTCTGTACACCAGTGCAAGGAGCCTGGGTAACTACTGGTACAGGAAGTGAAACAGATATTATAGGGATAAGGGGAAAAAACCCAGTGGATTAGTAGTCATGACTGAAATACAGGTATTGAAGGGTATGTGCTATTCAGTAAAGTCAGAAATAAAGGTAAATGTGATGCAGTAACATTGTATATTAATGACAAGGGAGACAGTAAAGAAATTAGAAGTGATAGACAAGATAAAATGGAATCTGTTTGGGTCAAAAATCTTTTTGGGGAAGAATGGATCTCTATGGAGATTGTAGCAGAACCTAAGCACTGACCCCCAAGCTCTGGTTTGGATATGGATAGAGACCTCTTTAAAGCTTTGAATGAAATAAATACATCTGGGAATTCTGGGATTATTATTGGAGACTTTAATTTCCCAGATATAGATTGGAGGATAAGTGCTACTAATAATGGTAGGGCCTAGATATCCCTGGACAGATTTCTTCACCAAATAGTCATTGAATCAACGAAAAGGTGATGCCATTTTAGATTTAGTATTGGTAAGTAGCAAGGACCTCATAGAAGAGATGGTTGTAGAGGACAACGCTGGTGTAAGTGATCTTGAGTTAATTCAGTTTGAGCTAAATGGAAGGATAAACAAACAAACAAAAGAGATCTGTAACTAGGTTCTTGATTTAAAAAAGGAAAACCTTAAAAAAACAAACATTAAAGTGGAGGAGACTTGGATTTACTTAAGTCAAAGTTGTACAAGCTATCTGACGCCTGGATCCCAAGCAAGGGGGAATAACTGTTGGGAAGGGTTGCTGACCAAACTGGATGAACAAACATGTGACAGGGGTGGCGTCCTGCTCCTGAATTCTGCTCTGTCTACACAGACCTGGCGATCTTCATTTGTTGAACACCCCAGTGCAGTTTATTTACATTTGCTCTTCCCACCACCTGATTGATCTATACACCACAATTATTTACAGTTTCAGTTTCTCCACAGTTCTCTGCCAAGGAGGAGAAGGAAGAAATCTATTTACTCAGGGACCCTTCCTGGTTCTGGCACTGGTAGCCTGCCTCTCTCTTCCATTACACCTCTGGTGCTAATGGGCTAATTTGCTTATTAATTCTCCCCGTATCAATTCTAATCCACCGGGGGTGAGGGACGGAGTAGGTGGTGTTTATAGTATGTTTACATTGCAATTAAACACCCACAGTTGGCCTGCGTCAGCTGACTGGTGTTGGTGGTGCTCAGGCTACGGGACAGTTTCACTGCAGTGCAGACCTTCTGGTTCAAGCTTGGGCTCTGGGACCTTGAAAACCGGAGTAATAGAAATGGGATGAAATTTAATAACGCAAAGTGCAAGGTCATGCATTTAGGGACTGACAACAAGAATTTTTGCTATAAGATAGGGATGTATCATTTGGAGTAGAGGAGAAGAGAAGAAAGATCTGCATGTATTGGTTGATCACAGGATGAATATGAGCCACCAATATGACATGGCCATGAAAGAGGTTAATGCAATCCTAGGATGCAGCCGGCGAGGTATTTCCAGTAGAGATAGGGAAGTGTTAGTACCATTATAACAGATACTGGTGAGACCTCATCTGGAATACACTGTGCAGTTCTGTTCTCCCATGTTTAAGAGAGATGAATTAAAACTGAAACAGGTGCAGAGAAGGGCTACTAAGCTGATCTGAGGAATGGAGAATCTACTTACGAGAGGAGAATTAAGGAGTTTGGCTTGTTTAGCCTAACAAAAAAAAAAAAAAAAAAAAAAAAAAAGGATAAGGGGGAGATATGATTTCTCTCTGTAAATAGATCAGAGAGACAAACACCAAGAAGGGAGAGGAATTATTTGAGTTAAGGGCCAGTGTTGGCCCAAGAACAAGTGGGCATAAACTGGCCATCAAGTAGTTTAGGTGTGAAAGTAGATGAAGGTTTCAACCCATCAGAGGAATGAAGTTCTGGAACAGCCTGCCAAGGGGAGTTGCGGGGGCAAAAAACTTAACTTGTTTTAAGACTGAGCTTGATAAGTTAATGGAGGGAATGTTATGATGAGACAGCCATCATATAGCCTATCTGCTACTGCTATTAGCAAATGTCTCCAACAGCCAGAGATGGGGAGGGCTCTGAGTTACTACAGAGAATTCTTTCCCAGGGGTCTGGCTGGGGGGTCTTGCCCACATGCTTAAGGTTTAACTGATGTTCATAGTTGGGATTTGGAAGGAATTTCTCCCCAGGTAAGATTGGCAGAAATACTGGGGGCTGGATGTTTGCTTTCCTCTGCAGCGTGGGGCACGGGTCACTTGCTGGTTTTGACTAGAGTAAATGGTGGATTCCCCATAACTTGAAGTCTTTAAATCAAGATCTAAGGACTTCAGTAACTCAGCCAGAGATTCTTGGCCTACTGTAGGAGTGGGTGGGAGAGGTTCTGCGGCCTGCAATGTGCAGGAGGTTGAACTAGAAGAGCATGATGGTCCCTGATAGCCCTAAAGTCTAGGAGTCTCCCCACCATAGGCGCCGACGCCAGGACTGGAGCACCCATGGGGAAAAAATGTTCAGCACCCACCGGCAGCCCCCCTATCAGCTCTCCCCCTGCCCCCAGTGTTTGCTGCCCGCTGGCAGGCCCTGCTAATCAGTGCCTTCCCCTCCCTCCCTGCGCCTCCTGCCTGCCACGATCAGCTGTTTCATGGCATGCAGGAGGCTTTAGGAGGGAGGGGGAGGAGCGAGGGCACGGCGCGCTGCGGGGAGGAGGTGGAACGGGGTGGGAAGAGGTGGGGCAGGGGTGGGAAGAGGCGGGGTGGGGGCATGGCCTTGGAGGAAGGGATGGAGTGGGGGAGGAGCCTAGGGTCGAGCACCCCCCCCCGCCACATTAGAAAGTCAGCGCCTGTGCTCTGCACATCAGCAGCCAGTGCCCTAACCACTGGACCATCCTTCCTCATCAGTATTTGATTGGAATGTCAGTACTTAAGAAAGGTCACCTCCTAATGCTGCAACACTTAGACAAGAAAGAGCCATACCTTTGTTTGAGTGACTCTCCACAATAGCTCCTTCTACAGGCATGCCTTGAAGTGCTTTGCAAACACCTGGCTAATTAAAGCTCTCAATTTCCCTTAGAAGTAGGCAAGCCTTATATTTCATGGGAAGGTAAACTTCAGGTGCCAAGGGGTTAAATGACTTGTTTCTGACTTTCTCCTAGACATAGAAGAACGTCTAGGGGTAATGTTCTAATTATGAATTGCATTCTAGTAGTACCTAGAAGGTTCCTTTCTGCCAACGGTGAGGCATATACGCAGTACGAGATGAGCTTATAGACAAGACATAGTAAGCACTATTTATCCCCATTTTACAGACGGGGAACTAAGCAGCCAGTAATAAGGTCACACAGGAAGACTGTGGCAGAAACAGGTATTGAGCAGCACTCTTATGAGTCACAGGTTAGCATCTTCACCACAATTTAATCCATCCCTCTTACTCCTCGTACCCTGTCCTAATCATCAGTAGGTGTATCCGTCCCATTCTTTGCTCTCTGCCACCCCCTGTGGCCACTTGTCACTAGCATTCCTAGACCTCGATCTAAAACAAGCACAGGGTGGTGTGTGTATGTATACTGGATCTTTGATGTTATTCAGTCAAATCTTCCCAGGCAGCAAACTTCACATTTATGTGCAAATGAGGAGCCAGTCACACTGAACTGAAGGAAGAGAATGTTAATGAATGTTCTTCTAGGCTTTAAGGAAAAGATATTGCCCAATGCTGTGGAAAATTAAAATTTGTTAATAATATGTACGGTAAATTTAATGCTAAAGACCCAAGATAAATGGGAAGAGAGCTTAATCTTAGGTGACTCCATTTTTGCTGGAATGTCATTTGCTATGGTTTTTGCTTCGTCTCAGAAAGCAAGACACACTCATTAGTTCAGGCATACTGTACATAAATTATTGTTCCCAAACACTTGCAGGGGAAAGCAATGGATGCTGGGAGAAATTCAGAGGGAACTATCCAGATTTCATGGTTGGGGCTCTTGTTGCCTATCGACCATAGGAGACATCTGAAAGGGAAGGTGTGATCATGACCAAAGGAGACGCTTAACATAACGTCGCCACTCCCAAGGATGCATTGGACATAGCCACTGTGAGGCTACATCTACACCATGACCTAGGAGTGCAACTCCCAGCTTGCATAGACGTACTTGTGCTAACTTGATCAGAGCTAAGATGAGTATCAATAGTAGACTAGCTGCAGTAGCATGGGCACTGTCAACAGAGGCATGGCATAGCTGCTTACCCAGGGGTTCAGGCAGGTCTTCGCTCTGTGAACCCATTCCCTGTGCTCCCATGGCTATCCTTTCATAGAGTCTCTGGTGCTTTCATAGACTATCAGGGTCGGAAGGGACCTCAGGAGGTCATCTAGTCCAACCCCCTGCTCAAAGCAGGACCAATTCCCAGACTGATTTTTGCCCCAGATCCCTAAATGGCCCCCTCAAGGATTGAACTCACAACCCTAGGTTTAGCAAACCAATGAGCTATCCTACTATTTATGCTCATGATAGCCTACTGAGAACAGGAACTAGTATGTGTCTGTGAACTGGGAGTCACACCTCTAGCTCATAGTGTAGACGTAGTGGGGGAGTGGACCCTTCCTAGCTGGATTGAGTAAATTAGGGCTTGTCTACACTACAAATTAATTCGACTATCTAATTCGACCTCGAGCCTCTGAATTAATTAAGTCGATCGTGCGTGGCCACACCATGTTCATTGTCTCGATGGAGTGTGTCCTCACTAGCAGCGCCTGCATCGATGCACAAAGCAGTGCATCGTGGGTAGCTATCCCAAAGTGCAACTTCCCAAAACACTCTGTGGCAAGTTTGTGCAATGCCTCATGGGACCAAAACATTGTCGCAGGGGAGAATGGGAACATTGCGTCGGTATCCTATGATGCACTGTGCTCCCACCCTCATATCAACGGCAAACAACCAAGTGGTTTTCATGCCTTAAAACTGCAGTGTGTTCGCCATAGCCCCAGAAGCATGGAGCCTGCTCAGTTGTGTACTCTTGCTGTGAGCATCTCAAGCACCTCGCGCCTTCTCCTGCAGTATTTCCAGAGCCGAAGTAGGGTCCACCGTGTGGGAACATAGGGATGTCCTGCAAGCAGCCCTGCTGCAAGCCATTGAAAAAACAGTTCACAGTTGCTGCTGGCGGTCACAGAGCAGCTGCACTCTGTTGAGCGCCGTTTCTGGTCCTGTGAAACAAGCACTGACTGGTGGGACTGCATCGTTTTGCAGGTATGGGATGACGAGCAGTGGCTGAGAACTTTCGAACGCAGAAGGCCACCTTCCAGGGACTTTGTGCAGAGCTTTCCCCTGCCCTGCAGTTCAGCAACACAAAAATGAGAACTGCTCTGACAGTGGAGAAGCGAGTTGCGATCGCTATTTGGAAGCTTGCAACGCCAGACAGTTACCGGTCAGTGGGGAATCAATTTGGAGTAGGTAAATCAACTGTGGGAGCTGCTGTGCTCCAAGTGTGCAGGGCCATTAATCAACTTCTGCTACGAAGGGTAGTGAGTCTGGGAAATGTGCAGGACATAGTGGATGGTTTTGCCATGATGGGGTTCCCTAATTGCGGTGGGGTGATAGATGGCACATATATCCCCATCTTGGCACCAGACCAGCTTGCCAAAGAGTACATAAATGGAAAGGAATACTTTTCAATGGTGTTGCAAGTGCTTGTGGATCACAGGGGGCGTTTCACCGACATCAATGTAGGAGGGTCGGGAAAGGTTCATGAGTGCGCAGCTTTAGGAACTCGGCAGCTCAAAAAACTGCAATCTGGGACTTTCTTTCTAGACCACAAAATGAACATTGACAACGTTGAGATGCGTATAGTTATCCTGGGGGACCCAACCTACCCCTTGCTCCCATGGCTCATGAAGCCATACACCAGCTGTCTGGACAGCAGTAAGGAACCGTTCAACTATAGGCTCAACAAGTGCAGAATGATGGTTGAATGTGCCTTTGGTCGTTTAAAAGGGCGCTGGAGAAGTTTATTAACAAGGTTGGACCTTAGTGAGGAGAATATCTCTATGGTTATAGCTACCTGCTGTGTGCTGCATAATATCTGTGAAAAAAAGGAGGGAAATTTTCCACCGGGGTGGGCAGTTGAGACAGATCGCATGGCAGCCATTTTTTGAACAGCCGGACACCAGGGCAATAAGAAGAGCACAGCAAGGGGCGCTGCGTATCAGCGAGGCTTTGAAAAGCCGTTTCAATAATGAGTCACAGTAATGTGAGCTGCTTGTCTGCATTGTGCTTTCCAAACCTTCACCTGCCTTGTATCACTGTCCCTGTAAAGCCAACCCCCCGCCCAAGCCTACTGCTTCTACTCAATACAGAACATTTATTTCTCGAATCCATTTACTTTATTTAACAAACATACGTAAAGAGTGAGAACAGAGGGAAAAAAAGGTAACCTTGGGGAAAAGGGGTTGTAAAGTTGGAACGGGAGAAACATTTTCAGCTGTGTAACATAACACTGCATTCCAGATCATCAAAGATCTATGAACAGGTACCTTCTGTTCCTTGTATCTTCTTCCTGAGTTGAGTGAAAGGGATAATGGACTTTTCGCCCATGCCTCATGGAACGCTTGGGGGAGGGTGATTCTGCGCCAGGCAATGATGGCTGGCTGTCCACCAGGGTCTGCAGAGGGACTCTACTCTCCTTCTTCTGTTCCTGCAGTTCAACCAGATGCCTCAACATGTCTGTTTGGTCCCTCATAATCTGAAGCATCTCATCCTGCGCTGCACGCTCTTGCTCACTGGAAGCTTTCCTGCTCTCCATGTCCACATCTAACTTCTTGGACAGTGAAATCCTCAACGCTCTCAGGTCTGTGTCAGCTGTCCTGGAGGCATTCATTAGCTCGGTGAACATGTCCTTCTGCATTCTCTTTCTCCTAATCAGTGAATGTCTGCTTTCAGGCGTAGATGACACGCACATTTCCAGCTGTCAGTCATGGGAAAAAATAAAGGAGCCATTGTACATGAATAAAATGTTTCCATAGCAAGGCCGTTTTCATAAAACCCTTATTATACTAGGTGCAAGCCATAACATAATCAGAATCTGTAACCGTTCACTGTGCCGTTTTGCTGCTCCAGCCATTGTGAGTGACCTCCTCCCGGGTCACGAGTCACCATGCTTTTAATGAAGTTTATGGCAGGCTCATGTCAGGACCAGAGGTAGCTAGTTGAACAATGGGCCTTCCCCATAGCACCACGGGAAGTTGTTTATGAATGGGGTGGGGGGGGAGTTTTCACTCCCAAATTGCGGAATTTTGCATGTGGGGACCCAGTCCCCTATCAGCCACTTTAAACTACTTGCCAACCCATGCCGAGCACAGTCAAGGCACACTAGTGGCTGCGTGGTTTGGCGATTCAGAATGTGGGGGCTGGAGTGGGTCTACATGCCCTTTTTTCTTTTCTTGTAAGAGCACTTTTAATGAGAACTTCCCCCATTTCCCCTAGGCAACCCTATGTGATATCAGTCTCCTGAGGGTAACAGAGGCGGAAAGGAAGGAGATGCTGCAAGCGTCTGGGTATAGATGTGGTCCTTGTGCTGCTATGCTGTGTACCGCAAGGATGCCAGCAGAATTCATTCAGGAGTTGCGCGGGAAAGTGTCCTACCATGGTGGAAGAAATAAGACTGCCCTGCCCAGAAACCTTCTGCAGAGGATTGCAGAGTCCCTCCATGGAAGTTTCCTGGAAATATCCATGGAGGATTCCTGGGCTATCCCAGTCCACATAAACAGTCTTTTCGGGGGCTACCCTCTGCGTAGCTGGAGTGGTCTCTTGTAAGCATAGAACCACAGCACCTCGCTTTTTCTTCACAGTAAACATGCAATACCACCGAATGTGTGTACCCGCTAAAGTGTAACTAGACTTTGATTGTAACTGTATACTCATCAGAGGTGTCTTCCCCTGCATCATGGCCGGACACCGTGCTGTCCTGTGATCCACAGGGCTCCAGGGTTAAAAATATTTCCTGGCTCTTGGGGAGAATGGATCCACTGCTCGACTGTCTCCCATTATCCTCCTCCTCCTCATCCACCATATAATCCTCCTTGTTGTCCCTAGACTCACACACCTGTGAGGTGTCCACGTTGCTTGTGGGGATGCTGGCAGGGTCACCCCCGAGAATCGCATGCAGCTTGTTGTAGAACCGGCATGTGTGGGGTTCAGCACCAGAACGACCGTCCGCCTCCCTTGCTTTCTGGTACGCTTGGCGAAGTTCTTTTATTTTCACACGGCACTGCTGTGTCCCCCTCGTGTAGCCCTTCTCCCCCATTCCACAAGCGATCTTTGCATAGGTGTCACCGTTTCTTCTGCTGGATCGGAACTCGGCCTGCACAGACCCTTCTCCCCACGCAGCGATGAGATCCACCACCTCCCGTGCCAACCAGGCTGGAGCACGTTTGGGGCGTGTAGTCTCCATGATCAAGCTGGCATGTTCCCAATGCGGATCAAACAGGAAATGGGAAATCAAAAGTTCCTGAGGCTTTAGCAGGGGAGAGGCTGTTTCCTGTGTAGCTGGCTGCAGTGCAGCAGAGTTGAGAAAGATCTCCAGAGCAGTCACAGATGAGCATTGTGGGACACCACCTGGAGGCCAATTAAGTCAAATTACACAACGCTGCGTCTGCACTACCTCACAGTCGATCCATGAAAATCAAACTAAGCGCCACGCCTCTCGTAGAGGTGGATTACAGAAGTCGACATCAGAGACAACTTAGGTTGGTGTAAAAGACCTGGTAGTGTAGATACATACATTAACAGGTTGTCTTAAGGTGGCTTCTTTTGAACTAAATTTTTTAGTGTAGACCAGACCTTAGATCAGGAATGGAAGGACCAAATATGCTTTGCCAATGCTAGAGTACTTTGGTTGGAAACCGTTTGGGCCTTGCTGCCCCATCACTCCTGTACCATACCACAAATAAGTGCTCCCAACATGAAATCACATTTGGGCTAGACTTGTTTCGAGCTGCACAAGAGCTCCAGCAGAGGCTTTTCATGCTAAACAAAGAGCAAGAACTGAGCATTCATCCCTGGCGCCATTACTGTACAAAGTGATTGGGAACTGTCCGAGGTTCTTGGGGATTTATGGGAGTTCCCCAGAGACTTTATGAGAATTTGACCTTGTGACAGTCACAGCATCCACTCAGAGAAGTTAGCTAAACATATACAAGATATCTTTCTGGAAGGTTGCAACGTAATACTATGTTATTTCTTAGAATTCAGAACCCTAACACCAAGAAACAAAAACCAGAGAGACAAAGCAGGCTGCTCCTCAAAGCAGAACGCAACCCTCCTTCCTCTAGGCTGGCTCTTTGCAGACTGACGCTTCCCTGCAAGCAGGACCAGGAAACCCCTTTCATAGTTTTCAATACACCATAGACCATCTCTCCCACAATCCCTCCCAGAAAGCCTTTGGAAATTTCTCACAAAATCACTACTTCTGTGAGTTGTGGCTGGAATGGGTTCCCAGAGAGCAGCAGAACTGCAGTAAGTGACTCACTAGCTAGTCCGCCCCCTCGTGGTTGAATGTGGTATAGCAGGCTCTCCTCCTCCAGCTTATCCTGATGAAAACTGCTCCAGCCCTTTGGTCGTCTGCTTCTTCTTGTCAGAGGGCCAAGTCACCAGGTGCCTTGTAGTTCCCCCAGTTGAGGTATCAATGTCCCAAACAGACAGTATTCCACACAACACTCATCAGTCTGACATCTTCTACTCCTCTGGGCATCCTCATTCCACTCCTCTGTCCCAGTGGTGGCCCCAGGGCTTCTCCCTGGAGTCTCTCAACCAAACTTCAAAGCAAAACAAACCACAGCAGTAGCAACTTCTGCGCCTCCTCACCCCAGCTTGAATCCAGCCTGGGTTCTCTGCAGCTAAACTCTCTATTTTTCTGCAGAACACTGACACTCAGGGGTTACTCCCTGGAGCCTTGGCCCTAGTCTGGAGTCTCAGCAGCCACCTACCCCCTGAGGCCATCCTCTCAGGCCCACTCCAGGAATCTCCTTCACCCCAGTTATCTTCTCCCATCAGTGCAAGGGTGCAACCTCCTCCCTGAAGCTCTTCCTACCAGCCACACGCTCGCGCAGCCTTTTGTGCAAACCCTCTCAGCTGGATCTAATAATTACCCAAGGCCACTTGATCCCCAGCCCGTCTGAGCAGCAGGGAGGCTAGCTGAGTGTCACAGGCAACACGGAGCTTGCCTCCCTGCAAAGGGCCAGCCTGTGACGGGGGTGTAAATCTGCACTCTGGAAGGCATGGCTGACATGAACACGCTGCATTAGCCCCTGTCCTACCAGCTCACTTGCCAGTGGCTCAGCCTCTCACGTAGAGCAGCCTCAGAGAATGGAAATGAGCCTGTCTTCAGCTGACGGGAGCTCAACGGGAACTCATCAGCAGATGATCAAAGTTTGGAGTTCAGCTGAAAGGCCTTAAAACTTGTCTCGGGGAAGTGCTGGGCCCTGTTGACGGAATTGCATTAGCTCATTACTCGGATGGGTTATAATCAACCTGTCCAATTTTAATCTCTTCTGTAGCTGTGCTTCGGAGTCTTACATTTCATACACACACAGACACACTCGCGCACACACTCTCCCTCTTTCTCGGGGTTAATTACCTGCCTCTTTTGGATTGGCTAAGGGAACTGGCCACTGATGATCGGGATTATTATTTATATTACAATAATTCCCATCAAGGCAATTTTGGTCCCTGGTGCAGGAGATATTGCTAGAGAACCTAACAAAAATTTCAGACCCATCGTGCTTGGCACTCTATAAATACATAGCGAGAAAATGTCCCTACTTTGAAGAGCTTACAGCCTAAACAGGCAAATGAATTGAAGGTCAGCAGTAGACCCAGGAACAGAACCCAGTCCTTCTGAGCACTAACCTATTGTTCTCTCGACTGTACTGCACTGAGCAGCTGTGGCCAACTTGCAGGCCTCAGTGAGGGCTGTTATGCCTGCCACCAGATGAAGTGGTTCTAGAAGCAATGAGGAACAGGGGTTCAGAAGTGTTTCCAAGAGAAGTTTCAAAGAGAGATGCAGCCTCTTATGAATACTGTAGTGGATCCACTGGTCTGGCAGGAAGGGGATAAAACATCTCAGTGTGTAATTCCTCAGGTTTCATGAATGGAGTTTCCAAGAGTAGAAGCCAACTGGTTTTACACAGAGAAAGAAGAGTGTGATGGAGGAAGCCTGCAATTCCCCTTTGTTCCTGCTACCTAGCTACTCTTCTAGGGCTTCCTGTGGTCTTTCTAGCAGCCTGATCAGTTCATGTGTCCATTGCAGAAGATCAGCTTTCAAGAACATGGTGCTCTCAAATCCGAAGCAAAACCCTTCATTCAGCCTTGACTTTGCATCTCAACCCCCAGCTTAAACCTCACCCAGATTTGGATGCTGTCTCCTGGCTGGAGTCTCAGCCAAAGGGGTTGCAAATTTCCTGCAATACTAGCATGTCTGTGTAACCCATTGGGGAGTGTGGTTTGTAGGGCTCCCTTTGTATCCAATCCACGGGGGGATGCGACTATTGCAGGCCTAGAGGGAGTGCTTTAGATCAAGCCAAAGGAGCCCATCATTTTAGCTCTGGAGGTCCCTGGTTCAGTCTCTGCTATGTGAGCCAAGACGGTGACCATCACATTTGCAGTAAGTGTCTTGGCAATGCTCTTTGGAGTACCCCATTGTCAGAACCTGTCCCAGTACTACTTGTACAATTGCCACTCTGTTGTGAGTGGACCCAGTTGTTACATCCTGTGTGCTTCCAAGTCAGCAGGGTCTGAGCAGCATTTATCGACTGCTCGTAGCTTTGGGTTTATAGGGCACAATCCTAGGCTCAGACCTGTTTTTTTACCCCCTTCCTTGGGACATGGGACTCTGCAATCCCGCTGTCTTAGACCCCGAACTCAGTATCTGCGACCTCCCTAGCCCTAGTTTAACCCTTTGGGGAACAATGTGGATGGAAAGCAAGGAACACAGGCTCTGCAAAGGACTTTTTAACCACAGGCACTTCACTCTGAAAAGCACTTCAGAGCTACAGATCTTTTAAAACAACAAAAGTCCTGAGTTGTTCCCTCCTCTCTTCTGGTCTCACCTCTCTGCAGGTCATGGCTCATCAGCATTTCATGCTTGGCAGAGTCCCTTCTGCCCTCTCTCTCCTGCATGTCTGGCTTTCATTTGGTGATGGTTGCACCCATGCTATAGGGCATTCCCCTTTCTAAGTGCAGTCTCTGTCTCCTTTTTCCATGTCTTCAGCTGGAACGCTCCAGTCCCCTTCCCTAGTCAGGCTTTCCCCATCTGCACTGAAAAACCCATTGTTCCAGTAGCTGAGAGTCATTGATAGTCCCAGTCTGTAGTTTTGATGGCTTCTTTGTGATAGTCCTTCAACACGATGTCACGTCCCTTTGCTTGGCAGAGCGCTGTCAGGAGTTCCGTACCATGGTATATTGAGGATGTGTTGGAATGACAAGCTATCACTTTAAGCCAGGAGGCGGGGGGGAGTTTAATGGTCTTGCTTCTAGGCTAGGGGGCTTTGTAGTGAAGCCTGTGAGCAGAGTCATTCTAGAAAGATCCAGCTTAAAGCAAAGCACATTGATTCATAGATTCATAGATTCTAGGACTGGAAGGGACCTCGAGAGGTCATTGAGTCCAGTCCCCTGCCCGCATGGCAGGACCAAATACTGTCTAGACCATCCCTGATAGACATTTATCTAACCTACTCTTAAATATCTCCAGAGATGGAGATTCCACAACCTCCCTAGGCAATTTATTCCAGTGTTTAACCACCCTGACAGTTAGGAACTTTTTCCTAATGTCCAACCTAGACCTCCCTTGCTGCAGTTTAAACCCATTGCTTCTGGTTCTATCCTTAGAGGCTAAGGTGAACAAGTTTTCTCCCTCCTCCTTATGACACCCTTTTAAATACCTGAAAACTGCT
Organism: Chrysemys picta bellii; assembly: GCF_011386835.1. NCBI lineage: Eukaryota > Metazoa > Chordata > Testudines > Emydidae > Chrysemys > Chrysemys picta. The sequence goes on along the minus strand of NC_088813.1, from coordinate 7,182,606 downwards.
ATCATCTCCCCTCTCAGTCTTCTCTTTTCCAAACTAAACAAACCCAATTCTTTCAGCCTTCCTTCATAGGTCATGTTCTCAAGACCTTTAATCATTCTTGTTGCTCTTCTCTGGACCCGCTCCAATTTCTCCACATCTTTTTTAAAATGCGGTGCCCAGAACTGGACACAATACTCCAGCTGAGGCCTAACCAGAGCAGAGTAGAGCGGAAGAATGACTTCTCGTGTCTTGCTCACAACACACCTGTTAATACATCCCAGAATCATGTTTGCTTTTTTTGCAACAGCATCACACTGTTGACTCATATTTAGCTTGTGGTCCACTATAACCCCTAGATCCCTTTCTGCCGTACTCCTTCCTAGACAGTCTCTTGAGTTGTGCCTCTGCCTTAGGGTGCAGCCTGTTTCCTCTCTCTGATTTTGGGTTCTTGTATGTTATCATTCTGGATTCTAAGAAATGAGTTGTGTTACATTGCATCCTTCCAGCAACAGTATTTATGCTTTTTTTAATCTAATTTCTCTGCGTGTATGCTGCAAACATAACAAATGCAATAAGCTGCCCCCGGGTGGGTTTAGAGATCTGTTCAGAACCTAATACAAAGTGGAGTCCTTAATAGAAAATGGAGTCCACAGTTTGACACAGACATAGCTCACTCTACCACAGCCATCTTGCACTGTCTGTCCCAGTCCCCCATGCTGAGAATAAAATATTCACGGGCCATCCCAGACTCTGGGCAATGAGACACCTGAAGCAAAATGATCATGCTAACTTTTATCGCCAAGCGGAGACACCAGCTAGCTTGAAATTGCAAAGTAGAAAATACTGAGGGTAAATTGATTAAAATTATTTATTGCGAACACGGTTTAAGTGACCTTTCAAAGTCATTAGGCCAGAGATACTTAAAATGAGTTTTTTTTAAACCAAGGACGCGATGAAACAAAGTAAGCTCTCTCTTTTTCTCTCTCTCATAGACTATTGATATCAACCTCTCTTCAGCCCTACAGATCGTAGTGGGAGTCTGTTAAAAAAAAAAAATACAGTGGGCTATATTCTGACAGGAGAGCCTCCTGGAAGCATGACATTGAAATCTGAGGAGGCAGACACAGGCCTCATTTCTGGTGGTGCAGACCCCAAGGAAACAAAGAGGTTTGGACAGGCTAAGACAAAAAGCGGGAGCAATCTACTGGAAATCTGGCATAGAATTCATTGTTGCTAGGCGCTGTCCTGTGCTGTCAGAACTGGAGAAAACGAGGTCATCTCAGAAGTGGACTATGGAAGGCAAAGAGGTAGGGCGAGGGGTGAGGTATTGGTTTGGGGGTCAGAATAATTAGGTTCCTATTCCAGGTGCCGTGTGTAAACTGTATTGTGTAAACTTCCCATCCTTGTCCATGAAATGGGGCTGAATAATACTCCTGTCTCTTTAGTGTTCTTGCCCTATATCACACAGGGAGCAGTATTGCCACCTTCAAGAATTCAGAAATCACAAGTGAGGCTCCCCCAAACCATGACAATTTTAAAATAAAGAACACATTTTAGCCCATTTCTATTGGCCTTCTGTTTTCTGAGTGCACTTGGGTCACATTTTCAATTTTTCTCTGCAACCATAATGCTTAGAACTTTACTTTAAAAAAAAAAAAAAAAAAAGGAAAGCCAGGAGTCTCTTGTGTTCACATAACGGCAGGAGCTGGGGCTGTGAGAAATAAATCGACATCACGAGGCTCGAGCAGAAATCATGAGCGCTGGCAACACAGTGAGTTAGTGGAACGGGTTTCTACTTCTGTCCCTTAACTAGTAAGTAATTCTTTCCTCTATGCAGGGAAGGGTCAATTAAGCTTGAAAACGCCACCGAGCGACAGGTCTGTCTTTAAGAGAACCCCTCTTTTGGCCTGTTCAGCCAAAGTTTCACAGGAACAGGGAGCTGGGGAAAGCAACCCGGCCTTAGACCAGCTGTCTAAGGCTGCCTGCGACTCAGTTGTGTTTACTGCACGCCAATCACTCTGCAAGCCTTTCATTGGCACCGTGAGATGCACAAGCTCTCTGGGAGGCTGCTTTCCCAGCGCCAATCTGGAGCTGTCTGTCATCATTAGGGCACTTTGCTTTAAAAATAAGTCTGACAGAACCGTTTTGTTCAGGGGGGCGAGGAGATGATCAGAGAGGACGTTTCCCCGGCTTCCCCCAGGGACTTTTAAGTTCCCTGCCGTGCTCTGGCGCAGCACTACAAGATTGCCGTCTATGCAAATGTCAGAGTGAATAATTTAGCACCTTCCCGGTTTGTTTCTGAGACTTTTATTGGCTTTGGGACATGTGCGTGGCAGCTGGGAGATCAGAGGCACTTTTGAGATGTCAGGCCACTCTTTTTAAAATAACAGAAAGGTGCAGGTGGCGGCGGCAGGGGGTTGTGGACCACCATGGATTTAAGGCCTAGTCAACACACTGCTTTTGTACCAATGTAACTGTTTCAGGGGGATGATTTCTTTTTACTGATCTGGTTTTTACAACCCCTAGTTCGGACAGTAATGCTGGGATAAAAGGCCTACATCCTCATAGGTATTTAGACTCCTAACTTCCACTGAAATCCATGTAAGTTAGGAGTCTCAATACCGTCGAGGGTCTGGACCAAGGTGCCTTATGCTGGTATATCTTTTTCCCCTTCCTGTATGGGAATAAGCTATACCAGTATAAGCCCATTTATACCAATACAACTGTGTCCACACTGGGTAAGTTGTATTGTTTTAACTATATTGGTGTAGTTAAAGTAGGGTTGCCAACTTTCTGATCACACAAAACCGAACACCTCTGCCCCACCCCCTGCCCCGAGGCCATGCCCCTTCTATGAGGCCCCGCGCCTGCTCTCTCCATCCCACCTCCCTCCGTCGCTTGCTCTCCCCCTCTCCCTCGGCCCGCGCCGCTTCCTGCAGCCCCAATTGGCCTGGAGTGGCGAACCGAGGCCAGTGGGAGCCACGATTGGCCGAACCTGCGGACGCGGCAGGTAAACAAACCGGCCCAGCCCGCCAGGTGCTTTCCCTGAACAAGCGGCGGCCCTAGTTTGAGAACCACTGGCCTAGGACACATCCTCAGTCAATGTAAACCTGTATAGCACCATTGGGTCTGATGCTTCTATTATTTACATCAGTGTAAATCAGGTGTAAACCACTGAAGGGAATGGAGTTAGTTTGTCATAAACCTGGTGTAAGCATGAGGAGAATCAGGCTCGTTGGCTTCAGTGGAGCTAGGCCAGCTTACCTCAGGGCCCTGCCTAGTTCCACCAACTCCAATGTTCCATCTACACTAGTTTTCACCAGTTGAGGAGCAGGCTGCAACTGCCATCTTGAGGGAGACCCCTTAGCGTTAGTCCAATTTCAAGTCATCGGCATGAGCCATGAGATGCATCTGGGCAGTTTTCTTCTTCTCACTCAGAGAGGAGTACTTTTAAATACTTTTAAAGGGAGGAACGTTTCCTTATCTCTTGTGCCTATATAACCCCCATTTTCTGGTGAGCAGTGGGGGAGTTTAAATCACAGCCTTTCAGCCTTCGACCTTAGTTGGAGCTCACAGTGCAAAAAACTCTATGCTTTATTAGTGAAGGGTTAAGGTAGCCAAGGTTTTTCCCTTATTTAAATCTGTATCAGTTGACTCATGAGGGCAGGATGGGCTTGTGGTTAAGGCACTGGCTGCTTCTTGAGAAACCTGTATTTAAATTTCTATCTGTGCCAAAATCCCACATATGAATATCAGGACTTTGTTCTGTTACTTCATACAGACAAAGAAATTAGATGAAAACATAGAAATACTCTGTTTTGGGATTCCTGTATGTTATCGTTCTGAATTCTAAGAATAATTTAGTGTTACAGTGCAATCTTCCAGCCAGAGAGAGACAAAGCAGGCTGCTCTGTGAGAACAGAGAGTTGCAACTCAACACACCTTATTCTAGGCTGGCTTTCTGTACAGTAGACTGCTGCTCAGATGTTCCCCTACACAGCCCCCTAGCTTGCAAGCAAGACCAGGAAACCCCATAGCATTTAAAGTGATAGCACTTAAGAGGGGAGGTAAATTGCTGCCTATTTCAAGTGGGGGTGAGCCATCGTCAGGTCTATGGCATACAGAAAACTATATTAAAATTGTAGCGCTAAGATCTCAAAATGGGGAGATAACCTGCTAGGAAAATGACAGGGTTTTGGGGATAAGTAAGATCTTGAGATACATCTTGTAAATGTAATGGCTGCATCCTGCCAGATGTGACTTCATAGATAACTGGCTATAGCAGTGCCCTACAATGGCACTTCCAAGTAGCAGAGTCCACTGCTGTGGAAGGCTATTCCCTCCCACGCCCCATTGCTCAGCTGTTTCAGGTTTATGGAACAACCAAGCAATCCACCTTTACATTTAGTGCCTTTAATTAATGACCCTGGGAGACCTTGCATGTCTATTTCAGCACAATATCGAGCTCTGTAGCGAAAGGGCTTTAGTGCTCATAACAATTCCCTTCTCATCAGATTGCCAGCTCATAGCAGCTGGAATTACACCCCCATGTTCTAGTGTGAGTACAATGGCTTCACTCCAGATCAGATCCACGGTGCACAAAACATAACCCCAACTATACATATAAAATGATGGGTTCTAAATTAGTTATTTCCACTCAAGAAAGAGATCTTGGAGTCATTGTGGATAGTTTTCTGAAAACATCCACTCAATGTGCAGGGGCAGTCAAAAAAGCGAACAGAACGTTGGGAATCACTAAGAAAGGGATAGATAATAAGACAGAAAATATCATAATGCATCTATATAAATCCATGGTATGCCCACGTCTTGAATACTGAGTTTAGATGTGGTTGCCCCATCTCAAAAAAGATATATTGAAATTGGAAAAGGTTGAGAAAAGGGCAACAAAAATGATTAGGGGTATGGAACAGCTTCCATATGAGGAGAGATTAATAAGATTGGGACTTTTTAGTTTGGAAAAAAGACGACTAAGGGGGGATATGATAGAGGTCTATAAAATCATGACAGGTGTGGAAAATGTAAATAAGATAGTTTTATTTACTTCTCATAACACAAGAACTAGGGGTCACCAAATGAAGTTAATAGGCAGTAGGTTTAAAACAAACAAAAGGAAGTATTTCTTCACACAATGTGCAGTCAACCTGTGGAACACTTTGGCAAAGGATGTTGTGAAGGCCGAGACTATAACAGGGTTCGAAAAAGAACTAGATAAATTCATGGGAAATAGGTCCATCAATGGCTATTAGCCAGGATGGACAGGGATGGTGTCCCTAGCCTCTGTTTGCCAGGAGCTGGGAATGGGCGACAGGGGATGGATCACTTGATGATTCTCTGTTCTGTTCATTCCCTCTGGGGCACCTGGCATTGGCCAATGTCGGAAGACAGGTTACAGGGCTAGATCGACAAGAAACAGTAAGCAGATGTGGGACATATACTACCAGCCCCGCTTCTACAGTACATTGGGCCTAGTTCTCCACAACCTTGGGTCACCATTTACACCCGGGCAAATATAGTGCAAACCAGCATGGTCATTTATTAGGCCCACTTTGCACAAGCATAAGGACCATTGAAATCAAGTGAAGCCTTTTCATTGAAGCTCGTAACAAGGCAGATCTCTCCATTGACTTTGATGGGCTTTGGATCAAGCCCTAAGTGATTTTATCAGGCACAAAGCAGTAGCAAATCAGGATAGGTCTTTGAGCCCAGGTTAACTCACTGATGCCCCCTGGAAGGTGCTAGCGAGGAGAGCCCTATCCCCTTTCTTGTATGACTCCAAGCAGGTAATTAAATGAGACAATGAAACAGATTACATTTGCATCTGGCTCAAATGAAACTTAACAGCGCTAGGCAGCCCTGGCACACATTAAATGTCTCTGTCTAGAGAGATGTAATGAACCAGTTTTATTACAATAGTAATTTCTCGTATTGCATTTGGTGGCTATATATTCATGGGGCGGAACCGGAGAAGAAGAGAGCGCTGCAGAGGCTAGTGTATTAAGGTATATTTAATGCAAGAAAGATAACACCATATTGTTATCTAAATATCCAAAAGGTCATTATAAACCCATCGAGTTAACCTTAAAAAAAGAAAAAGCCTCCATTCCTGGCTTTTTACTTAGCTATAATATTGATTTAATAAATAGGGATTGTTAGAAACTGTAGTGGAATGCAAGGGCGGCAGTGGGGATGTTCATGTTCACTTTATTTCCTTCTAGCTCCTTTCATGTCCCAGATTCACCCACTGGCGTATAAGAAGTCCCAGCTTGTAACATTATTTTTCAAGTTAGTTTGGGACAAAACAATAAATCCGAGTGTAACAGGTCGCAGACTCACCGCTGAGGCGCCTCCTGCTGGTCGTCTGGGAATTAGCTCGATTCCAGCACTTGGAGCGCCCCCTGCTGGTTGGCGTCTCTCCTGCCTCAGGCCCCCATGTCACTCCTGGACCCCGGTGCCCCTTACCTTGGGGTTCTGCCCACAGAAGTATCCCCACACTCTGGGTCTCCCCTCCCAGGGGAACCCCCTCTGCCTATACCCACCTTGCCTCAGTGGCTTCGCCCAGTCATCATCCAGACCCCGCTCACTGGGGCAAACTGCAGTCTGTAATGGCCCCTCATCATTGGCAAGGGGGTTGGACCTGATGCCTTTCCTTGGCCCAGCTGTCTCCCTGCAGCCCTAGTACCTCCCTTGGCCTTTAGCAAGGCCTCAGCCTGGGGACTCGCCAGGCCAGAGCTCCCCAGCTCTGCCTGCCCTTCCCCAACATTGCTCTGCTTCAGGTATCCTTTGCTCCCAGGCAGCAAGGTCCTTCCCACTCTAAGGCTGGAGTGAGATTCCCCGTTTCCCGGCTCACAGCCACACCTGGAGCCAACTACCTCGCCAGCCTCCCTCAGCTGCTCTTAATCCCTTTTCTAATTGGGTCCCAGCCACAGCCCTCTCCAAGGGCTGCTTTTAACCCCTGATCTCCTGAAGTGGGGCAGCCGCCCCACTACACCGAGATACAGGACAAGTGTTGGGAAGGGACTGTGCTGTTGTCTTAATTTCCCAGTGCCTCATCTTGTAGGTGGGTGTGGGAGTTTTATACACCCCTTGTCATCTGAAATTGTATTCCTCAATCCCAGGTGACATGGAGGGCATGAGAGCTGTTCTGGCTATACCTCTTGGTGCCCAATGAATGAGGGGTGGTTCCCCCGGTCCTCGGTTCTCTCTAAATTCCCCAGGCCTGGCAGCTTGCCTGGGGGTTAGGTGTTCAGACAGGAGACAGTAACACGCACACAGTAATGATACGTTCTGGAGTGCACAACTGTTGCACCCACCGCAGACACTAATATAAAGAAGATGGGCTAATAAGGGATGGACTGAAAATGAGTGATGGGTGATTCTCCAAAAGTTCAGAGTAGCATTGGATGAATAATTCACAATGATTCTTTTGTTCAACGAATATGGCCTCTTTTTCGGTTCATGGAATTTTCTTCGGACAAACTATGGTGTTCACTGATCATTCAGTGATTAAAGGTACTTCAAAGATCTCAGCTTTATTCAGTGAATATTGTCAGAAAACTATCCAAAATGAAGCATGAAAATGGCAAAAAAAAACAACAACCCAACATGAAAATTGGAAAATATAAGCACGGGGCGGGTTTTGAATTTCTGTGTCATAACATTGGGTGGGGATTTGCATCAAAATGTCATGATGCTGGGCAGAGTTTGTGTCATGATATCACGATGCTGGGTGGGGTTTGCACCATGACATCATGACACCGGGCATGTCAAAAAATGCCCATGGGGGATACTTTTTTTTTTTTTTTAAAGCTGCCCATGAGACAAGTGGCAAAAAACTGTGGGCCACGACTGCCTAAAAACGCCAGTTCAGTTGGCCAAAACCAAACAGATACTCACGCGGTTTAAGCAGACCTGGCACAAACAGCAACACGAGCTTCTGCAGCGCCTTGCCCAGACCCTGTCTGGGAAGTTCAGCCCTTAAAGAGACAGTCCCCAGTACCATACAGATCACAATTTTCTAGACTTTATTTGCTGATAGAAATGATTCTCTGAACAATTTCTGCCAATAAGTGTTAGCCTTAGTTTGTGAATGTGCAGTTCAGTGTGAGTATTCAAGATCCAAAATTCAGACTTTTCTGGTTTAGGGTAAGTGGTCGCACTTTCTATTAAGGCTACATTTATAAATACTTATCATAGGTTAATCAATTTTAATAGACTTCTAATAAATGGTTACTTACTTGATTTAGGTTTTTGTAGATTCTAAAAGATCAATGGGTTGCTTATTACCGTGGCTTACATACTTTCCACTGATGGGCTGAAAGCCCGGCATACTACAGACTATTACTGTCTGTAATATGCTTAGAACATCAATCAATTATTGAATACTCCTGAGTATTTGCTGTTCCCACCATGGCATCAAACTTGGGGGCTAGTCCAAAGCCCACTGAAACCTCATTGGCTGCAATGGGCTTTGGCTCAAGCCTCTGTTCATTAAAATATTTGACGAATAGAGATGCAAAAGGGGCACAAAAACAAATTAAGTGAACTGATGAAAATATACTTGCAAACATTCCCAGAATTTTTTTCTTTCTCTATTTTGCTCAATGCTAGTGGGCAGGTTTGAATCAGATGGGGATCCAGAACTTTAACTGGTATTTAACCAATCAACAGCTTGTATCTTTGCAGGTCTGGAAAATTGAGATACAAATCATACAGGAACAGGACCTTCCAGAATATTTCGGATACTCTTTGGTTTCCACTGGGCTGGATCTATCATGAAAACTAAATTACTGGAGCTCTTTGGTGCCTCTGTTTTCAGAGTCCAAGAAATACAGAGATATCATGAACAAAGGGAAATAATGATAAATTAAAAAGTGAACCAAAGGTTCTATTTTGTTTTGTTTTTAATCTCACGGCTGATTAGGTTTGAGTTGTGAGGGATTTATTCTGAACTGGTTCACCCATTCCTACGGAAAAGCGCCCTGTGAAATATACACAGAGACCTGTAGCTGCGCAAGGGAGAAGTGTGGTGACTTCTGAAAAATTGAAGCCCACAAAATCTGACACACAGCCCCTCGCACTCTATGATAAACTGTCTCCTGGTGGATTTATTAGTCTTAAGCAACAGCAGTTGCTCTGAAAAGAAAATGTATTTAACCTTTCTCTTTAATTGTCGCTCAGCTAACCTGTCAGTTCTACACGGGGCTGTTAATAATTCTACTTAAAGTATCTCAAAAGGAACTTTCATGTTTAAATATTAAACATGAAAACCTGGTTACAGTTGAGAAAGAAACGGTGTAAAAATATGGCGCCTCCTCACTTCACATGGAGATCCAAAGTCTATTGGAGTCAGGGGGAAACATCATCCTACTGATGTGAAGGGACATTGGATCAGGCCCATATCTGCTCCCTGATTCAAAAATCTTAAGAGTGTTGATTGGACACAATCCCCAGTGACCACAAGAAGGGGTCTGCCTCACTGAGAACTGAATAGGCACATGAGAGTTTGGCTCATTTAGGTGATACTGACTCGTTTACAATGAAATTCACCCCATCAGGCTTAAACAACACGCAGATGTTGCACGGGTCCTCTGCACAGGGTGAAGTTCACCCTTTCTGACAAGGATGTGTATTTGACAGCTGGGTGCTACACCAGCTGCTGCATCACTCACACCAAGTTCCGGACGGGTTCTGTTTGCAGAATCTTTATTATAAGCGATAAGGCAAGAGGCAGAAAGGCTCAGAACCTCAAAGATATTTAGGTGCCTAACTCCCTTAAGTAGCTTTGAGGATCTGGGCCAAAGAACCCAGAGTCACAGGTGAGGGTGAGTTTACAGGACTGGCAGTTTGTCGGGGGGGATCATCAGCGTTGACTTATAGACAGGAGCTATCACAATCTCAGAGCGGGAATAAAGACAACTCTCCATGCTCAGGTCCTACCTTGTGCTCCCCCACCAGGCACTAGTCTCCACGAACCATGCCTACTCCAACAGGTATCCCAGCAACTCACTGAGACTGCACGTCACATCATTAGGGGAGGCTTGTAGCACTCAGAAACACCCAGGGAAGGAATTCCGGCTCAGCAAGAGGCACCCAATCCCTCCCCGCGACAAGGAGCACGTTTGGTAATTTGCTACAGATTCCTACAAAGCGCAGCATGATCCCCACACACTCACACTCAGCATAGGGGGAAAGCAGTAAGCTGAGTAGGCCACACATCGGTTGCTTATCTTAGGCACCTGTATGGCCCCACTCACTGTAGTGTCTCAGCACCTTGCGATCTTTAATGCGCTGGTCCTCACAACACCCTCACGAGGTAGGGCAGTGCTGTTAACCGCATGTCACGCACAAAAAAATTACGGTACAGAGAGACTACATGACTTGCCCAAAGTCACACTGGAAGCCTGAGGCAGAGCAGGGACTTGAGCGCTAGTCTTCTGAGGGTCTGGCTAACACACTAAACCATGGGGCCATCCTTCCTCACCGCCTTTGGGCTCCCTAATCCCCTGTCCATTAGGATTAGGGGCAGTGACACTCCGCCCCTTAGATTGTGAGCTCTCTGGGGCAGACAGTCTCTTCCTGTGCCTCTGTGCAGCACAATTTGATCCTGACCATGACTTCTGTATGTTAGTGCAATTCAAATAATAATAATTATTATTATTAATAATAATTAATAATAAATATTCATTAATAATGACATACCTTCTGTCTCTGATCCTGCACAATCAAAACCAAAGGGAATCGTGCCATTGACTTCAACGGAGGCAGAATTTGGCTCTTTTACTGCAATGGGTATGGATGAAATCACTGGAATAAAATAAAAGCTTGCCGGTAACAATGCCGGCTATTTTCCTCTGTTCCTGGCTCTCCTCCCTAGTATGGTCTAACACTGAAATATGACACACAGCTATATGCTTAATTAACGAGCGTTTCTAGCTTGATTTACTGTGGATCGTGTATGATGAATTGCTCAGCGTGCTGTGTGTTTGGGCAAAGGATTGTAGCAAAGTATTATAAATGTTGCTCTTTTACCTTTGTGCCTATTGCCCGCAGTGCTTTAAGCAGCACATTCAACACAGCCAACTGTTTAGATTACCACAATAATATGATTGGTGCTTACATGCATTTATGAAGAGATCTTTTCTCATTCCTTAGCTTTGCATTGGTTTTTCATCCTCATTCTAACTGAGTTTCGGAACATTCTGCTTGCGTGGTGCTCAGGACAGTGGGAAGTGCCAATGAAAAGCCCTATGATAGCCTCACAAAGTGAACGGGGAGGAAGGGTGGTCGTGTGGTTAAGTCATTGGCATGGGATGCTGAAATACAGGCCCAATTCCCAGGTTTGCCACACACTCCCTTTGTGACCTTGGCTAAGTCACTGAATCTCTCTGGGCCTTTGCTCCTCATCTGTCTCCTCTATGGAGACTATTCGCTCTTCAGGGTAGAGAAAGGCCCCTTGTTTCTAAAGTTTAAGGCTAGAATGGACCATCAGCTCATATAGGGCAGTGATTTCTAAGATTTTTACTAAGGTGACCCACCAACTGCATTTTGTCTTTTTTTGCAACCCAACTGGGGGGATCCTGAAATTACAGGCCAGCATCCTTCTCCTCTGCCACGACCACCACCACCTCTTCATCCCCGTCCCTGCCGAGGAAGCACCAACCACCTGCGGCAGCATAGAATCATAGAACTGGAAGGACCTTGAGAGGTCATCTAGTCCAGTCCCCTGCACTCATGGCAGGACTAAGTATTATCTAGACCATCCCTGACAGGTGTTTGTCTAACCTGCTCTTAAAAATCTCCAATGATTGAGATTTCATAACTCTCCTAGGCAATTTATTCCAGTGCTTAACCACCCTGACAGTTAGAAAGCAACAGAGAGTCCTGTGCACCTTTAAGACTAACAGATGTATTGGAGCATAAGCTTTCGTGGGTGAGTGCCCACTTTGTCAGACGCATACGAAGTGGGTATTCACCCACGAAAGCTTATGCTCCAATACATCGGTTAGTCTTAAGGGTGCCACTGGACTCTCTGTTGCTTTTTACAGATCCAGACTAACACGGCTACCCCTCTGATACCTGACAGTTAGGAAGTTTTTCCTAATGTGCAACCTAAACCTTCCTTGCTGCAATTTAAACCCATTGCTTCTTGTCCTGTCCTCAGAGGTTAAGAAAAACAATTTTTCTCCCTCCTCCTTGTAACAACCTTTTATGTACTTGAAAACTGTTATCATGTCCTCTCTCAGTCTTCTCTTTTCCAGACTAAACAAACAATTTTTTTTCAATCTTTCCTCAGAGGTCATGTTTTCTAGACCTTTAATCATTTTTTGTTGCTCTTCTCTCGACTTTCTCTAATATGTCCACATCTTTCTTGAAATGTGGTGCCCAGAACTGGACACAATACTCCAGCTGAGGCCTAATCAGTGCAGAGTCGAATGGAAGAATGACTTCTCATGTCTTGCTTACAACACTCCTGCTAATACATCCCAACATGATGTTTGCTTTTTTTGCAACAGTGTTACACTGTTGACTCATATTTAGCTTGTGATTCGCAGTACTCCTTCCTAGGCAGTCATTTCCCATTTTATATGTGTGCAATTGATTGTTCCTTCCTAAATGAAGTACTTTGCATTTGTCCTTATTGAATTTCATCCTATTTACTTCAGACTATTTCTCCAGTTTGTCCAGATCATTTTGAATGTTAATCCTATCCTCCAAAGCACTTGCAACCCCTCCCAGCTTGGTATCATCCGCAAACTTTATAAGTCTACTCTCTATGCCATTATCTAAATCATTGATGAAGATATTGAACAGAACCAGAACCGATCCCTGTGGGACTCCACTCGTTATGCCCTTTCTGCATGACTGTGAACCACTGATAACTACTCTCTGGGAATGGTTTTCTAACTAGTTATGCACCCACCTAATAGTAGCTACACCTAGCATCCTTTGCCCTGGCACCTAAACCCTAATCCTGACTCAGTGAGGACAGGAGACTCTGAGTAGGGAGGAGTTTGAGAGGAAGCCCACTCTGCACTCACCCCGCAGTGACAGTTTCTGTCCCATGGGGCTGGGCCCGGCTCCCTGCTCTGAGTATTGCGACCTGTGTTGGCACTCAGTGTTGGCTTGACCACCAGTCCTCCCAGGGCCTCCCCTCTGCTTACAACTTTCCCTCAACCCACTGGTGAGTTGGGACCCACGGTTTGGGAAACACTAATCTAAGTTGACATCCTGTATATCACAGGCCATTAAATATCACCCAGGTAGCCCTATATTAAGACTAAAGATTTTAATTAGATCAAAACATTTCAGTCCTCGGGAAGCTAAATTGTGTGGCACAAGAGAGACTAATGTGCTACCAGTTATATGTCCAGAGCTTGGTTCGATGGGACCCAGTTCTCATTTGGCAACTCTAGGTGCTACTGTGATAGATAATTCCAGAATCACCAGTTAGAATGCTTGGGAACCACCATGGGAAGGAAGTGGCTGTGTTTTGGATGTACTGTGTGACCTGCAGAGACAGAACCTTCTCTGTTCAAAGAGAGGCAAATCTAGGAGTGTTTATAAATGTTTTCGTGGACTTAGGAGTGGGTTATAAATTTGAGATGCCCCACTCACTAGTGCTGTAACTTCAACAGTTGTTTATTTGTGAAACCCTGAGGAGCGCTGTCTACACTGAGGGTATGGTCACCTTAACTCTGTCTCTCCAGGGTGTGGATTTTTCACACCCCAGAGAGATGCCGCTATGGCAACATTACTTTTAAGTGTAGGCTGGGCCTAAGACACCATCTCTGAGGTTGACCCTGGGCGTTGAAGCTTTTTAAAGCAAAGTGAATTTAGTGTGGCTGAAGTAGTTTATCCTGAAGAAACCAGGCAGCAGCGCTCTCTCTCTCTCTCTCTTCGCCTCCACTTCCTGCTATCCCAATGCACAAGGCATTCTCTTTATCAACAAGTACAGTCAAAAGCTAGACACGTATGAGCAGTTTCCTTAGCTGAGAGAGTCTTTAGGACCTGATCCAAAGCCCAAAGAAGTCAATGGGCATCTTTCCGTTGACTTCACTGAGATGTGGAGTGAGTCCTTAGGCTATCGGTACACTATGGATGTAACAGAGTCGCCTCCCAGAATGTCTGTAGCTCCGTTGAGGGAGGCATTCTTCCATCAACAAAAGCTGCATCTGTACTGGGGATTAGGTCGGCCTAGTGATGTTGGTTAGGGGTGAAGAATTGTCACATCCCTGATCGGAGGTAGCTATGTTAACCTAGCACCTCGCTTCAGCATTTACACTAGTGCATGCATCTGAAGAAGTGAGGTTTTTTACCCATGAAAGCTTATGCCCAAATAAATCTGTTAGTCTTTAAAATGCCACCGGACTCCTCGTTGTTTTTGTGGATACAGACTAACCCGGCTACCCCCGATACTAGTGCAGAGGGGGTGTTAAAATGAGGCCATTATGATTGAATAGCATTTCATACCTGCTTGACACCCGTGTGTATGACAGCACAAGGCACAGAGCAATGGAGAATCAGGCCCATAGCATTTAAATGGTTAAGTTCATCACAACTGGCCGTCTTGTCTCACGTTGATGCTCCCTTTATACACAGGACAAGCTGCTACAGAGCCGAACGGTTTCCTCCGGATCGCGTGTGTGTGAATTTCTCATTATCAATACTTTTCAGCAACACTGAATCATTCCCAAAGCGGTGTCATCCTGTCTGACACATGCTTAATGCTTAATTGTTACCGGAGGCAGCGCGGATATTGATTCCTTTTAACCCGACTGTAACTCGGACCAGTCACTGACTCCATGATGAGCTCCGGCAGCTGGGGTGGCGCTTGCGATGGTAAGTGACACTGCCGAAGCAAGGTTGATAATATTATGCATCTCTGACATGTGAATCAACCTCAGGGTGAGTGAGCTGCTTTGGAATATAATGAATAAATATCCTTTGGTTTTTGAAGTGATGCTGTCAAAGGCTTTCTAAAAATACTTTGTAACTGGGGTTCATTTTACACTTTTTATTGTATGTGACACCCTCTTAGAAGCTTTGAAACAGCATGAACTGGATTTGCCGCTGTGAACAGTAATGGAGCCCTAGGGCTGCATTCTCAAGGCCAGTTAAAGGCTCCTTTGTGCCGCTCAGGTGTCATAAAGAGGCTGTAATCTAGCTGCAAATTACCAGCAGAGAAAGGGAATTGCCCACTGGTACATCTGCATTGCAAGAGGGCTCTGTGCTTCTGCAGTGTGGCCTAGTGGATACAAAGATGGATGGGGGATTAGAAGACCTGGGTTCTTGGCCCAACTCTACCATTGCCCCACTAGCTGACCTTGTGTAAGTCACCTCTCTGTGCCTTGGTTTGCCCATCTGTAAAATGGGGCTAGTGATAATGACATCCTTTGTGAAGGATCTGGAGATAGAAAGTGCTGTATGAGAATGTGGTGTTATTATTCCCTTCTCTGCTCCTTGCACAAGGGGTGTGGAGCAGCTCCTTTCTGCTGTGCAAGTGGTGGCACTAAGAGAAGCGCAGCAGCAGGTTTAAGAGATGTTAGTCGCAGGACCAGCCCTGAAAATTACAGAACTGATGAATCTTCTGCGCTGTAGAATTCTACTCTGCTTGCCAGGAACTCAGTGTTATCCAATGGCATTCACCCTGCGGGCAAAGGAATGTTAAAGTTGTGGGACTATAAGCGGGTTATGCCAACAGTGTTGCCCCTGCTTACTTGGGAGTGCAGAGCATTAACTCGTTCCTTTCTGGTTTCTGGTGTTCTTCACTTGACAAGCCCCTGGCAATTCTTCCCAGGCAATTGAAACTGCTATCAATGATTTCATTTTTTCCCCCTCAAGCATTTCAGGTTTGTCCAATATCATTTTGGCAGCAGTGTCCGTCACTTGCCTTCCCTCCTCTGCTCTGTGCAGTTTACCATGAGTGAAATGTATAAAGCACCTTTGATTTAGACAGCTCTGCAAGATTCACAAGCTGCTCCACCCACTGCCAAAATGCTGCTGCCTCCGTTTACTGATGCCCAGCAACTGCAATTTGAAGATACCACGTCTTCATTTTAAAATAGTATTGGGTGGGGGATACGCCATACAAAGGAGACATTTATTATTATTGTTGGTATTATGGTAGCAACTGGAGGCCCCAGCTGAGATCAAAATCCTATTGTGCCAGGGGCTGTACACATATAATAAGAGACAGCAAATGTTTCATGGGTGTGGTTTGTGCTTACATATTGATGTAACTGTTCATAGAATCATAGACTATCAGGGTTGGATGGGACTTCAGGAGGTCATCTAGTCCAACCCCCTGCTCAAAGCAGGACCAATTCCCAACTAAATCATCCCAGCCAGGGCTTTGTCAAGCCTGACCTTAAAAACCTCTAAGGAAGGAGATTCCACCACCTTCCTAGGTAACCCATTCCAGTGCTTCACCACCCTCCTAGTGAAAAAGTTTTTCCTAATATCCAACCTAAACCTCCCCCACTGCAACTTGAGACCATTACTTCTTGTTCTGTCATCTGCTACCACTGAGAACAGTCTAGATCCATCCTCTTTGGAACCCCCCTTCAGGTAGTTGAAAGCAGCTATCAAATCCCCCCTCATTCTTCTCTTCTGCAGACTAAACAATCCCAGTTCCCTCAGCCTCTCCTCATAAGTCATGTGCTCCAGACCCCTAATCATTTTTGTTGCCCTCCGCTGGACTCTTTCCATTTTTCCACATCCTTCTTGTAGTGTGGGGACCAAAACTTGACACAGTACTCCAGATGAGGCCTCACCAATGTCGAATAAAGGGGAATGATCACGTCCCTCGATCTGCTGGCAATGCCCCTACTTATACAGCCCAAAATGCCATTAGCCTTCTTGGCAACAAGGGCACACTGTCGACTCATGTGACTCTGTTTCTGCATACTGTATCTTTAAGGCCCATTCTACACTTAAAAGTTAGGGAGACATAGCTATGGTACCCAGAATTGCAAAAAATTTGTCACCCCTGAGCGCTGTAGTTAAACCGACCTAACCCTCAGTGTAGATACGGCTTGGTTGAGGGAAGAATTCTTCCATTGACCTAATGGGGAGGCGGATTACCTACATTGATAGAAAACCCCCTTCTGTCGCTGTCGGATATATTAACGCTGAAGGTCCTGCAGCCGTAGCTGTGCTGCTATAGCGTCTGTACTGTAGACATAGCTTAAATGGCTACAGATTCTTCAGAGCTTGGCCACCATTTTGCGCTTCATTCATTGCAGACACATACTGAGAACCACACTGTGCTCTCTCATGGATAATTTGCTTTTGCTCTTTCTTGGTTTGTTGTCCTCTTAATCCAAAAGTTATACAGACTGAAAATAGTCATGTAAGCATTGTATGTAGAGAAACATAGCAGAACTGAGGGCAGAATTTGGCCTGCAGTTTTATACATGGCTGAATAAGAGAATCAGCACTAAGGGAGAGATCCGATGTGACATTATAATGCTTCTTTTAAACGTATTCTACGTGTAGTTTATTAACCTCTTGTGTGATTCCCCTCTGTACAGCAAGTGTCCCATAAAGACCCTTTAAATAACAAAGGCCCTTTAATTAGCCACCTGCTTAACTTGAAAGGATTTATCTCCATGAGAAAGTCACACCTGTATAACTTAAATTGGATTTTAAACCAAAATAGCTAAATCAGTGCAAGAGAATGTGGACTCTTATTTCAGTATCAGAGCTTAGTTAAACCTGTTCCTAACTGATTTAAGTGAAGCAAGACAAATCAGTCCCTTTTACACTGAGATAAGAGGGTGCACACAGCCTTTTACGCGGGTTTAACACAATCTCTTTAAATTCATACCTTAAGTGTGACTTCCTCAGGTAGACAGACTGAATTTAAGCACATGTAAAATCCTCACAGGATTGGGGCCTTCCCTTGCCACCTTCACCAGGGTTCAGTGTGAGCTACTTTCTAGAGAGCAGTGGGGTCCATTTCAGGCAAGTTCTTCTGGGAAGAGGTGCTAGATTTGCTGAATTCCTGGTGGCAGCCAAGATCCCATCTTATCTTGTCACTAGGTAAGGGGACATGGCATTACTCATGGTAGGTATGCAGACATGGAGGCTGCAGTGAGAGGATCTGGAACTGCAGTGTGTGTGGAGCTGTGAATTTCTCCCATTTTCCCTAAAGGGCTCTGAAGCTCAAAGCAGAGAGTGAGACACTCTGAATAGCAACACTGCTAAATGAGAAGCCTAAAGCTGCAATGCACGGCTAGCTATTATTACTAGAGACGGGACCATGCCACAGTGGTCAGAGGCGGATGCAATGAGAAAGATGTGCAAAAGAATGACTACCTAGGGGTTATAAACATTCCTTCTTCAGACCACGAGCCAATCTCTAACTATTGGGGAACATGAGGAAACTTTCTCTGTGGGCAGGATATACCAGATCTGCTACTGCAGGGTTTCTTGCACTTTCTTCTGAGGTAGCTTGTGTTGGCTATTAGAGCTGGCTGGGAAATGATTTTCCCATCCGGCGAAAATTTTCCAGATTTCAAATATTTTCCAGTTTCACACTGGGATAAAACCAAAACCCTTTGAATTTCTTGGGAAACAAGAGAGAGACAGAGAGAGAGAGAGAACCAACTTAGAACAGCCCATAGCCTGCTGGTTAGGATATGGGAGACCCAGGTTAAGGTCCCTGGTCTGCCTGATTCAAAGCAGGGTTGTGAACCAGAATTCCACACAACCCGAGTGAATGGTTTCACTGATAGCCTGTTGGCTATGCTGGGATGGCTCTCCCTCTCATTCTGGTTTTGAGTAGAAATTCCATCCTGAACCCGAGAAACATTCCTGACGTAAGTTTTGTCAGAACCGATATATTTCTGCAAAAAAATTACGTTTTGACAAACCAACATTTTCCAATAAAAATTTGCTTCGTCGAAAAATTCCCGACCAATTCTTCGGGTCCCTGTCAGAGGCAGGAATAGATGGATCCCTGAGTTGATCCAGTCTGTCAAGTCTCCTGTTCATAGATCACAAGTGTTTGGAACCTGCTGTTTGTTTCAGGCCCTTTTCTAGGGCTGTGTCAACCTTTTTTCTGACAAAGTTCCCCACACTTGCCAATGCCAGTTCGCCTCCACCTGCGTCAGCAATGCTAGGAACAGTACTGGCCTCCCGTGTTTTTAGCATTGTGTCACTTAATCTTGCATAGAGCAGATCCACAGGACATGGTAGTTAAAATGGGGCTGCCACTGGCATCTTGCTTAAACTAGAGTGCCCACCCTGGCTACTGCTGGCCAACCTGAACCCTTGATAGCCAGCGTGGGATGTTTTTGAGAAGAATGGTTTGTGTAGATGAGGCCTAACTGTGCAAGCTAATTTGGAAACCTTTCAGCCACCATGTGCCTTCGATTTGAGATGCACAAATTGAGAAGTCACCACCCCCATTTCAAAGTTATTATTGACTTGGAAGGTCAGGGGTGAGATACATTAACAGTGGAGTGTGCAGGACAAGATTAGCATGGGGTGCTGCAGTCAGAACTAAGGTCCACAGACAAAGTGGTGTGGGAAAATTTGCAGACATGCTTTACATGTGCATCTACTTATTCAGTGTCCTTAGACCTGATACAAACATCAGACTCCCATCGGCTTCCGTGGCCTTTGGATCAGGGTCTTAGCTCTTTAGGTTCTAGCAAAGCACTTAAGGATGTATGTATCTTTAAGCCCACACATTGTCCTATTAATGTCAATTTAGAGTTGGGTGGGAAAACAGAGCATTGATAACAATGAAGCTTGCAGGACGTAGCTTAATTAAGTGGTGTTACCGACTCCCAGCATCAATAGCTCGTGTTGGAACGCATGGGAATTCCACAACATTAAGTCAATTTGTACGGGTGTCTTCGCACAAAAGAACTTTTTAAAATACTGACATCTGGGTCTGGTTTGTTTGTGAGACAGAGGGACTCTACCAAAGAGAGGCGTGTGTGTGTTACATAAAGCTGAATTTCATTCCTAGCTTCTTGTGCTCTAATCAAATCTCAGGGTCCGATTCTTAGCTGGGGTAAATCAGCATAGCTCCACTCAAGTCAATTGACACCAGCTGAGGATCGTGTCCTCCCACCTCTTTTATAAACTCTACCAGGACAATGTATTCGCCTTAAAATTCTTTTAAACTTATTCCACAGATTTTTCAAATAAGTTTTAAACATATAAGTGACATATTTTTAAATATGACAATATACCATTTCCGCTTGCTGCAGGGTTAGTTATAAAATGTTTTTTTTATTTGAATTAAGTCTTCATGGTAAAAGATTTGCTGTGGTTCAACAAAACTAGGCAATTTCTGTATATAGCAACTTTCCAGTGGAGATCCCCAAATGCTGTACTAACATTAATTAACCTTCACCACTTTCCTGCTAGGCATCACAACCTAGAAAGGTGAAAATATCTTCCCGGACTCATAGTTCTCTCCTCTAACTACTGGACAATGTTCCCTCAATAAAGAAACAAATGCAAGAAAACTCCACTTCCTTTCCTAACACTCCATGGTGTTAGAAGTGAAATCCTGACAGGGTTATCACCGGAGGTTTCGAATTTCTTCTTAAAGAAGAGAAGAGAATTTCCATGACTACCTACAATGTAAGCCAATCCTCTTTGGTTTTGTTATGTCTTATTGAGCTTTTTATTTTGGTTCTGTGTATGTACAGAGCCTAGCACAATGAGGTCCCGGTTCATGAATGGGTATCCTAGGTAATACAAATTATGATTATTATGTTTATGAGCCAGTTTATTAAAATATTACTACTACTACTAACCGGTAGGAATATTGTAATAAACTGGCTAGTATATACGGACACCTCTGCCACCTGGAACCAGAACTGCTCAAGTGTATTATACTCTTAGCAGCCAGCCCGGGCTCTTGGATAGCTCAAGTTAAGTGGCTTCAGAGAGGGAAGATCTAAGTTCCGTTCCTGTTCTTATTAGCAGGTGTAGCATAGTGACAACTATGATGTTCTAGACAGAGGTGGATGTGTTGCACTGTTGTAGAATATCTTGTTTTATGTAGGTGTGATGGGGGTTGGGAGAAATGATAGAGGAGAACGAGGAGGCTTTCTGCTGTTTTGTTCTTACCTGGCAATTATCAAAGTACTTAATGTCAAAAATGTAGGGGAAAAGAGTGGAGAGAATGGCTGGGGTTTGCCCCATGCTCTACGGCAGTGAAAGTACTTCAACCAAAGTCTCTCCATTTGTCAGGACAGCAGCACAGCACATTATCCAGGTGCGAGAACTGCCAAACCGAGCCGCGTCATTTCCAGTCGAATCACCATAGAATTTATGGAGTAGGCAAAGAAACCCCAGGCTGGGTTTTATGTGGGCAGCTCCTCCCATGCAGAAGAAGTGTTCAATTAATGGATTATTTTTCAGAGAATGAGCAGATCAAAGAAGTTTTTTCCTTGTTTGATAGTGGAGTGGGATAGAAGGGGGTCTCTCTCTCTCTCACACACACACACACACACACACACACACCCTTTAGAAAAACACTTTAAAAATGCTTTGCCCACATTTCTGCATCTCTCTGATTTAAACAACTGAACTCCATTTAGTATAGGTAGGGAATTCCTTTACTAAATGGAATCCAATTCTCCCCTACATTCACCTGTAGAGGTTCCCATTACAAGCAAAGAAACATAGAAACGTGCGTTAGAGGTTTTGAAGCTATTCTTTCAAATATTTAAACTGCATCTATTTAACTGTCCATAAACAGGTGGCATTCTTCTCCTGCCCTGCGCAAGGTGTACACACACTGTATCACATGCACAATTACCCCATTCTGAGGTTCATCTAATAGGGATAATTAAATGACAATCACAGAACATAGTCCTGACTCTAAACTTTCTCCCATGCTTGGCTGTTCTTAGGGATTTCCCTGCAGGACCTTTGTGTTTCTGCCCCTCATCCCTGCCAGGACTGATGCTTCTTGGACCACGTCTCTGAGTAACTTAGCAAATATACCTCTCCATCTCTTTGCAGGTTTCTAGCACCTGACAGCAGGATGTTTCAGCACTAGAGCCCCAGGCAGGGACCTAGAGCCCGTCAATCTGTTACAGTATTAAATCCTCCCCCCAGACCAAGTCAAATCCAGCTGTTGTTGCTTTCCATTGATGGGGCAGCAGAATAATCATCCCAGGTTAGATCCGTGAACCACATTTTGATAAGGACAGCTCTGCTGCTTTCCTATCTGCTCTGGTACTTCTATGGCATTCATCACCATCATGCCTGGGTGCATCCTGAACATTCAAATATTTATCTGCACAACACCCCGCAGAGGTAAGGAATTATTAATGCCATTAATAATGGAAAAACGGACACACAGAAAAATCAAGAAAGTGGTAAATTCACAGGTGAAGGGGGGCATTGATCCTAACTCTCCTAAGTCCCATGGCAGTGATTTAATCATAAGATCATCTTATACTTAGATTAGGGGTACCGGAACAGGAGGGGTCAGGGATCCATGGCCCACTCAATTTTAAAAGTGGAGAGCTATATCCTCCCATTTTTTACTGGCTGTAAGGGAGAGTGAAGAGGGTAGGGGGCACAGAGGAGTAAGCAAGGGGTAGGCACAAGGGAAGGGGCGGTGCAAGGATGGAGGCTTGGGAGGAGGAGCGACGTGGGGGCGGGGACTTGAAGGAAGAGGCAGCACAGGGGCGGAGGCTCTGGGAGAAGGGGCGGAGCTAGGATGGGGCCATAGTTCAGGTGCCGGTGGCCCTCCCACTTTTAGGAAGCTTTTGCCGCTCCTGACTTAGACTGTAAGTGTTTTGGGACAGGGACGGTCATCTTGGTTCTGTGTCTGTACAGCACCTAGCACAATGACTGGGGTTCCTAGCCATGACTGCAATACAAATACACAAATAAATAAATCATAACCCTGATTCTCCCCGCCCCCTGCTAAGTAGGGAATAAATCACTGTCATCAGGTTCCCCCATAGACTCCTGTGGAAGTTCTTTTCTCTTCCAAATGTCCTCAATGTTCACACTCTTCCCAAAGAAAAAGTAACAAGCCGGACGTGCCCCTGGCTTTTATCTGAGCTTTTCTCTCTGATTGCTCAGTCCAAATAAAATGACCAATTGCTTTTCAGGCCGGATCATCGCTCTGGTAAGTGCACATGCCTGACAGCATAATGGATTTCATTCCTTTATCTTTATAGGTGCAGACCATTTTTTATAGCGTGTGATATCTCCCCTCTCCTACAGTTCAGCCCTGCTCCACACGAGCTTTAAATGGGTCAGGGATCGGTATTCCACTGGGTGTTTTAATCAAACAGCGATTTGAGTGTCAGCCGTGTATGTGTCAGAATGTGGGCGCAGGCCTCGGAGGACAGCAGCATAGAGCAAAGAAAGGAGCCAAAAATGATACACGATAATTAAGTTATTCTTCATCTTCAGGTTTGCTGCTGAGGACAAGATTGTTACAACAAGCCCCGGGCGTTTCTCCCTGGATTCCTCTCCATCTCAACGCCTAGGACATGGAAGATGAATATGCAGCATTTTCTATTTGTGCTACGAAACTGCACATTAAACGCCAGCAGGGAAACGCAATACATACAAATACAAGAATTCTCCCAGGAGCTAGGCCCAAGAGAGAAAGAGAAAAGAGCATCCTCCTTCAGCGGGAGAGGATGCAGCTCGGCTGTTCCAGGCGGGCACAGGAAACTGAGATGGGCTGAGCATAGCGATGCCGCTCGTCTCCAGAGCGTCCCCTACTGTCCAGGTGTGGTCTTGCAGGGGTTCTAGCGCCCCTTCAGTAGCTCTGGTGCCACAACGTATTGTCCTTGGCTGAGGCCTAGCCCTAGGGTTGCCAATTTTGGTTGGATGTATTTCCTGGAGGTTTCATCACATGACATAATCTTTAATTAAAGATTCATCTTTAATTCCTGGAGACTCCTGGACAATCCTGGAGAGTTGGCAACACTAGTCCCTCCCAGTCAGGGTAGGTATCAGTTCATTCCCTTTTTGGGATTAACACAGAAGTCTAAAACCCAAGAAAACCAACGTCCTTTTAAATCCGGCCTTCAACCCAGTTCTCAGCCTCTTCCATTGCTGGTGCTCCTACCTTCCCTCTTGGTTTGGGGGGGGTGTAGGGTCCAGGGGAATCCAGGCCTGCCCTCTCCTCTAAGTTCCAGCCCAGTGACCCTGTTTCAGGCAGATAAGGACTGTTGCTTTGATCCCTCCACCACTTTCCTGAGCTGCTCCAACCTTGACTCCTCTTGTCAACGTGATCACTGGGTCTCTGGACACTGCTGTCCCCATGGCTCCTCATGGCTTCTCCTTAGCCAGCTTCAAAGGTGCTTCTTGAACACGGCTCCCAGCCCTTCTCTGCTGCAGCTGCATGGCAAGCAGTCCCTCTGCCCCACCCTCCTCCGGACAGGCGTTTCCCCGCAGCCCTCGGTCTGGGGCTGGGAGCTGAATCTCAGGCTTTGTGCCCAGGGCCGGCTCCAGCATTTCTGTCACCCCAAGCAAAAAAACACACCCCCCCTCAAAAAAAAACAAAGCCGCGATCGCGATCGGCGGCGGCAATTGGAAAAAAAAAAAAAAACCCACGATCGGTGGCGGCAGTTCAGCGGCAGGTCCTTCGCTCCTAGAGGGAATGAGGGACCTGCCGCCCCCGAATTGCCGCAGGTGCCGCCCTTCTCCCTTGGCCGCCCCAAGCACCTGCTTGTTAAGCTGGTGCCTGGAGCTGGCCCTGTTCGTGCCTTAGGGTCACCTTCCCTTGCTTTCCTTCAGGCAGGTGCTCCCCCTCAGCTCTCTTCCTGCAGCTGGGGCTAGTGCCTCAGGCCTATACATGTTTTACAATTACTTGCCCCTGGACCTTTTGCAGGACTTGAACCCAGGACCTTCAGCACTAAAATCTTCTCTACACTCAAGATAAAGGAATGCTGTGCTGAGGTGGCAGCTGTAGTAGATTATTAACTTCTTATATGGACCAGCCACTAGAGGGAGACAAATAAACACACCCTTCCCTGCAGGTTCGGTGTCTCCCTGAGTCATATGAAGGAACAGGCTGTAAATTTGCTGCGCTTCCAATAGGCATCATCATTTTCTTTTGTCCTACATAATCCCGTTAGGGCTGTTTGTGTTTTGTAGATGGCAGGATCTGCCTCCAATACCAACACTGGTTGTGAATATCTCCCTTCTCACACCTTGCAGGGAACACTGTTTGGCAGCAGATACTCATTACCATCTGCGGTAATCTTGGCAACATCTAAATAAAGAAAGCTGCCAGTGAAAACTCTTGAGCGAGCCCTTGGGAGGAGATAAGCCGGGACTCTGTGGCTGATGCGTGACACCAGACTTGAAGCAATAGGGGAAGATTAGGATCATCGAGTTATCTGCTGTTATCTAATTCAAGGAAATAACCATGCGCCCAGCACATACTGTATTATCAAATGCCTGGAACTCCATTGAAATGATATTAAGCCGGGAACTTCACAGTTCCAGCTGCCATCCGTAATTCACTCCCCACTCCTGTGTGTGTCTGGATTGCTGGCATCTTGGAGCAATGGGTGGCCAGACATTGCCAAGTACGCTGCGTAAGCTAGGTGAGTTAAGGAGAGGGCTGTAATTTGGCATTGCTGTTTTGTCTAAGTGAGAAGCAACGTTATTTTAAAAAGAATCTTTTTTATGCTACGGTCTAAAAGAGAAGGAAC
Source organism: Chrysemys picta bellii (assembly GCF_011386835.1). Classification (NCBI taxonomy): domain Eukaryota; kingdom Metazoa; phylum Chordata; order Testudines; family Emydidae; genus Chrysemys; species Chrysemys picta. The sequence continues at coordinate 7,156,936 of NC_088813.1, read as the reverse complement.
AAAATGCAAATGTGTGCATGTGACACACACACACAAAATACACATTGGGAGTGGTGACAGAAGTTTCTTTTAAAGCTGTTTTTATTATTATTTATTTTATGGTAGCGCCTGAAGATGCCAGCCCCATTACTAAGAGAGAGAGACAGTTCCTACCTTGAAGTGTTTATAATCCAGATAAACAAGGCTGACAAATGGCACAAAAAACAGATGCAAAATGATTTGCTCAGCATCAGAAGTACAACCAGGAACAGAACCCAGGTGTTCTGACTCCTGGTCGAATGCCCCACCCTCTAGACTGCACTATTTCCCTCCCTGTTTGAAGTAGGGCTGATAAAGATTTTAATCTCAATGCTTATGGCACAATTTCCCCCCCCCCTCTTTAAAAGCAAGACAATTTGTGCAACGTTTAAAAGTGGCATCCTGTTTTTTCAGCCCCATCTCCCGTGGGACTCCCATGCAGATGTTGGTAAACGCACATAGGGAGGGTACTTTACTACAAGAAAAAAGTTTAACTGAAGAAGGCGTGTCTGTTCATTGGGCCCCCAGCACCACTTGTCCCTCTAGCCCTAGCGGCTGAGATCAGCCCTTCCTTTCCTAGCAGGGAGGGGGAAGCTGTTGTGTCTCAGCAGTAAATGATCCACTGCCTCCCTCCCTTGCAGGTCTTCCCCCTCCCAGACCTGCTTCCTTGGACACAAGGCACCCAGGCAGCAAGCGCCTGACAACATGGTTCTGGTGCGGCTGTGCCAGCCATGGAAGTTCAGAGAGAGGGGGCAGGGGCAGCTGCCCCAAGTACTGGGGAATACGAGGGTCAACCCCCAATTCCCACTCCTAAACCCCTTTAGGTAGCACAGCAGGCCAAGGCCTGGGTGATAGGCTGGGATCGCCCTTGCCACTCAGGCAAAGCAGGGAGGGGGAGAGAGGGACTCGTTTGTCCTTTGCTGGGGCAGCTGGATGGGTGCCACCCCATTCACCACTGACTTCTCCAGCTGCAATCAGTTCTGTGGGAGCTGGTTCCACAGTTCACCCTGAAAGTCTGGGGGTTCAGAAACATGGTTCATAAAATGCTTTGGGGGTGAAAGGATATCTAAATATTCCATCTAGCTTGGATTTCAACCTGTGGTCCATGGATCCCTGGGGGTCCGCAGACTCTAAGATTCTCAACGGGGTCCGCACCTCAATTCACAATTTTTAGGGGTCTGCAAAGAGAAAAAAATTGAAAACCACTGATCTAGACAATGCAAAGACTCCAGCTGGTACAGAACCTAACTACCTGGCTTCCCCCTGGCTTAGGGCATCATGAACACATCACATCAAGTCCCTCTTCTGGTTCCCAGGCAGTTTCTGATGCCAGTTTAAGGTCTTGGTCCTATTCTTCAAAGCAATTTATGGATAGAGGCCCAGCTACATCAAAGACCAGATTTCAATCTTTGACTCACCGTGAGAGCCGTGCTCCTCTGGAACAGTGCAGCTCACAAAGCCTGGGACATGAGAGCTGGGGACAAGGCATTCCCAGTCAAGGGGATCCGGCTATGGAACAATCTTCCAGAGGAAATCAGGTGAACCCAGAATCTAAACCTGGTTAGGAAATGCTGCAAAACTGTCCTCTTTGAAAAAGCACCACAACAAGGACACCCACAGCACTGACACTCCTTTCTGCTTAAAAACTTGTACCAATGAAAACCAAACACAGGAGTTTGACCCCAAAAGGGAGAAGTGCCAGAGAATCCATTAAAACAACAAGGAGTCTGGTGGCACCTTAAAGACTAACAGATTTATTTGGGCATAAGCTTTCATGAGTAAAAACCTCACTTCTTCGGATGCATCCGAAGAAGTGAGGTTTTTACTCACGAAAGCTTATGCCCAAATAAATCTGTTAGTCTTTAAGGTGCCACCAGATTCCTTGTTGTTTTTGTAGATACAGACTAACACGGCTACCCCAATACTTGACAGAGAATCCATTGACTCCATTTGTCATTGCTATTTATTTTATGTGGAAGGTGCTTAGATATTAGGGTGATGGGCAGCAGTATAAAACCCTTAAAATACACAAAGATAGAAATACACCCTTGTGCAGTGAGCCAGCACACCAAGTGTGCACTGAGCCCTCCAAACCCCTGACTCTCCATCCTACTTCCTGTCCAGTGGACCAGAATGCCCCTAACACCAAATCTAAACATACCCTGCCCCATTTTGGGAGGGAGGAAGGCCAACAAGGTCCAGCAGCAGAGCCATGCAAAGGTCTATTGTACATTACAAAGTCACAGTGCGGGAATCATTAGCAGTGTAGCTGCATCTGTCTGTGAAAGTGATAGAGGAACTAAACCGGGGAAGAATCTGGCAACCCAGAACATGGCAAATCAATGGAACCAAGCAGCATAATTAAAGATAAATTCCCTTTTTATTTATCATTTGTGAACTAATGCGGGCAAAAACTGAAAATAAAACATACAGCATTTCAGCCAAACTGCTTCCTGGCCAGAATAGGGGATCTTTGTCTATTTAAAATTATGAATGAAATCTAGCAAGTTCAGTTCGCATTATGCAGTTTGTTAGCAGTGCCAGACTTTTGTTATTGTGTTTCTATGCCGTTTGGGATGAGCTCACTCCCTTGACACCCTGCGGTTTTGTATCTTCAAGTCTTTGGGTTTTAATAAACAAGTTGGTTTAGTGCCAGGAAGGATGCTGGGTGTTTTCCATATAGGCTATCAAACCGCATTTATTAAACGACCGGTCACTGATCCTTTCTGTACCTCTTCAGTACATTACATTTATCTCTGGTGTCAGGTGCCAGATTGACTATTTACCCACAGAACAGTTACACAATGGCCAGTGACAGTCAGACTTGCCCCCAGCTGCTGTGATAACATGACTCAGCCCTGAACTAGAAGGATGACTTCCGGTGGGAGAGGGAACACCAAGGCTTAAGTACCTGTTGGACTAGTGGCAAAGGAAAATGGAATGTTTAGACCCAGTAAAATGTTTCATGAAAATAACATGTTCTCACAGAAAAATTCAGCTTTTCATCAGAAAACGGAACACTTGAAAACTGTTTGGCCAAAACCTGAAAATTTCAATTCAGAAAATAGCTGTGTCTCATGGGAATAATAGTTCCATTACCTCACACATCTATTCTCCTCTTTGGGCTGGGCTCCCGCACCAGGCTACATATCCCATGTTGTACCAGGGCATGAGACGCCTGTAATACACCAGGGCAACTGAACAAGAGGGAAAACCGTCATGTGTCATAGGAGATGTAGTCCAGCCAGGTGTCTCCGGAGGATGCAGTTTAATGTCAAATCTACCTGGAAGGAAAGATTATGATGTGGTTCCATGAACCAAAACAAAAGCAGATCATTTGAATTGAAAATTTCTGAATCAAAAGGATTTTTTGGTGTTGGGCTGAAAATGTTCAGTTATTTGATGAAAAGTTGAAATTTTCTGCAGGAAAAATAGGGTGACCAGAGAGCAAGTGTGAAAAATCAGGACAGGGGGTGGGGGGTAATAGGAGCCTATATAAGAAAAAGACCCCAAAATTGGGACTGTCCCTATAAAATTGGGACATCTGGTCACCCTAAGGAAAAAAAAAACATTACAAACACATTTTCCAACCAGCTCTATGGGCAAGACATTTAATTTGCTCTGTGGCTCACTTCCCCTTCTGTAAAATGGGACTGATATCGTCTTACTTCCCAAGTCTGTCGGGAAGGTAAAACCCATCAATGATTGAGCGGTGCTCAGATCCCGTGTTGGTGAGAGCCCTTTAAGCAGATTCAGTCCTTGGTTTTCTGCTTTGAATGCCAGCAAGTGTGCCAGTGGTGATGGTGGCTTTTTGTGTTGTGGACACTTCTTCCACTAGGCTCTGTCTATAGGAATTGCTGGTTCATCTAGTTTAGTCTTGTGGGTCTGATGGTGGCCAATACCAACTGCTTCAGAGGAAGGTGTAAGAAACCCTGCAGTAGGCAGTTATGGAATAATGTTGCCCGGGGAAGGTTTCCTCCTAGGGGTTAGATCCCTTCCAGAATTCTTGTTTACTCTTTTGGGATTTCCTGTGATAGCGCTGGATATTCTTATTATCCAGATAGCATGTTTTGAAAAAGGAACTAGACATTTAACGTCTGGGCCACAGAGCTATCTTGTGACAATGAGTTCTGCAAGCTAATCGTGCATTGTCTAAAAACCAACTGTAACAGGATGGTCTGCCCCTTTAAGGGCCAGAGGCCTGGACCAGCAAGCCCTGGTTAATTATCAGACCCAGCTGGAAATGGAGTAAGTGATTATAAAAACCAGCCAGTGGCTTGGGGGAGGAGAAGAAGTGAGTGAAACTGGCTGATATTGACCAAAGCTGAAGGAGGGAGCGTCTCCTGCTGGGGTCCCTGAGGAACGAAGGGTATATCTACACTGCAATGTAAGTCCATGGTTCAAACTCATGTTCAAGCCTAACCCCTCTTCTGTCTACACACAAATTGTGCTAAGCCAGGGCTCAGACCCAGGGATGAAGGGTCCAAGCCTAAGTCAACCCAGGGTTCCCAACCCATTGCAAGTGCAACCCATTGCACTTGCTTTGCAATGTAGACAGCCACACCAGACTCCTGCTCTGGGAGTCCATGGAGTATTCCATAATCCCACGGGGTGACTTTCTTTGTCCTCTGGACAGTCAAATTTTCCCACACTGCACCACGAACAAAGGGCTAGAGTGGCCACATTTGGGGAAGGTGCTAAGAAGTCTGGGATATGGGTGGTTGGACTCGGGCCTGCAGAAGGCAGTGTAGATGCTGGAGACCCAAGTTGGGACTCAGGGTTCAACAATTTCTAACCTGAGGTTACAAATGAGTGTACACGCTCAAGCCCTAGGGTAACAAATCCAGGGTCTGCTAACTTGAGTTCTACTAACCCTGGGCTTACACTGCAGTGTAGACAGACCTGAAGAGTCCAGGAGGTAAGCCCTGGGCATTGTAGCTGGGTCGGAAATGCCAGCTGGAAGTTTTGTTTTCCCTTTGTGAAGACGGTGGTCATTTGGACAATAAATGGCTAGACCAAGAGCTAAAGACTACTTTGGGTGTGACTGATAATGCACAGGCTGCGAGGAAGCCAGCCTTAACCCATATGGTTGGAATACCCACATTCTCCATCAAGCACTGGCAAGATGAGTGTGGTATCATGGAATCCAGATAGCGGAGACTGGCTGCACAGCAGAAGACGGTGGAAGATCAAGGGTTAGAGACATGTTCCCACAAAGACTGATATAAGGATCAAGGAGGGACCTTGGGGAACTCTGTGGGATGTGCATGCTCTTGTATGGAAAGTTTTGTCTGCAAAATGTTGGTGGGGAATGTGGGTTGTGGTTTGACAGTGAGTAGCCCAGGAGGGATTTTGCAGGTCAGAGAAAACCTGCCTGGGAGAGAGGCAGGTCTTCTGAAAAGGAGGGAGGTACGTCACAGGGTCGCTGGCCCCTGTAAATGAAGCAGGTCCTCTGTTCTAGAACAGGTCCTCCCAGTTTGGCCAATGAAGAGGGTGAGGAAGCATCTGGAGCTATAAGGGATCAGGGAGAATATGGGTGGGAGAGAGACCTGATGAGTCAGGTCTCTAACTGGGGAAGAGTCAGAAGAAGGGGTAGGTGAGAGCCACTTGGGATCAGGAGTCCAGAAGAGGTCGCAGAAGGTTGTTCTGCTGGAGAGGGCTGGAGGCAGGAGAGCAGCAGAGGGAGTTACCTGCTGATGTCCAAGCCAGCAAGCTGAAGCCCAGGGCCGGAGAGGGCGGAAGGCAGTTTGGCTGAGGGGCTTACCTGCTGACATCTCCGTGCCAGAGAGCTGGACCCAGGGGGACACTGAGACTGCAGGAGGATTGAGGGATGTACCCCTTGTGAAGATGATTACCCAAAAGAGAGACTGGGGGGTTCCCCCTGGGAAGAGTGGGGGTTTAAGGACTATAAACACTGGGCATGGGGAATGGACTATATTTGGGACTTCTTTTGGGGGTTATTTGAACTACGTTTTGCTAACAAACCTGCCCAAAGGAGGGGTATTGTTTAAGCAAGCGAGCCAGAAGTGACGTTACTGGGAAGGGAGAAACTGAGGCAGGCACTCTTGTTCTGCCACAGCCTCTGCAGGAGGTTGCTCCAGGTGGGGCTTCCCCTATGATACCAGCCCACTTTGTTTCACACAGACCGCCAAACAAACACAAGATAGTCACAGGTTTCAGCCACAGGTAATCTTGTATGGGTTTGGATGCATAATCTACAAGTGAGCATCCCAGTGAACCTCCACTGCTCCCCTGAGCTGTCCAATCCATCATGTCAGAAGCCTCTGACCCTGATAAATGCAAACTTACTTTGCTTTTCCAGTACTGGACTAGTAGACAATGTGCAAGAACCAATAATGGCAACTCCCCCCTCCATCTGAGAACTAGTGGGACTTTAATCATTCCAAGAAGAGCTTTCTTTGTTTCCTTGCAGGAGGAAGACAGAGCTATTGAAAACTCAGCTTTACCTATTAACACTTGAAAATTGTCCAAGTCATAACAAAAGGAAGATAGAACAGAGTGGGAGTTTTTCCGGCTAGGTAATCATAGCTGCATTATCTTAGTGCCTATGATTAAGTGCAAGACGATGCTTTTGTATATGTCCTCCCCCCGCCCCAGGTATTAGTTCAAATAGGTTTTTGACCGGGAAACCCCCGTCTCTTCTTTCCTCCCTGAAAATATGCCACATGTATTCTCTTTTTAGGAGGCTGGCGGAGGTGATAGGGAGGAACAGCACAGAACAATCAAGTAAGATTGTAAACGCCTAGGAGGAGGGCCCCGTTTCACTCTGTTGCAGCACCTCGCACAATGGGTCCTCAGTCCTGATTGCAGTAATATAAACAATAATTGTCAAAGTGTCATTTTGTGATGCGTTTTCTGGATAATTTGAAGCATTTCATTGTCGTAACACATTCTGCCTTTGGAGCTGAACCAGTAAACGCTTCCCGTGAGCTGAGCTCTGCCTCTGATAGCGCCAAGAACAAGCCGTGGAGCCTTTCACAGCTGGTACGTGTCCGATTCAGATCAACAGTGACCAAAAGTAATTCCCATCTTGATGGCTGCATGATGGCTGGTCTTAAAATTGGTGATGCCCTCCACCTAGCAGATGGGCAAAGAGAGTTATAATTGGCAGTGGCAGCAGAAAGGTAAAAAGTACAACAGAAATTAGAGGTGGAAGAGACCAATTTGGTCACCTAGTTAATTCCCTGCCAAGGAAGAATGAACTGCAGAGAGGGGCAGTATGGTCCATTTGTCCTGGGCTGGCAGTTGGGTGCCCTGGGTTCTAGTCCCAGCTCTGTCACTGACTCACTATGTGATCTTAGCCAAATCATGTCTCTGCTCCGTGCCCCAGTTTCCCGGATTGTACTGACCTTTATAAAATGCATTGAAATCAATGGATTAAAAAGTGCCGTTGTAATGGGCCTGGATACTGAAATACACTCCTGCTGAAGTGCCTTACTGAGTGTTGGTATGGAGAATCAGGTGCTGGCATTGTGGAACAAGAGAAAATTATAGGGGGAAAAAATCACTGTCACTAGGAAATATTGAGTGCAAACATAGAATACAGGTTGAACCAAAAATGTAGCCATAGGCTAAAATATTAAAGACCTAACAGGTTGTTACATGTGTTCCATGCAGCTTAACTGACTATACTCCCAAAGGCTCATATCCTCTATAGCACATGCCAAGGCTTATATAAAACCTGGCGTGAAGTATCCCTGTATTTGTCTCTACTTTGGTAGTTCTCAAGACTTGATCAGGGACACGCTTTGAGCAGGGGGTTGGACTAGATGACCTCCTGTGGTCTCTTCCAACCCTAATATTCTATGATTCTATGAAGAAGATCTTTCAGGGCTTCACCAAAGTGAGGCCACTCTCCAAATTTTATCACAAGTCTCGCAGTGTTTGGTGTTTTTTTCTTAAAGCCCCAGCTCCTGGAATCATGGGATTATGTGAGACTCTCAGCTTTTGTTGCAAAAAAAAGAAAAATTGTTCTCTCTCTATGGTTGCAGAGAAAAACTTGAAGATAGACTTGCTCAAATCCCAGAAGACAAATACAAGAACCCAACATTTGTTATCTTTTAAAATCTCATGATTTGGGGTGGTGGGAGCGGTGGTGTTGGCTCCTGGACTTTTGAACAATTAGAGTTGGCAATATTATCTCTTGAACCCTATCATCTCAAGTGTTGCTTCTTCTTCAGGAGATGCCCAGTCAGCAGAGGCACTGGAATGGGGGCCAGGGGGCTATGTCCTTCCACTTTTTACCAGCCATAAGGACGAGTGACAGGGAAGAGGGGGTGGAGAGGAGTGAGTGAGGGGCATGGTCTTGGGGGAAAAGATTGTGCAGACGTGAAGCCTTGGGGAAAGGGGCGACGTGGGGGTGGGAACTCGGGGATCAAGGGCGGTGTGAGCGTGGGGCCTTGTCGGGAAGGGGAGGCACAGGGGGCGGGGCCACGGTTTGGGCTCCGGTGGTCCACACCACTTTCAGGAAGCTTTCAACGTTCCTGCCAGTCAGTTGTTATAGGGCAAAAATGTGGAAAGGAATTCCAGAGAAAGGCAAGGCTGTGAATTGGCTGGAAATAAGAAGGTGAAAGGGTGAGAGACAGATAGTGGGGAGTGTGGGCAGGGGGGATGGAATGACACACTACAGTTCATCATGAATATACCATGCTGTGAGCCTCGTTAATAATTGACATTCACTTGCATGGGTTTCTTTCCTTGTGATGAGGCTAGGAGTATTATGACTGGATAATACATAGTTTGGATGATGATAAAACTTTTAGCACCTTGCGACCCCCTATTGCTTCATGACCCTGCCGGGGGTTGTGCCCCACCTGTTGAACATGAACAGAGAGCCTAAAATGAATAGAGCATTAAAATGTTATTAGAACATCTTTTCCTTTCAGAGGTGATTCCCCTCCCCCATCCTGGTGCTTCGTGTTATTAAAGTGTCCTACGGTGGGTTTAATTTCCATGTAATTTAAGATGAGAGATGGTATGTAAAAGCAGTCAGTGCTCCCGGCGAGCTGTAATGCGCTAACACTCAGCTAACACTAGTGCTGAGAGTCAGATCTTACTCTTGGGCCCTTGTTAAACTTGCAGCTCCCACCTTCTAATTGGCACATGCACTTAAAAAGACAAAGAGTCTTCGCTGCTTTCCTCTGTTGCTTCTACAAATCTCACTCTCTGGGTCCTGCTGTAGCGATACCCTCGTGTTTCTTCTATTTGCTACTTCTATGGAAGAATGAGAGGAAGGAACAGCAGGACTGGGAAGAAAGGAGAGAGCCCAGTAGAGACAAGGAAAAGGAATCTGAGCATGTACATGGGGGAAATGGACTAAGGCCCTGATTCAAAGCCCATTAAAAGTCAGAGTCTCTCCACCGGCTTCATTTGGCTTTGGACCACTCCTAAGGTGGGTAGCAAAATTAAGTTGCTATGAAAGACGGAAGGACTGCAGATGTGAGAGAGCCCTTGACTGACGGAGAAGTGTGAGCTACCAATCAATAGAGTGGAAGAGGTGGGGCCTAGAACAAGGGGATCATGACCCTCAGGGGGTCATGAATAACAATTCAGGGGGAGGAGGGTCACAAGGTGCTGAAAATGTTACTGATGTCTAAAACTAACAACATCTCATTCCCTGCCCACCTTGACCCTTCAAAGGTCAAGTAGTCTTTTAACCTCTCCATGCTCACACACAAATAAATGACATCGGCTTAGCAGTGAGATTGTCAATACCTTTGTTACTCGGACTTCTGCAGTAACTGTAAGGGGGTCGTGAACATATTTGACTTCAAATGAGGGGCTGTGTAATGGGCTGTTCACCTCACACAGGATCAGTCGGGGTTAAGGTGGCCAGGCAGGCCAATTAATGCCGAGGCTAATGGAGGGAGGAAAGAGCTAGTTTGGAGCTGGTACTCCAGGAGCAGCGAGGGCTGAGATGGTAGAGCCCAGAACTGCTGAGCCGAGGGTCCCTGGACTGGAAACCAATTCAGTGGAATCTAGAGGATGATCCCGGGTTCCCGCACAGGCCACTGGGGAAGTGGCATCATCAGGGCAGTACAGGAGAAGACTGCCTGGGACTGTTTGCATAGAAAGACTTTGGGGTAATCCCGGAAGGGGGAAACATGGATGACAACACAGGCGGAGGGCCGAGTGATGAAGAGGATGCTGCAGTTCCTGGAGTGAAGCAGGTCTGCAAGCTCAGAGGATGACAGGAGAGGCACCACCTGAAAAGGGTGCACCAACTGGCAGAGCTAATCCCCAGGACAGCCAGCAGGAGGCGCCATTGTGGTGAGTGGACCTTGTGACAGGATGCCAATGTGAAAAGGCTGAGAAACACTGAGCTAGTTGATAGGATACTGACTTGGGGCTCAGGAGATGTGGGAACTATTCCTGGCTCTGCTACTGATCTATTGTGTGACCTTGGTCAAGTCACTTCTCTCTGTGCCTCTGTCTTGTCTATTTAGACTGTAAGCTCTTTGGGGCAGGGACTGTCTCTCGCTATGTGTTTTATACAGCACCTAGCACAATGGGGCTCTGACCTTGCTTGAATTTGTAGTTGCTACAATCACACAACCAATAGTTAGAACACAGAAGATGAAAACTGGGATTGGAATCCTAGCAGAAGAAAGGGGGCCAGTACCTAGTGTGGGTGAAATTTTTCAGCCCAAACTCTTTCCTGGTGAAAACTGCAGATTTCAATGACACCAAATCATTTCACAAGTTCATGTAGGTTTTGTCGTACTGTTTGTGTTGAAAAACAAAACAAAACAAAATCCAAAAAAGTTGAAATGTTTTGTTTCAGCATTTTCAAAATGAAACATTTGGATTTTTCCATTCAAAATTGCTTTTTGTTTTCAAATTTCCTTTAATTTTTTTTGTGTGTAAAAATTGTCTAAATTGAAATGAAATGTTTTGTTTGGCCCACAATGATTTTTTTCAACCTTTCAATTTACTGAAAATTGCCCCCTCCCCGCCCCCCCCCAAAAAAGGTTTTGTGTTGACTGACTGGTTTTTCTGACTTCAATTTTTCGTAAATGGCAACAAACAAAAATATCCATTATTTGCCTGGCTCTACCAGTAACATACGCGTAACATTTTTGAATACTGTAAACTATAGTATTTTAGTTTGTAGTTAGTTTAAATAAAGTTTAAATAAGCGCCTTGTATGTTTGATTTCTCGCAGACATTTTGGGCCAAATTACATTTCCTTGGTGTAATTCCATGGAGGACTGGATTTACACCAGGGATAAATCTGGCTCATTGTACCAGTACAGAATAGTTAAGATGCATCACTTCAGATCTGATCGCAGTTTTGCCCAGACTGACTTAAGTCAATGTTTTATGGTTGGAAAAGTTGACCTGCTTAGCCCACAACCACCTCTCAGAAAAATCTTGCATATTCAAACAAATGTTTACTTCTTTATATAATGTGTAATTAACTTGTAGAATTCACTCCCATTTGATTTTATCTGACAGATCCAACAGCCTTTGAGTTATGTGGTGGATTTCCTGTGGTCCTTGTGGGGATGCAAGTTAGCTATGAAACTGTGAAGCTTTTATTTTCTCCATTCTATGCCTCTACATTTCTAAGAACAGTCTCTCTGTGCATAATTCATTAGCCATTTTACACAGGAGAAACACACACTGTGCTGTCTCCTGGAACTTTACTTTTGTTCTTTCTTGCTGCTGTTTTTCTTAATCTAAACTAAAAAGCTGAATATATAAGATTGCTTTTGTGTGTGGAAAAAAATAATAATTGTAGAGCTATCCAAATTATTTTTTTCAACAGAAAATGGCTTTTTTTACAAAATGGATATTTATTAAAAAAAATCCAATTTCATTCAAAATTTCCATGTTTTCAGTGAAACCTGCCAATACAATTGTGTGTGTGTGAGAGGAGCAGAAACAATTTAAATGTTTGTTTGTTTTTTTTCCCCCAGGATAAAAATAATCATTTCCCCACCAGCTCTACACAACCATGCTGTTAGACTCTGCAGTCTCTTCTGCCTTTGGTTCCCAAGAATTCATTTATCTTCTCCACAATGGGTTTGTCTTCCTTGAGTGCTCCTTTAGCACCTTGATCATCCAGTTGCCCCCTGACTGTTTGGCAGGCTTCCTGTTTCTGGTGTACTTAAAAAAAAATGATGTTTTTGTGTCTCTTGCTAGTTGCTCTTCAAATTCTTTTTTTTTAACCTGCCTAGTTACACTTTTACACTTGACTTGCCAGAGTTTACACTCCTTTCTATTTTCTTCAGTAGGATTTAAATTCCAATTTTTAAAAGATGTCTTTTTGTCTCTAACTGCCTCTTTTACTCTGTTTAGCCAGGGTGGCATTATTTTGTCCTCTTGTTATGTGTTTTTTTTTAAATTGGGGTATACTATAGCTTGAACCTCTATTGTGGTGGGTTTTTTTTAAGTTTCCACGCAGTTTGCAGGCATTTCACTCTTGTGACTGTTCCTTTTAAATTCCATTTAACTAGCCTCCTCACTTTTGTTTTGTTCCCCTTTTTGAAGATAAATGCTACTGTGGTGGGTTCCTTTGGTGTTATCTGCCCTACAAGGATGTTAAATGTAATTAAATTATGGTCATTATTACCGAGTAGCTCAGGTAGATTCACCTCTTAGACCAGATCCTGTGTACCACTGAGAACTAAATCAAGAACTGCCTCTCCCCTTGTGGGTTCCAGGACTAATCCAAGAAGCAGTCATTAGCGGTGTCTAGAAACTTTGTCTCTGCCTCCTGTCTTCAGGTGACATGTTCCCAGTCAATATGGGGATAGTTGAAATCCCCTCGTTATTGTAGCCTCTTTAATCTCCTAGAGCATTTCACAATCACCATCCTGCTCTGGTGGTCTGTAGTATATTCTTATAGTTATACTCTTATTAGTCAAGCATGGCATTTCTATCCATCTTTATATCTCTTCAGTTCCTACCTGTACTTTACCAACTTCTATCTTCTCCTCTTTACCACCCCCTTTAATAAATCCTCCCTTAAGGAACATGTCTGTCTGAACCACATGCTCCTCCGCATCTGTCGGCTTTCCCTCAGCTTGTGGTTAAAAAACTCCTCTACAACCTTAACTTCCACGCACATATCTGCAGTGATTGGAGAGGGGAATGCTGTGTACATTAGGTTCAGCTTGCTGGCTCTCTGCCTGATACAACCTTGAATGTCCAGCTATGCTCAGCAGTACTTGCATGGACTTGAGGAAGGGGGACACCATTCCATGTTGGCTCTACTCCCCACTCTGTGGGTCAGGGGTCCTCTCCAACTGATGGGATTCCATCATTCCCCTGCCAGGGGGTTCATGGCATCCTCAGAGCATCAGGTGCATGAGGATGGCGTCACACGTTCCTCCAAAGCATCCTGCCTGCATTTAGCTGCTGGTGGAGATGGCATGGGCCAGTGGGCCTGTTCCATCAAGGTTAATATCAGGTTCCTCAGCCTCTGAGACGAGTCTGTTTCACGTTCTCTCGGATACACGATCAGCACAAGTTATGGCTGTCTCTTAACCAGAAGTGCTCCGAATGCGTAATGAGCACCCAGAGCTGGGAGCTGAGAACGTCCCTTTTCCTTCTGTTATGCTCCCTGCTTGGACAGAAACGTTCATACTTGTCTTGCAAATCAATCTTTCTTATCTCATCCCATTCCCTCTCTCTCTCTTCCTGCTCATCCTCTTTCAGCTGAAGGGAAAAGTGAGACAGTGTATCAGCTTGATGAATCCCTGAGTTTCTCAGCATTCACAAGGGTTGATTGACGTGAACTCACTTAGGCTGTAGTCCCTTTGATCGCCGATGTGACACCGACAAGAGTCCAGGATCATTTCACCTGCTGTCGTTCTCTTTGGGAAACTCAAAACGTATCCACAGAATCCATCTCCCCTGGCAATGGGCACACTGGAAATGTGTGGACAGATAGAAGGTTACATTGGGTCCCAGTTGGATTGCTTGTTACTCATTGTCCTATTGACTGGAAAATCGTGGGCATTAGGAAAGTCAGTAAGGGTCAGATCCCAGCTCCCCTTGACTGAAGGGAGCAGCCCCAATCTTGCTGCTGGTGGTACAAATGGGGGGTAGAGAAGAGGTTACAATGCAGGAGGCACTAGACACCCAATGTTCATCCCCACACCTCTGTCTGCATTGGTGCCTGGAGCCACTTGTCCATGCCTCCAAACACACTGCCCTGATCATAATATAACAATGGATTTGCAAACCACTGTTCTGTGGCCATGCTGGCCCAGCATAAAATCTCCTTGCCCACTGTGATGGCTGATGATCATGGAAAAGGAATGATAACGTATTTGGTTGTCCAAAGTGGCCCAATCTGGGAGCAGAGCTTTGCAAGGCTGCTATTACCCATGCTGGGTAGCTCTTGTGCATCAGGAAAGCTAGCAGGGGTCACATCCTAGCTTCGTGTGCAACGTATTTGGTACAAGCCCAGCATAGATGGTCAGCTGAGTTTAAACCTGTGACCTTCACCTTCAAGGCACAGACTTCAGCTGAAAGAGAACTCAGTTTTGAGACAGGCACCATGTTTTTGTTACATTTGTACAATGCGTAGCAGAATGGTGTTGGGCCTCTAGCTGCTATTTCAATACAATATCATTATTAATTATTATTATTGTTGTTGTTACTCCACTAGCTTGTAGCAGTAGTAGGCTACTATTCTCTAAAGTCACTAGAGGAGGACACAGCCCCGATTTTGCCAGTGCAATATGAATAGATAGACTCCTGCTGTGAAAATTCCAGCCAAGTTTAATGGGATTTGGATACCTAACTATTCCCAGCCATGTATAATCTATACAAAATGAAATAATCACTAACTAAGTACTCACTGATCAGAAAGTTGGGTTTCCTGTTGAGAATATAACCATCTGAATTTATGCAGATTATGCATTCCTGCCAGGTGTTTATTTTATATTCTTCTTCCTCTCTCCTTCCCACCCCCAGCTACATTGCAAAAGAAAAACTGGGTAATATTTGCTAATGAGGCAAGTGGGAAATTCCTGTGTCCCTTTAACTTATTAAGAATAAAATATATTTTTAAAAAATAGCTGACCCTTTAAACTTCATTACTTAGAAGCATCTCCTTGGGACAGATTTAGTCAGCAATGGGTCCTTCCTGGAGGAATTATTTGTAATTCATTTGTACCAGGGGTAATAGCCACACTCTTAAAAATTCCTGTGTTTAAAGTGCCATCTGGTGCCATGCTCACAGAGCTAGATTCTCCACCGGTGTAAGTCAGGATAGTGCCAGTGATCTCAAAGAGGCTACACCGTTTTACCTCAGGATGGTGCACAGGGTTCATCTCAGGGGTATCATGTTCCCTGTCTCACATCAGCTCCTGCATTGTTTCTAACCATGATGCATTGAAATCTGCCCCAACCCAGCGGTGCATGGGAAAACATGCTATGGTGTGCAAAAGCACAGGGCTATGTCCCATTCCCATTAACTTTAGTGAGCGCGAGAAGCCTGCTATTAAGGGCGTCTGTTAAAAGCTGGATTTATGGGCATTTGCATTAGCCAGAGCCTGAGTGGCAGACGCTCTGTTTTGATGAATAAAAACTGTCAGCAAATCTTGAACACTGATATAAAACAAAGTTCTGATTTTGAAATCAATGCTTAAAAGCTCAGAGCTGAGCTAATGCATTTTGCTGATTGAGAAGTCAGGAGGTGGATTTACATATGTTACAGTGGATTTACTGGGGCTTTTTCCACCCCGTGAGTTAACAAAAAGATGGATTTAGAGGAAACAGCTGAGGAGAGAACACACAATTCAGGCTAATCAACTCGAATGGAAACATTCTCCATTTACAAATCCTCCCTCTGAAATTTGCACTGGCTTTAAAGGCCCCCGTTTTATAAGAGCTCGATTCTGTCAGGCAAAGAGACGGTTTTGTGGTAAAGCCCAGACTAGTATTTGTGAGATCTGGGCTTAGTCCCTAGCTCTGCCAGGAATTCCTTGCGTTAGCTCAGGTAAGCCAATAACACTGAGACCTAAGGGAACTGAAACTCAATAGAAATTCAGTGTCTTGCTCCCCTTCCCCAGCCTTAATCTTTTTGTGCACCAGCTGCCCCCATGCTCATTAGATTGTAAACTGTTTGAGTCAGGGAGTGTCTCTCACTTTGTGTACGTGCAGCTCCTAGCACATCTCGGTCGGGGTGTCTATGGGCTGCTGTAATATAAGCAGTAATAACAGTGAGATGCCTAGCATCTTCTGTGAGGTCAGGTAAGAAGACAGGTATGGTAAAGGGGTTCAGCATTTTGCAGAACTGGGCTCTCTTATTCTTCCATTTGCAACTCTGAAGTCTGATAACACAAGCCCTGATCTGTTTAATTTCTCTCTGATCTTCTCGGGGAATGAGGCACTGGGCAAAGTGGGCAATTTGCATACTGTGGTCTGTTAGACTGGCCCACTTCCCATGAGCCCACCCAGGTGGATCGTGCCACATATAGATCCTGAAGCAAAGTGAAGACTTTAAATCAAATGCCGTCATTTAGGGTGGTGACAGATATTCCAACCACATGCAATGTCTTTGGGGACCATATCGTACTAAGTGTATGTATCACTGTCATCCAGGGGTGGTATGCAACTCCAGAAGGGAGAGTTACCACAGGTCCTACAGCAATTAAACATGGGGGAGGAGAAGGGAGTGATTAAGGCAAGTCACTGAGACTAAACAATGCTAGAGAGATCCCATGCATGGAGGGATTGGCATATACTGGGTTTTCCAGAGACTAGGAGACAAAGAAAGGCCTTTTGGATAAATAGCCTGAGTTTAAACTGACTTAGAGACTTCTTTCTGATCCAGAAAATGGACAGGACCTTCAGGCCCTGGGGTGCCCACTCCTTGAGGAAGGGTTGAAAAGACTTGGTTCTGCTAGGGTCCCATAAGACTGATGCGTGACCTCTGGTGAGCTTTTAGCATGGGAGTAGGCACTCGTATTGTTCTTATCTATTTTCTCTGTAATCCAGAAAGACCTTTGTGGTCACCTGCAATTGCAGGCAGTGCACTGTTCAAAGCCCAGGCACTGGCCCCTGGGGATATCACAGTGTACTGCCGGGGGCTGTGGACCCTTAAACTCCCGATGAGACGGAAGTGGGACAAGACTCCCTGCCCAGAGACAAGTGAGGTCTGGAGATCGCAGACCTGACTGGGCCCTCCTGGAGTGAACCATGGAAGGGAAACACAGGTGCAGGTGACCTGACACTGTGATAAGGGGCCCTCGTGAGAATTTGGCCTTAGATGATATAAATCAATCACCAGATTTGAAAGTCAGCGTAATGTTTTATAATGGCAGATTTCAGTGTTCAAAGTGATGGTTTGTAACACAATTGTTGCATTCGCAGGGCTCCATTCGCCAATCACTTACATGGGGATTGTAGCTCTGGACCAGAACTCAGGAGATCTGGTTCTATTCCTAGCTCTGTCACTGGCCTGCTGGGTGACCTTGAGCAGGTGACAGCCCGGCTCTGTGCCTCAGTTTACCTGTCTATAAAGTGGGGATAATGATACTGACCTCCTTTGCCAAGTGCTTTGAGATCTACTGCTGAAAAGTGTTATAGAAGAGCCAGTTGTTGTTCTATTATTACAGTGGAGTAGCTCCTGAATTACACCAGTGTATTGTAGTACCAATGAGGCTCTTCTTGCTTACTGTGTGGCAAACTCTTGAAGTTTTAACTCTCGTGCCAGAGGATGTTATGAAGGCCAAGACTATAACAGAGTTCAAAAAAGAACTAGATAAGTTCATGGAGGATCGGTCCATCAATGGCTATTAGCCAGGATGGGCAGGAATGGTGTCCCTAGCCTCCGTTTGCCAGATGCTGAGAATGGGCAACAGGAAATGATCACTTGATGATTACCTGTTCTGTGATCATTCCCTCTGGGCAACTTGCAATGGCCACTGTTGGATGACAGGATATTGGGCTAGATGGACCTTTGATCTGACCCAGGATGGCTGCTCTTATGTTCTTACGTGTTTTTCTTAAAGCCTCACATCCTGTCAGGGGCAGCTCCAGGTACCAGCGCACCAAACGCGTGCCTGGGGCGGCAAGCCGCGGGGGGCGGCCTGCCAGTCGCCGTGAGGGCGGCAGTCAGGCTGCCATCCCGCAGGCTTTGGCGGCAATTCGGCGGCAGGTACGCCGAAGGCGCGGGACTGGCGGACCTCCCGCAGGCGTACCGCCGAAAGCCACCTGACTGCCGTGCTTGGGGCGGCAAAATACATAGAGCCGCCCCTGCATCCTGTGAATAGGTGAGAATCACAGCTTTCACTTACAACAAACAGTTAGTTTCTGGCTCTCATGGTTGTGGAGAAAAGCTAGAAAATGTGACCTCGAAAGGCTCCAAACCCGCAAGACAAATAAAAAAACTGAACTGTATTATTTTTCAAAAAATCTTGTGATTATTAAGTCAATCTTGTGATTATTAGGGTAGCTTGTGCTTTTTTGAACTCTTGGGACTGACACCACAGCTGGGGTAGACTCATTCAACAGAGTCACTCCCGATTGACACCAGTGTGGTGTATCTAATGAGGATTTTTGTACAGCATTAACTTACCACAAAATTGCAACATTTGAATACAAGCTTGGGTACAGGACAGGGGAGTTAATTTGGGTCCTTCATAAGGTAGAAGCAACTGCTCGGAAGTGTTCTCTGTTGGCATTGACATCTTCCAAAGAGGGTGAGAAATGGAGGAGAGGGAAGGAAACAGGGCTAGAGAAGGAAGGAGAAAAAAGACAAGGGAAGGAAGTAGAAAATAGAAGCAAATTGAACGATCTTTTTGTTCTGTGTTTGTAGAGCATCTCGCACAATATACCCCAAATTAAAAAACATAATGAGAGGACCAAAAAATGCCACCATGGCTAATAAACAGAGTAAAAGAAGTGGTTAGAGGCAAAAAGGCATCCTTTGAAAATGGAAAGTGAAATCCTAACGAAGAAAATAGAAAGGAACATAAATGCTGGCAAGTCAAGTGTAAAAGTATTATTAGGCAGCCAAAAAAGAATTTGAAGAGCAACTAACTAATGACACCAAAACTAACAGCACTTTTTAAAAGTACATCTGAAGCAGGAAGCCTGCCAAAAAATCAATTGGTCACTGGACTATCGAGGTGCTAAAGGAGTATTCAGGGAAGACAAGGCCATTGTGGAGAAGCTAAATGCATTCTTTGCATCAGTCTTTGCTGCAGAGGATGTGAGGGAGATTCCCACAAATGAGCTATTCCTTTTAGCTGACAACTCTGCAAAACTGTCCCAAAACGGAGGTGTCAATAGAGGAGGTTTTTGAACAAACTGATAAACAGTAATAAGTCACAGGACCAGATGGTATTCACCCAAGAGTTCTAGAGGAATTCAAATACAAAATTGAAGAACTACTAACGGTGGTATATGACCTATCATTTAAATCAGCTTCTGTATCAGATGACTGAAGGATAGCTAATGTGATAGCAATTTTTTAAAAAGGCTCTAGAGGCAATCCTGATAGTTACAAGCTGGTAAGCTTAACTTCAATACCATGCAAACTGGTTGAAACTATAGTAAAGAACAGAATTATCAGACACATAAATGAACATATGTTGTGGAAGAGTCAACATGGCTTTTGTAAAGGGAAATCAAGCCTCACCAATCTATTAGATTCTTTGAGGGGGTCAACAAACATATGGACAAGGGTGATCCAATCAATATAGTGTATCCGGACTTTCAGAAAGCCTTTGATGAGGTCCCTCACCACAGGCTCTTAAGCAAAGTAAGCTATCATGGGATAAGAGGGAAAGTTCTCTCATGGCTCAGTAACTGGTTAAAGACAGGAATCCAAGGGTAGGAATAAATGGTCTGTTTTCAGAACAGAGAACGGTAAATAGTGGTGTCCCCCACAGATCTGTACTGGGACTAGCGCCGTTCAATATATTCATTGATGGTCTGGAAAAAGGGGTAAACAGTGAGGTGGCAAAATTTGCAGACAGTGCAAAATTACTAAAGAGAGTTAAGTACAAAGCAGACTGTGAAGAGTTATAAAGGAAGCTCACAAAACTGCGTGACTGATCAACAAAATGGCAGATGAAATTTAGTGTTGATAAATGCAAAGTAATACACATTCTAAAACATAATCCCGACTAAACATACAAAATGATGGGGTCTACATTAGCTGTTATCACTTAGAAAAGAGATCTTGGACTCAGTGGATAGTTCTCTGAAAACATTCGCTCAATGTGCAGCACCAGTCAAAAAAGCAAACAATGTTAGGAACCATTAGGAAAGGGATAGATAAAAAGACAGAAAATATCATAATGCCACTACATAAACCCATGGTCTGCCCACCCCTGGAATACTGCATGCAGTTTTAGTAGCCCCATCTCAAAAAAGCTACATTAGAATTGGAAAAGGCACGGAGAAGGTCAACAAAAATGATTAGGGGTATGGAACAGCTTCCCTCTGAGGAGAGACTAAGAAGATGGAGACTTTTCTTCTTGGAAAAGGGGCAACAATGGGGGGATATGATAGAAGTCTATAAAATCATGAATGGCGTGGAGAAAGTGGATAAGGAAGTGTTATTTAACCCTTCTCATAACACAAGAACCAGGGGTCACCCTATGAAATTAATAGCCAGGAGGTTTAAAACAAAGAAAAGGAAGTACTTCTTCACACAACACAGTCAACCTGTGGAACTCATTGCCAGGGGATGTTCTGAAGGCCAGAACTATAAGTGAGTTCAAAAAAAAGAATTAGGTAAGTTCATGGAGAATAGGTCCATTTGCCAAGATGATCCAGGGATACCGCTCTGGGAGTCCTAAGTCTCTAAGTGCCAAAAGCTGGGAGTGGATCATGGTCACTCAGTAATTGCCCTGTTCTGTTTATTGCCTCTGAAGCACCTGGCATCTGCCCCTGTCAGAAGCCAGGATACTGGGCTAGTTGGACCATTGGTTTGACCCAGTGTGGTTGTTCTTATATTCTTATGTAATGGGGTGTTGGTCCAGGACTGGGTTCCTAGGGGTTATGGAAATAATAAGTAATAATGATTAAAAATGGAGAGAGGAAGAGGGTAAGAGGGAGTTAAAACAGAGGAAAGAAGCGGAGAGAAAAGGGACTGGAGAAGGAGGCTAGAGAGCATGAGCTGTCTACTTCCCACTCTATTGTTCACCTAGCTCCCGGTGAAGGCTGGTTGCTGCTGACCGTGTTCCTCCTTTTCTCTGTTTTAAACAAAGCCCCATTTAGGCTCTGTTGTCACCCGTGATAAAGCCATACAGACCCTGCTGATTTATCTGGGGCTCTTTCTTTTGCCTCTGTCTTTCTCAGGAGCGCTCCAAGACGCTGATATTTGCAGAAGGTGCAGTGTGCATGCTGGATAAGCCAGAGGAATGAATATATTATAATTCCCTCCCCTTCTGCTTCTGACAGCTTCAAGACATAAAACTTGGGGAGCGTGAAGCTGTCCCATTCAGACACGCAGCCTTGAGAAGTCGGTCAATATAGCTTTGTATCCCATTGCCATTAGAACAAGCTTATCAGCAGGGAGCCAGAAGCACAGCGCACACAGGCTGACAGGAAAATCAAAGTTTCATTCTTTGGGCAATTTGTGTCTGGCCCACTTTTCCTTCGTGACTGGATCAGGCTCTGACCCTAATTTTAACGTGGGTCCGTGCATGTGCTATCTAGCCCGTGATTCTCATTACAAAAGGATGGTATTCATTTCAGCTCCAGAGTTACGTCCACCCCTCACCAATCCGGCGCCCCCTCACTTTTATTATTTACCTCAGAAATAAAGAATCATCAAGCGGAGGCGGTAGAAAGACATTGGCTTAGAGTCTCTCGAAGCATGGGGGAGGGGAAGTTTCACCTGCCTGATTCTCTA
This sequence comes from Chrysemys picta bellii, assembly GCF_011386835.1. Classification (NCBI taxonomy): domain Eukaryota; kingdom Metazoa; phylum Chordata; order Testudines; family Emydidae; genus Chrysemys; species Chrysemys picta. The sequence goes on along the minus strand of NC_088813.1, from coordinate 7,135,065 downwards.
GGGGCATCTGTGCCAACCCTGACCCCTTCGCGTAAGTTAGAGCAGCCCCAAATCTATGCCAACTGGCAGTTGTGAGCTGGTGTAGTGCAGGCATGCTCTGCCCACCCCCTACTCCAGCGGTGGAGGGGTCAGTTGATGTAGGAGGGCGCTTTACACTAGTTGAATGCACAGTTTCACTAGTGAACTTCTCAGCTGCCTGCTTTGGGCTAGATTCTGCCTGAAAACGAGGCTGTGACTGACTCCTCTCCAAGTGGCATCCCCCATTGCTGAGTCAATGGATGCTTACCAACACGCTGTCAATGGTTTGACCAATGGGAATATAGGAACTGCCATACTGGGATCGACCAATGGTCTATCTAGTCCAGTAGCCTGCCTTTCACTATGACCAGCACCAGTTGTATGAAACCCTCATAATGGACAGTTAGGGAATAACCTTCCTAGGACAGAAGCTTCTTTCTTGCCCCTGACTGAGCTCCATGTCTGCTGGGAGTTGCATTGTCTTGCCCACAGAGCCTCCTGGATCTACAAATGAGAGGCACCATGCCAGAAAGCCAGCGAGGTGGGTATGATGAAATTTACTCCAGGAGGGGCAGAATATTGAGTGCAAGCAACATCACAGGGCAACAAACACCACCAGCAGCAGGGTTGAGAGAGGCAGCAGAATGCAGATGTGGAAGCGAATGCACAATTCCACGTTAATGGCTCTCTGAACAATAATGGCAGTGCCCCTGTCAGTCACAAACCATCAAATAGCAGGAAAGGAAAAGACACACACAAAGCTCTGACTGTTCCCACTGCCCACTCTCTTTCATCTGAAAGGGAAATTTCGACAATAGATTTCAGATTGCTTATAATGTACACAAATGGCGCTAACAATGTGCTCTTCCCACAAAAGGACCATTCCAACTTTCTTCCCAATAATTAAAAGGCTGCGACAATAGCATCAAGAACGGAAACCACACAAGGATTCTGAATTGCAAGGTTATTTTTGTCCTCATGTGAGCTTTTACCACGTCCAAGAGAAATGTCTTTGCTATCCTTTGTTGCTGCACAGCATGTGGTCTCAATCTGGGGTCAGATACTCCTCTCACGTTACTGGGGTAAATCAGCAGTGTCTTGACCAAAATCAGTGAAGTTGCAGAGGTGTGGAATGGGTGCAAGTGAGAATCAGGTACATGCATTTTTATTACTCCAGTTCCCCTTCTTTTTCTTGCTTTTACTAGTTCAGTGCAATTTTTTTTATTACAGCTGCTTAAAAAAAGAATGTGCCAATGAATGTGTGACATTTTACACAGCGTTTTTTTGCTTTAATGAATCTTTCCTGGCTTTTGGAGCTTTGCAAGATTGTTTTCTGTGAAATGTGGGGACCCCAATTTATTCCTCTCCTATCCCCCCTGCCCTCAGTCATTCCACGTTGAAATATCCTGAATCCATAATGTAATGTGAAACTACCACGGCGCCTCTCTTTATCCATTCTGCACTAACCTTCTGAACGGAGGTGGGGTTTGGGAGTAGAGACCATTGTGGTCTCCATTGTGCAAGACAGGCTTCTGGTCTGCAAGGGTCAGAAAAGACTGGGACTAGCAGCAATTTGCAGCAACTTGTCCTAGCCAAGTTATGTAATGTTTAAATAAAAACGACTGAATTGTTAAATGCAAGCTGTCTGTACCTACATGAGAAGAGCTGCATGGGAGAGAGAAGTCAGGGAGGGATAATGCAACATATACAAATATGTACACACACATTTTTAGTATTTTATATACATATGTGGAGGAGTTGACTCACCGCTGGAGTGCCCCCTCATGGCTGGATGTGGCATAGCTGCTCTTTCCTCTCTAGCGCCCCCTGCGGATGCTCACTCCAGTCCTACAGTGGTCCACCTCTTTTTGTGACTTGGACTTCTGACCAGGTTACTTTTAAGTCCCTCTCCTTCTGGGGTGAACAAGGAGTCCAATCCACTAAACTCAAATAATCATCACCCCTCACTCCTCTGCAGGCTCTTCACCCCCTTGGCTCTGCAGGGGTCGCCCTGCTCCTGTGTGGAGCGACACCTCCTGGGGCTTTCTCCCTGGAGGCCCATCTCCAAAGTCAATAGTCCTTCTCCCCCTGGGTGTCAGGGCGTTTCCACACAACCTCCTTGGTGGCCAACAGGGTAACCCAGGTCCTCCCTCTCTTGTGGGTTCCTGCAGTCCCCGTCTGATCAGGGCATCCGTCTTTTCTCTTCACCACCCAGCTCCTCCCCCAGCTGGGCTTCATCTTCCGTTGGGGCCTGGCCCACCCTGCAGGGGCCTTAATTGGGCTCGCCAGTCCCAGTTAACCCTTTCAGTGCTGGGGGGAGTATACACCCCACCACAGCATAGTTGCTAGTGAGCACATGCGTGTGCGCACACACATGCAATTAAGGTCCAATGAGCACAGGCACACACAGAAATAATTTCTACTGCGGTTCCACCTCCAGCAATTGCACAAAGCTGAGGGCTGCGTAGTCCACGCGCCAGACTGAGACGTGTGACTTTCAACCAGTGCTTTGGGCATTTGGAGGGAAGGACGTCTGAGCCTGGGGACATAACGGTTCTTGTTCCTGGTTATTTATGATTGTGCAGCAGCTAAGCCAGTCTGCTTCCCAAAGTGTCATCGACTCTTATGACCTGGCTTTCATGTACTCTTCACTGTAGAACTGAAAATGTCACACGGCTTTCAGAATAACCCCTTCACTGCTGTGAAAGAGGTTGGTTAGTTCTTCCTCAGTCCTAGAGAGCTAAACAGCTCTGAAGATGAAAGTGGCAATGAAACCTTCCCCACGCACTCCCTATCCTCCATGGCCTGCATATGGATCTGAAGAGACCTCCGGAGTGAGAGTCGAGTAGTACAATCTCTGTGTCTTGTTCCCCTAGCAATTCTAGGTACGTCTACACAACCGGCCACAGCACGTCTCCGAGGGTGGGCTCACGGTGCTCAATTTGAGGCACCGGCTGGAGCTCGGGCTCTGAACCTGGAGAGAGTGGTGGGCTTCAGAGCCCAAACTCCAGCAATTTAAAAACATACCTATTTTTAGTGTGGTAGCGCGAGCCCCACTAGCCTGCGTCTGTCGACCCAGACTCGGAGGCCTGCTATCGCAGGCTGCTGCTGGCTGTGTAGCCACTGCGTGGCTTTGTGGGCCATCAGGAGGACTTCCCCTGCCCCATTTCCTTCCCCTCAGCAGTTTTTAAGCAGGCAGCAGCTCACACCTTTCTTCTATAGCAGACACAGCCTCTAGCCTGCGGGGAGCTCTTGCTGTTGAGATACCCCTCTCAGAAAGGACTCCTCTTTCAGGCAAGAGGAGCGAGGCGGATCTGACAGAATCAACCTGAAATGCTAAAAGGGAAAAGAAATCAGCCCAGGTCTGAGCTCCTGGGAGCAGGGAGGGAGGCTGGAATTTTTAGAAGAGCTTGGCACTCACAGTGGGAGCTAGATTTTTAAAGGCGCTCAGCTTCCATTTTGGCCAGGTCTATACTAGGGAAAAGGGGATGTTTTTACCACCCGATAGCTAACGCATTCTAAAATCCCAGTGTAGACAGGGCAAGTTGTAGTTTCTTCTCAGCATAGCTGGTCAAAGCCGTTCACCTCAATAAGGATGTAGCCACATAAAGGTAAAAAGGTGTGTTCTTCCCTCATGTTAGCTAACACGTGATAACAAACATGAGATAAATTCCTAGGGGAGAGAAGATTGTAGATTTTACATGTGTTGAGGTATGTTAAACATTATGGAGGAGCATAGGTTTGACATCAATCCTCTAGCTTATATTAATACTACAGAGTGCCTCATTTTTACTAGGGCTGTGTGAATAATAGATTTTTTGGTTCATGGGCAATTAAACATTTTTTTGGTTTTGTTTTGGCCAGAAAACAAAAAAGTTTGAATTTTTCAACAAATCAAAAAGTTTAAAAAAAAAAAAGGGGTTTCAAGTCAAATAAAACATTTAGTTTTTGACTTTTTTTGGTATACATTTTGGGTTTTAAAATATCACATTAGAGGAAATTTCAAAGCAATATGTTGTAAATTGAGAAATAGATATGTTTTATTGAGAAAAATGTCAGAATGAAACATTTTGGATTTTAGGTAATTTTTTTTATTTTAGGGTATTTCTTTTTCAACCAAAATAGAAACAAATTAAATAATTGTTTCAGTGTCACTGATTCTGCATTTTTTGCACACACGCAAAAAAGTTCAAAAATCTTGACGCAATTCTAGTCTTCCACATGTTAGCTAGGTTCTGTAGTGACAAAAAGTCTCTGCCTTAAAAGAGCTTACAAACTAATTAGACAAGATGGGCAAAAGGTAGCAGGGGGAACAGAAAGGCCCAGCTCCCCCAAGTAGGGCGGAATAGGAGTTAGGTGCCTAAATACTTTAAATCTAGGCCAAAATGACTTATCTAAGGGCTCATGGTAGAGCCAGGATTAGAACCCAGGTCTCCAGAAAATAAACCTTGTATCCTAATTTGTACATTCAAATAATATGAATAAGCATTTGATCTGCACTAAACTTTGGAATTTAGAGATCCATGACTAGATACAAGCTGCAGAGAGTAAGTGGTTGAGAAAGTAATCTTCACTGGAGGAGAAGGGTATTAAAACAGAAATGAAGGTTTTATGTTTTCTAAACTTTTAAAAAAAAACACTTCACAGTTTTGCCCCACATCTTTTTTATTAAATTGCTTTTCTGTTTAGTAATGGGCTGAATCAATGGGGCCATTTCCCTTTCATATTTATGAAATTAGCCTGTTTTAAATCCTTCAGCGGCTCATTGGAAAGATGTTGATTATTTACAGAATGTGCAACTCAGATGTCACTGGATTATTAACCTTCGCTGTGTACTTCTCACTCTCTGGATTACTGGATGTCAGAGTTCCATCCTGCATGAAAAATCCATGCCAAAACAACATCCACAAAATAAACAACCCAGCCGCCTCATCTCATCTCACTAATATCTGCTAATTGCAGAGGGGAAAATGCAACATTATTACTGTTGCATCTATGGGGGCAAGTCCCTTTTTGACCACGTGTTCAGTTGAAAATTGGACACCTGGCAACCCTAAACCCCATTTTAGATCAGGGCTCCATTGTTCTGGGCATTGCACAGATACACAGTAAAAAACAGTCCTTGCCCCAAAGAGATTACAATCTAAATAGAGAAGGCAGACAATAATCCTCATGTTTCAGATGGTGAACTGAGGAATGAAGTGACTTAATTCTTTGGGGGAGGGGCCATCATTTTGTTCTGTGTTTGTTTAGTGTCTGGCTTAAGAGAGTCCTGGTCCATGAATGGTTGCATTAAGAGTACGACCAGGGGAGAGTAGCAAGAAGGAGTGCAGTGACCTAAGTGAAGAAAAGCCCAGCAGAAAAGTCTTGTGAAGGTCTCAGCACCTTCCCCAGATCAGCAGAATGTGAAAAAAACCATTGGGCAGGAGGAGGAATACATAAAAGGGGCATACTGAAGGAATCTCTCCATCAAACAGTATTCATCGAGGGAAAATTTATGGGACTTAATAACACGGAGGACATACAAAGAGCAGACCAGGACAGACATGGAGGGCTGAGTCTTGTTCATGTCCTAAGTGATGTTTGATGGTACAGGAAGGATTCAGACTAGAATTCACGTCAGATCAGAATTGAGTTTTCGGCAAGCAGGCGTTTGAGGAATGCAAACATTTAAAATATAGGAGAACTGCGGATCCATAAGTAATGTGACATTTATATGGTAATTTGCCAATTAAATATGCAAGTGAGGGAACCTCTTTAAAAAAAAATGTCTGCAAGCATAGTAGGCTCACAGTGCAACATCAAATATCTTAAGTACTATGTTTCCGTGGCTTGAACACAAGATTATGATTTTTGATAACTGGGGGGCTCAACAATTTATAGAAAGATTCAGATATAAGAGTGGAGGTTCATCACATCACATTAGCATGAACAAAGGAATGTGGGCCAGCTTCTCTGCTGGTGTAAGATGGCCAAGCTGTCTTGACGTTAATGGAGTGGTGCTGATTTACACCAACTGAGGATCTAGCTCACAGTGTCTAATCCTGCCAGGTGCTGAGCACCTCCTGAGAGATGCTGAGTGTCCTCAACTCATACTAAAGTCAACAGGGGTTAAGAGCTCTCAGCATCTCACAGCAGGAGGAACTCAGTACATTGGAGGATTGGGCCCTCAGTCCCATTCCACATCAGGAAAATCACCATCACAGCAGGCGCTAATTGACCTCCTTATTGGCAGCCTCAGCGTGTCTCCTCAGCTGAGAAGCCAAGGAATGAATGGGCCATGGAAGTTCACCTTCCCTCTAAGATTCATAGATTCCAAGACCAGAAGGGACCATTGGGGTCACCTAGTCTGACCTTCTGTATCACACCGGCCATAGAACTTCCCCAAAATAATCCCCAGAGCAAACATCCCAACTTACTTTAAAGATTGTCAGTGACAGAGAATCCACCACGACCCTTGGTAAATTGTTCATTATGATTAATTACCCCCTGTAGCGAGGCGGTGTGGTTCTCTGCCGCCCTGGAGAGGGACGAGCCTCTTCAGACACCAAAGTGGGCGGAGCCAGCGCATCCTGCGCCCGCCCCCGGGAGGTCAAGGCACAGCACAGGAAGTATAAAAGCCCAACCCCAGAGCTCACTAGAGGAACAGCTGCCGGAGAGGCCAGACATCTGCAGCCGAGCTCCCGGTTGGGAGACCCCGGCAATCGGCGGCGGACCCGGAGACTGGCCTGACCTGCCGACTCCTGACGCTGACCAGTTCCCAGAGGAGCTGCCAAGCCTACCCCTCGCAAGTTACTCAGAGAAGCTGCCAAGCCTACCACTCGTCAGGTACCCTGAGGAGCCCATGGTGTTTGACCCCCTGGAGGACACCATCCAGACGCAGGTACCTCTAGAGGGGGAGTTCAGAAGTAGCCCGGGGGCCGTCGACCCTAGTCTGGCTGCAGCACTGCCAGAGCCCTTGTCAGTGTGTTGTGGCCAGTATCCCCACATCGGGTCTTCTGCTGCTGCTAGGGCCCCGGGCTGGGACGCAGTGGAGTGGCATCTCCCCCTCTCGCAGGCCCTTCCGAGCCAAGAGTCTGGACTTGCTGTTTACCTATTTGCTCAGCCCCTGCCTGAGGGCCTGAGCCACTAATGCTCTGTTGCCCTGCCCCCCCGTGACCCAGGGCTGGGGCCTGCTCATTATGTAAGAGTTGCCCAGATCCTGTCTGAGGAGCTGAGCTCATGACTCACTACTGTCCGCTGACCAGGCGTGAATAACTTGTGTTTTACCTCTACTGTTGTCATGTTGAGAGACTCCCAGGGCCAGGCTAATTCCCCGTCACAACTGAAAGGAAGTAGTGAGGCGCTGTGGTTCCAGCCACGAGCCCAGGCCAAACCTCTCTACACGCCCGCAGCTAAAATGTACACCTTACTTCCAGTCTGAATTTGTCTAGCTTCAACTTCCAACCATTGGATCATGTTAGACCTTCCTCTGCCAGCCTGAAGACCCCATTAGTAAATGTTTGTTCCCCATGTAGATACTTATAGACTGTAATCAAACCTCTCCTTTACCTTCTTGTTATTAAGCTAAATAGACTGAGCTCCTTGAATCTCTCACTATAAGGCATGTTTTCTAAGCCTGCGATCATTCTTGTGGTTCTTCCCTTGTTGCTACAAGTCAGGGTAGATGCCAATTGGCACAGGGTGGCATCAGGGCAGGCCGCACTGGTGATGCCCACACATTCCTTCTTCTGTGCCCAGAAAACCTCATTCCCCTGCTGTGTTGATCTGGCCTCTCTCTCTCCAGCATCAAATTCACCGCTCCCCCCGACAAAAATCGCCTATGATACTAAAACAATTACCTAAAAAAAATCCCATCAAACCAAACCAAAAAACCCACCACACGTGGCTAAGGAGGAAGTTCTTATCTCTGCTGCGGCTAGATCGTCTCTGACCATTTGGTGGTGGGGTAAACCAGCGTGTAGCAAATCTGTGTGTGCAATCTGAAGGGCTAGAAAGTGGATGCTTGTACAGAGCGAGAAAAGGCTGGGGGTGGGGGTCCCTCACAAGAAGCCACAGATTTAGAATGGCTGCAAATTGCTGCCTGTCTGATTCTGAATGATCAGATGAAACTGAAGCAAAGGGAGAAGGTCAGGTCAGCTTGCCTCAAGGCAACGTTGTGTTCTCAAATCTACTCAACAGATCTCAGCTCTAACACTCGCTACAGCCAACCTGCAAACAACCTGCACTGCTGTTGAAGGGAGATCTAGGCTCTGTGGCCAGATGCCCTAGAGCAAGGTGGGCAAACCTTTTGTGTGATGGGCAGAGGCTCCATGGAGGCGTGAACTCTGTGCTGCCATCTGTTGGTGAGCAAGGGGAAACAAGTGGGCAGGCTCTAATTTGCATTTCTATTATGGGGCATTTTGGTCACAATTCAGTTAACTTTTAAGCTTGGGGTAATAAAACATTATTATCCCTGTCAGGAAACAAAAGGACAAGAGAACTGCATCAGAAGTGCCTGGGTGAGGGGTCACCCTGAGCTAAATTACTGTCTGGCATGGTTAGGTATTGATACCTGAAGAAAGCTAGAGAAGGAAGACCTCACTTTCTGGTAGGAATGTATCTGTAATGGGAAGGACTCTGTTCACATTCTTATATGCCCCGATCACTTTGCAAAGAAGTGGTACAGAGACAGCTTCTGTGAACAAGAGCCCACGGACAATGCAGATGAAACGGCATGATGCGTGGCAGCTCTGAGTAGTTTTGATGAAGACACGAAGAGCAGTGGCATAGTTGAGGAACTCTGATGAAGGTCCTCCAATAAAGCTGTAATCCCCTTTTCTGCTGGGATAGGAGGTAGAGCCCCGTCAGCAGACCAGGCAGCAATTCCCTTAGGGGCTGGAGATGGACATGTCTGAATTGTGGACTCTGCCAACCCTGGACAGCAAACAGTAAGCGGGGATGCAGGAGATGAGGGAAGTGGCTGTTGTAGGAACATGTTGCCTACTGGACACTCACTTTGTGAGTGGAGGGCTGAGTTTAAGGCTATTGCCAAGACACCCTGGGCAGTAAGGGTCTTTACAGGCAGTGTTGACTTAATATTGCTAGCTTTCTCAAGTTTATTCTTTGTCCCCTTTTCCTGCTAATAAAGTTTTCCTTGTTTGAAACCCTTGGACTCAGCACTTGCGAGGGGTAATATTGCCTGGTAAAGATGCCTGGGGGTGGGATATTTCGTTTTTCCGGGTTTCGGGAGTGGGGATCAAGTCAGTTTGATTATTAGCTTTTCGGCGGGAACCTTAGATAATTACACCTGGCCCTTGTGGCTGCCAACAACAGCTGGCAGAAGGTTGAAACTGGCCTTCTGTGGAATGGAACTTCCTAGCTGTGAGTCACTGCATGGGTCTGCAAAGAGGATTTGGCAGCAGGTTTGAAGGATTTGGGATCATTTGCTAAGGACAGATGAGACACAATAGCAGGGTTCCCAATGGAAGCAATATAGGGATGGGATTTAGCTCTGGTAGGTGCAGGTGCATCTCACAGTGAAGTTAGTGCAAATGAGGGATGATCAGCAGCTTTGAAACATCAGGCTGCTTCTACTGAGGAAGCAAACTGCCTGGAATTGCCAGCACTTTGGGGCGGAGACATCTCTTGATATGTGCATGTCCAGCCGGTATGGGGCCCTAATCCGAGTGGGGCCTTTAGGTGCTGTTGCAGCCAAATACTAAGTGCTTTTAGGTGCCCAGATCGGAATCAGAGGGGTAACCGTGTTAGTCTGGATCTGAAATTTCCACCACATGCATCTGAAGAAGTGGGTATTCACCCACGAAAGCTTATGCTCCAATATGTCTGTTAGTCTATAAGGTGCCACAGGACTCTGTCGCTTTTTACAGGTCGGAATGTTTTCACTAAGGGTACATCTACACTACCCCCTGGATCGGCGGGTAGCGATCGATCTATCGGGGATTGATTTATCGCGGGTAGTGTAGACGCGATAAATTGGTCCCCGATCGCTCTCCCGTCGACTGCTGAACTCCAGCTCGGCGAGAGGCGGAAGCAAAGGCGACGGGGGAGCAGCGGCCGTCGATCCTGTGCCGCGAGGACGTGACATAAGTAATTCTAAGTCGATCTAAGATACGTTGACTTCAGCTACGAGAATAGCGTAGCTGAAGTTGCGTATCTTAGATCAACCCCGCCTCCCCCAGTGTAGACCAGGCCTGAATGTAGCAGTGATGGGGAAACCACCCTAGCACCAGAAATTCAGGAAAAAAGTCTGGCAGTGAGATTTTGGGATAGTCTTTCTAAGGCAAATAGCATCTCCAGCCCAGGAGAGGCGTAACATTATACTGGGCAAGGCACTAGAAGGGAACAATTGGGCACTGGCCAGGAGCTGGACTAGATAATTATTGGCATCTTCTCCTTCTCAGTTACTCTGCAGCTGTGAGCACATTGCCCCTGATATAAATTGGATTCTTTCCCTCCACACAACACAGCCCCCCACCCCCATCTCCACCGATGAATAATTTTCAGTCCATCAGCCAATATTAAATAATAAAGATTCTTAGCTAGCGGAAATAATTGAATATCGGAGCTGGAAAACGGAGGTCATCGGGAGCTCTGTCCCTTCTGCCAAAGCTGCTCCCGCCAGCGTGTCAGTTCTGTGGAACAAGAGCGTGTCAGTTCTGTGGAGGTGTTACAGCTCTGAGGGGCTGCTCTAAGCAATGCTCATCTGCTCACCTCAGGAGAGGGAGGGGAGTGTGGCGCTTGCCAGGTTCAGGAGGGCTGTGCTGGCCCTTGAGCCTGTCAGAAGGAAATAGCTGAATACCTTGTGCATGCTTTGAAATGGGCTAGGATACAGATCTGGGAATGTATTAAAGTGCTGAGCTATCCTGACTGCTCAGATGGCTTCTCCATGTGTCATATTAAAACACTGATCGATCTATCCCCGTACACCCCCTCTATCTATCCATCCATCCATCCTGGAATTCACAAGTTAAGGAAATGTACACATTTCTGACACCAACCCACCAACCTTACCCAGTCAATTCATACACATGCAGAAATAAAAAGGCAATTCTTGCTGACCACCAAGCAATAACCTTAACTCTGCCCCTGTAGCACCCATCTAATGGAAAATCCTTATAGAATGTCATAGGGTGAAACCAGCCTTCAAACAAGGATTAACGCCTAGACTTCCCAACTACACTCAGGGATGTATGGAGAACTGATTCACAGTGAAGTCAACTTTGCTAGAAATGGCACATGAAGTCCTAGGAGTGATGAAACCAGCGCTGAAAAGGATAAGAAGGGATACTTGATGGTGGAACCCTCAAATTAAAGAATCGGTTGGGAGAAAAAAAAAGTAGCCTTCAAAAAATGGCAGGACAGTGGCTTGAGCTGTGATAAGATGGCATACGTGGAGGCAAAAAAAAGAGGCCAGAAGAAGTGTGGCCACAGCTAGAAGTATGACCTGTGATGAGCTACAGAACTGACTAGAAGGTCGGGAGGGAGAGAAGACCATCTATAGACTAGAAAGAAAATGATGAGGGATGTGAAGGAGTTGGCTCACTTTAGAAATGAAATACAGTGTAATTGCAAACAAATGGAGAATCAATCGCCAAAGTTTGGAGTGATTATTTTTAAAGAGTGACAAATGAGGAAAACAAAAGGGAGGAATTAAGGACATGTAAGCTGAACCAGGGCATGATAGATTGCATACAGGAGGAAGAGCTGCAGAGGCACCGAGGAAAAAGACGAAAGCACTTGGGCCAGATGAAGTATCACTGGATGCGGAAAAGTGATTGTGAAGGGAAGCTATCAAGTATCTTACAAATTTGTTCAGTGATATTCTTAAGAAAGGGAAAATGCTGGATGGATGGCACAAAAGCTTTGTGGTGCCTATTTTTAAACATAGAGGAGATACTACAGTGTGACGTCATGTGCTCTGAAAGGATGGGAGAAGACTATTGAAAAGTGTCTGCGTGGAACAGTTGAAATTTGAATGGTCAATATGGTTTCTTGCCTGGGAAGGAGCACAATTGATACCATATTTGCACTATGAATACTCATGGAGAAGGTCAGAGAAAAGACACAGCAACTGAGTCTGGTCTTTCTGGACCTGGAGAAGACATATGATCATGTACCAAAAGAAACTTTGGTGAAGTTTGCAACAGAGAGGTGTGCCAGAAAGATATGTCTGTATTATCCAGGATATGTATGCTGGAGTGACTGCAATATTCAAAACTAAATGGGGCTACAGTACAGAATTTCCAGTAGACATTGGCCGTCATCAGGGGCCAGCACTGGGACCCTTTTTGTCTGCAGTTGTTGTGGTTGTGATAAGTGAGAATGTCTGACGGCAGCTGTCTGGGAACATGCTGTTCGCTGATGATTGAATGATATGTGCAGATGAATGTGAGACCCGGCAAGCTAACTTTGAACAGTGGCAACACAGTTTTGAGCAGGCTGGGTGTAGAGTGAACACTGAGGTTGTAACTGAGGGAATAAAGGATATCATAGGCACAGAAGAAGCGTGAAAGCATTTCAATCAATGGCTGCTGCTGATGGTGCCCTCTTGAGTGATGCCCGGTATCATACTCAAGCTGCTTGGTGCAGATGGCTGGCGCTGACCCCAGTTCTCTGGGACGAAAAGATGCCAATAAAGTTAAAAGGTAGAATGTATAAAATTGTAATTCAACCATTTTAATGTATGGAGGAGAGACTAGGCCAGCCCTAAGAAAGGAAATCAGAATGCTCTCCACCATGGAAATGAAGACGTTGAGATGGTTAAATAGTTGGACATTCCGTGATAGGAACCAAAATGGGGCTGTAAGGGGCCGAATGCAGGCTGCTCCCATTGAAGACAAGTTGAGGGAAGCTAGGCCATGGCAGTACAGAATCACAGAAATGTGGGGCTGGAAGGGACCTAGAGACGTCACCAAATCCAGCTCCCTGCATTGAGGCAGGGCCAAGTAAACCTAGACCATCCCTGACAGGTGTTTGTCCAACCTGGTTTTAAAAACTTCCAATGACAGGGATACCACAGCCTCCTTTGGAAGCCTACTCGAGATCTTAACTACCCTTCTAGTTAGAAAGCTTTTCCTGATAACTAACCTAAATCTTCCTTGCTGCAGATTAAGCCCATTACTTTTTGTCCTACATTCAGTAGGCCTGGAGAACAATTGATTATTGTGATGTTCTATCACTTTAAATGTTTGGCATTCTGTACTCCCCCCACACCCACTCCCCGGTGCAAAGCCTCACTTTTGGGTTAGTTTCTATTTGGCAGCCACAACAATAAAATCTCCAGAGCAGACAGCTGTGTTTCCTTCAGTTCCCTCTCTCTCTCTCTCTCCTTCTTTCCCAGGTCCAGATATAATAATCACCATCCTCTTTGTAACAGCAGGTAACATATTTGAAGACAGGCTGGTCCCTGCTCAGTCTTCATTTCTCAGGACTGAACACTCCCAGTTTTTTTAATCTGTCCTCATCGTGCAGGATTTCTAAACCTTTTATCATTTTTGTTGCTCTCCTCTGGACTCTCCAATTTTCCACATATTTCCTAAAGTGTGGCGCCCAAAATTGGACACAGTCCCCCAGCTGAGGCCTCACCAGTGCTGAGTAGAGTAGGACAAATACCTCCCATGTCTTCTACTCTTGTTAATATGCCTCCAAATGATGTTCGCCTGTTTTGCATCACATTGTTGACTCGTATTCAATTTGTGTTCCACTATCACTCCTAGATCCTTTTCAGCAGTACTACCACCTTGCGAGTTATTCACCATTTTGTAGTCCTGCATTTGATTTTTCCAGTTGAGCCTGGACAGTTAATATAAATAAATATACCTATCTCATAGAACTGGAAGGGACCCTGAAAGGTCATTGAGCCCAGGCCCTGCCTTCACTAGCAGGACCAACTACTGATTTTGCCCCAGATCCCTAAGTGGCCCTCTTAAGGACTGAACTCATAACCCTGGGTGTAGCAAGCCACTGCTCACTGAGCTATCCCTCCCTCCTCAGCTGTCAGTGGGCTGGCTCTTGCAATGACTGTAGATGGCCGATGACCAAGAGGGAGACCAAAGACACAGTGCCTGGACTGAACATCAGTGGACCTCAGAGAGCCCAATCTGAGAACAGCCTGGTGTATGATTATGAGTTTTGGAAGACAGCTATAAAAGTTGCCGCCCCCGAATAGGGAAGTGGCAAAGAAGACGAAGAGTAGAAGAGAAGGGATGAAATCAATATGGTTTATTCAAAATGACTGTAGAATTTGATAGTGAGATTCTTTCTATGGATTATTGTAGCAGGATCAAGGACAGTGAGAGATAAATGAAACGTATGTACAATGCACCCAATTTTGGAAGCTTGAGTGGGGTTGGATCCAGGCTTCCAAAGCTTAGTTATTAGTATAATTCCTTATAAATTGTTCATTATTGATCGCCAAACACCCATTATCAGTTCTTAGCTATAACCATTGCTTATTAGTTATGGTAGACTAAACTAGGACTGCAAGGCATGTTTCTAGAACAGTATTTCTCAAACTGGGGTCACCGCTTGTGTAGGGAAAGCCCCTGGCAGGCCGGGCCGGTTTGTTTACCTGCCACGTCAGCAGGTCCGACCGATCGCGGCTCCCACTGTCCATGGTTTGCCGCTCCGGGCCAATGGGAGCTGCTGGAAGCGGCGGCCGGTATGTCCCTCGGCCCGCGCCGCTTCCAGCAGCTCCCATTGGCCCAGAGCGGCAAACCATGGACAGTGGGAGCTGCGATCGGTCGGACCTGCGGACACAGCAGGTAAACAAACCGGCCCAGCCCGCCAGGGGCTTTCCCTACCCAAGCGGCGACCCCAGTTTGAGAAACACTGTTCTAGAAGGTATCAAAAAACGAGACTTTAAGGATAGCTCTACACTGCAACTGAGCGTGTGCGCCCCAGCACGAGTACTACAGATTCAAGCTGGTGTGCTAAAAAGAACAGTGTAGCCAGCGGTAGCCTAGCTGGTAGCTTGGGCTAGTTTCCTGAGTTAGTGCGTGTCTGTCTGCTGAAGCTGGGAAGCACGCTCCGACTGCAGCTTACAAGCACCCTAAGAAAAAAACATTGTTTTCTCCCTTCAGCTGGAGTCCAGCAGTATCTTTGAAAATGAAACTCCTCTAGTGCGGAGTGGAATTCCTGCCTTTCTCCATCATCACCCAGAAATTGTGAGCTCTCCATCATCCCTCTACCCCTTTTAGGCTAGTCTCTCCAGCTGATGGACCCCAGCTCCACTGACTATCTGCCACCTCTGCGTGATGTCAGTGTCATTTCCACCAGGTTTAATACAAGAACTAGGGGTAATACAAGAACGAGGGGTCACCAAATGAAATTAATAGGCAGCAGGTTTAAAATAAAATAAAAGGAAGCTCTTCTTCACACAGCGCACAGTCAACTTGTGGAACTCCTTGCCTGAGG
This sequence comes from Chrysemys picta bellii, assembly GCF_011386835.1. Classification (NCBI taxonomy): domain Eukaryota; kingdom Metazoa; phylum Chordata; order Testudines; family Emydidae; genus Chrysemys; species Chrysemys picta. The sequence goes on along the minus strand of NC_088813.1, from coordinate 7,119,630 downwards.
AGGTTGTGAAGGCTAGGACTATAACAGCGTTTAAAAGAGAACTGGATAAATTCATGGAGGTTAAGTCCATTAAAGGCTATCAGCCAGGAAGGGTAAGGAATGGTGTCCCTAGTCTCTGTTTGTCAGAAGGTGGAGATGGATGGCAGGAGAGAGATCACTTGATCATTACCTGTTAGGTTCACTCCCTCTGGGGCACCTGGCATTGGCCACTGTTGGAAGACAGGATCCTGGGCTAGATGGACCATTGGTCTGACCCAGTATGGCCATTCTTATGTTCTTAGGTTTCATCTCTGGAAGTCCCTATCTCGGCTAGTCCAAGCCGAAACGACCTTGTGGGTAATCATTCTCGCAGAAAGGGGAGAAAATGGCTCTCTCTCTCCCCAGGAAAGAAAACACTGGAATTGTTCTGGGGCTTGTTTGAAGTTTCTGAAATTGATTTCATTACTTAGAACAGCCCCCGCCTGTACCGTCTCTCATCTCTGCCTGCCAATGTGCAGCATTTTTCTCTTGGTTGATAACAGAATTTTTAATCATTGTAATTATCACTTGAAAATTGGGTTCCTGCCACAGACAATTCAAATTAGATTCTGTTACTTTTTATCTTTGTTAATGTCTTTTAATCTGAGGTTTCATTTCCTATCTGCAGTAAAATATGTTTGTGTTTGTGTGTGTGTGTATATATTAGTATACACAAACAAACAAATACACATGCACACACACACACAGATTTTAAGGCCAGAAAGGACCATTAAAATCATCTAATCAGACCTCGTGCATAACACAAGCCAGAGAATTTCACCTACTGATTTCTTCATAAGGCCCATAACTGATGCATCTCTTGTAGAAAGACGTCTAATCTTGATCCATTTTAGATAGACAGATTAGATAAGGGATGTGTATAGGGAGAAAGAGAGAGAATGGGTGTGAGGATAGGTAGACAGTTAAGGTGTGTGTATGGGGATAGTTAGCTAGCCAAGGTGCCCAACTTGAGTTGCTGTAAAGGGGCCCTGAGTTCCAGGCATATTTTTCAGGCATTGTATTCTCTTCTTCTCGTGAATGTGGTTTCTGTGTATGGATAGCCCTTGGCCCCTGCTCTCCCAGCTGAGTACAAGTCGTTCCCGTTGAAGCCGTTAGGGGTGACTGGTGCACTGCAGTGGGAGGATTGGATACTGGAGTCTGATGTTATCCACATGGCAGGCACAGCTTGGGGAATGGGAGCGTGTGCGTCCGCACCTGGCTTTGCCAACGTGCCTTCAATTCTGACCTCTCGGGACCATCCCTAGCTGGGGGGGCGAGGAAGATTAATTCCATTCTCTGAGCTCCATTAAGTCTTCAGCCTCTTGCAAGACTGTCAACAATATGGGCATTGTGATGGGGTGCACAGGCACCACACTGGCAATGGAAGAGGCCAGTTAGGCTACCTGGCTACCCCTGGAGAGTGGGCTAGGTCTTATTAAAGATGAAGCCCAGCCAGGGAAGGAACTGGGTGATGACTACAAGGAAAGGAAGGCTGGAACAGAATGAGACAGCAGGGAGAGAGAGAGAGAGAGAGAGAGGAACACTGCAGTCCCTCTCTGGGACTAGAGAGTGGAGAGTCAAGGGTAAAGCCCAGGGGACCATTGGGGCTGGGATCCTGTCTGATTAGAGAAGTCCAACAGGAGACCAGGGGACACAGAGAGCAGCCATTCAGGGGTGGAGCAGGCTCTGGTGGCGAGGAGCCCTGACAAAAGGGCAGGGCCTGGATTCCAGCGGAGAAAGCCCTGGGAGACGTTGAGTGGAAGAACAGAACAAAGGGAATTTAAGAGGGATGAAAGGTCAAGCCTGAGCAGGGCAGAAGTTGGGTTAGGTTTACATTTTTGATTTGGGATTTATTGAGGAATTCCAGAGAGGAACCTTGAGAGGCCTGGTGCTGAGAGAAGGGTACATGTAGACCATGGGAGAGGCCGGCTGACAGGCTACGGTAGGAAGACGCCCAGGAAGGCAATAGAGCAGAGTTTGGCTACTGGTTATAGGACCTGGACTGGAACGCAGTGCAGTGGGAGGGTCTGGGTTCCCTACCAGCCACTGGGGAACATGGTGTAAATCCTCTGGACAGGAAGACAAGGATGACAGAGCCCAGAGAGAAGGGCTTGAGGACCACGGGGCTCAGAGTCAGAGTCTGATAAGGACGTTAGGTGGTTAGTTGTCGGACTCTATTACCCTGGAGGGAGTGGGATTAAAGCATGGCCTGGTTGGAGGGCCGAGTCACAAGAAAAAAGCAGACAATAGAGGGACTGGAACGACTGAACACTAAGTAATTTAACACCGGCCACCGTGCACAGATGAGTGGAAATAACTGTGGGGAATGATCACACCTTGCTGTATTCAAAATGGTGAGCTGTGAGTGCTGCTGGTGGTAATGATGGGGGTGTTGTGATTCCTTGTACTCTCCAGTCCCTCTGTCTGGGCTATTTTTCAGGGGGAAAAAACAACTTTAACTGCAGGACTAAGTTTCAGTGAGACCTAGGCCCAGCTCCCAATCTCAGCGACACCCGTGCAAATCCAGAATAAATCCACGGCAGTCAGTCAGTCTCACTGGGCACAGATTCATCTGGCAAGTTTGCGCAGGATTTATCTTGTGAACCATCTTGGTGTCTGAGCAGCTGCATGTGGCCGGGAAAAGCAGCCCAAAGTGTTGATTTTTCTTAGGCTTTTCTTCCCACCCTGCCCCAAGGATTTCTTTCCCCCAAAGCTTTTCTCTGCCTCGCCCTCTCTGTACGCTGCACAGCGTTTGAAATGAAACCCTGGACTCTTGGGTGCAACGAGGCTGCTGAGTTGTGTTTGGCTGTGATGGGAGGGACAAGGCAATGTAAGGACCTGCCATGAGCTCTCTATTTGCAAGGGAAAACTGATGTCTCTTACCTTGGACAAATGTGGCTAAAGACAACATGTGTTTGCTCCTTGCATTGTCCTTTGTTCCACTTCCATAGGCCCGTTTAGGAGCCTGCTACAGTAACCATTCTTTTCCAACGGGAATGTGTCTGTTTGTCTGCCACTCATCTATCTCCATAGGCAAGCCAATATCTATCTATCTATCCATCCCCATACACCCCTATCTATCTATCTACATACACCCCCTCTATCTGTCATTTGTGATTAGATAGAAAGGTAGACTGTCTGCTTCTGTCTGTGTAATGCACCAATCATTGCAGTATATAGATGGACATGCAACTTCTTACGCTTAGAGACACCAGGTGGCCCTGACCGAGCAGGGTATTTTAATGTCCCCGTCTCAATCTCTGCTGACTCAGTTTCTTTCAACATCTCCCTGATAATACGATGCTACAGGGTCTCACTCACATTGCTGGAGAATTACAAGGCAGCAGTAAACCATCTGGCCAGTGTTGCTCCTGATATTGTCCAATAAGGGTAAATCCTTTGTGGTTTCAGACAGCCCTCAGCAGATGAGCTATGAGCACAGGGTCGCTACCTCGGACACAGATCAACACCCTCTTGGTAGATTTACAAATCTCTTCCCAGGTTTCCCCTTGGTGCCTCACAGATCGACTCTTTGAAAGGAGTAAAACAGTCCGAGCCTAGAGCTAGGGCTGGTATGGAGCAGACATCACACTGGGGACTGAACTGCAGTGGTTGGGGAACAGGAATTTGGTTGTGATTCTGAGAAGTCCCAGTTGCCTTCAACTCTCGTGGATTTCACCACCTCACAGGAACTGGCCCTTCATTGGGAAAACCACACTAGAGATTGGGCTAGTAACTGGCACGGTGTTTCTTACACTTTTACCCCGCTCCCCAACTAGCTTCTCTGCCAAGTTCACCATGTTTCTGCCCGGGTGCAAGGTCTTAAAGGTACTCGTAACTGGCTCTGGGGGAAAGCGGTGCTTAGCTGTTAGCAGGATGTTATCTATGAAATGAGGCCTGAGGGGGTGTGTGTGTGTGTGTGTGTGTGTGTGTGTGTTATTCAACACAAACATTTCAGACTGGTGAAGAAACCCAGACTCAAGCTGACCGAAGAAGAATAACTTTAATTTTTTTTTTAAAGGGAGGAAAAAAACCCAGGAGTTTGATTTATTTATTTATTTATCAATCATGTTGCAAGCTTCATTCAAAATACCAGACACTGGTAGAAGTGGAGAAATAAACCTTCCCCTGCCTGCTCTGGAAAAGAAATAATCAGATCCTGCCTCTTGCATAGACAGAGTTATAATTACCTCTGAAACTTTCATGGTCCCACCCGAACAGCTTTTCAAAAGCAATCTAACAACAAACAATAACCCTGCTGCGGGCCGATGCTATCGCTTCCTCCAGGGACACACGCTTCCCTATCTCTCCTGCTGCAGCACGGATCAATTAATAAACTCTGCTGCTCAAGAGGAGATGCGTGTGGGGATGGGGGTGATCGTTCCATTCACCCATCTAGGACTGGTGAGGAAAGTTGGCCGGGAACTGTTAGAACAAAGGCCTGTCTGAGTTTTGAGCAAAGCATGAGTGTTTGATACCCAGATATAATTGAAACCCATTCATTGGCATGTAAGAATGAGTAATACATATCAACATTGCTGGAGATATGTTTATAGTGTAAAGAATAGGCTAATATGCCTTTGCACTTCTGCCCTGTACAGGATGGAATCGGAATTGTGTAATTGTATGTCCTATGCCCTATATGTCTACAGTTAGCGTTAACAGATTTTCTCCTGTAACTGGAAGTAGAGCTCTGCAAATCTGCAGATATCTGCTTTATATCCGTGAACATCTGTATCTGCAGACCATGTTTGAGGATCATGGATCAGATGCCGATACAAATCTTGTATCCGTGCAGGGATCTAACCGAGAGGTTTGGAGTACTGGACATGCTGCTAATGTGAAATTACAAAGGGCCAGAACCACTATCATAGTGACAACTGTGCAATTCTAAGTAGCCGTGGATTTGATATCAAAAAAGCAAAACAAAACCTTATTGGGCAATAACAGGTTTGTATTCGTTTGCATCTCCCACTTTCTGGCTTCCCAGAATGCCATTCTGCAGGAGTGGCCTGGTGATACTTGAGGAGGAACGCACCAATGCACAGGCTAGTTAGTGTATTAACCCTTGTTTGTCTCTGGGTCTGGGTGTTCATCTGAAGACAACCATTCATAAAACCTGCTGCAGTCATTGATGGGCAACAAATAAGGAGGAGGAGGAGGAGGAACTGCGTGACTGAGAATTGCAGCAAATGTTTGCAAACTCCATTTCTGTAGATTGGACTAGTTCTGTGATCAGTCTCTAAAACCCTGTGCACTAGACTGAAACGTTAAGCTTAGCCCCTTGTTGCGGGGGGAGGTGCAGAGCGGTGCCACTCCAGGAGGCACTCCCTTGGCATGCGTTCCTGGATGCTGGTTAAAGACATTTTCAGGATAGAACTCTCCCGCCGGTGCAGAGTTGACTGATTGCCAGGGCATGGAGCAAGGCAGACCCTTTGAGGTCAAGCATTGGTTTGATTATGGGTCACCGTCAGCAAGATATGCCTTGTACTTGGGGGTAGTGGTATTGGAGGTTGGCTGTGGATAGCTTGTTCATGTCCCTTGCTAAGGCATCTCATGGACCCCAGAGCCACTACCATGGCTGCGTAAGAATTGATTAAAGGAAATAAGTGGTACACAGGCCTGTCTGTGCTGGGGGCTCAGAAATCGCCTCACCTGGGGCACAGATCTAGCTGCTTCACTGCACAGAAGGAGAAAGGATGTTTACGTTTCAATCTGACCTGGTGACACCTGTTTCCATCCTTCCCTTGGTACTGTTGGCTGTTTGTGAGTGCTGGCACTGTGCACACTGCGTTGCTACTGTAGAGTAGTTGGTGATGGGCACTGGTTTGTTATTGCAGGATATTGTGAGTACTGGAGCTGCATAAATGGATCGATCATTGTTCATTATTTGTATGATGGTAGCACCTACAGTCCCAGCCCGGATCAAGGCCACACTTTGCCAGGGGCTGTATCTACATATGTTGAGTGACTGTGTCTGGGAGTACACGCTGCACTCTTTTAAAGAGTGGAGCACATGCCACTCATTCTACTGTTCCTCATCAGCACCTCCTGGTGACGCTCGGCCTGCTTGTGCTTCTCATCCACGAGGAGAATGACTCCAGTCACTGCTGCTCTGCACAGCTGTCCTGCTGGAGCGGCAGTGTGTAAAGCCATGATCCGTACCCCCACGTGCATAGACAGTGTGTGTGTGTGCATGGACCTATCCTACTGCAGCAGTGGCGTGTACAGTCATGATCTGTGCCCCCGTGTGCATATGCTCGGTATGTGTGCACACATGGATTAAGAAACGTGCTCCTCGGCTTGAGGTTACAACACCTTCTCAGCATAATAACCCTTCGCACTGGTTGCGGGGAGAGGGTGGAATGTCGCAAGGGGGTAGGAGCAGAGTCGGGCTGCAAAGAGGTTCCCTGGAATACCCCCTGGATTGTGCAAGCAGGGTTTGGTAGGTCTTTGGGTGCAAGAGGGGAGATGTAAAGCTACTGGGAAGGCTCCCCAAGTGCCAGCTCCCCAGCTGGTGTGAGCCAGCTTATCTCCATTGAAATCAATGGAGTCAAGGGAAGCCAGTCGAGCTAAGCTGATGTTCACCAACTGAGGAACTGCCCCCTGGACCTTTCTGCCAATCTCCTGCCAGCAATGGACACCATCCTCTAAGCTGGGCAGTACAGGTTGGGTGAGCTCACCTACCTTTTCTCTCAAATAGTACATACGACATCCAACCCTTCTACTATTTTATTCTTTCCTGGTAACTGAACCACACATCCACCTCCGCTGTGCCATTTTAAGTAGAGGTGAGTGTATACACATACAGATAAATATACAATACTGAGTAATTAAAAGTGCATCATACTTCAATCCAGCCCTGTCCATAAAGGACTGAAATTGGCTGTTATCCCAGAGTATATCTGGGATGACTCCGTTCACTTCACTGCAGTGAGTCTGAATTTACACCAGTGTCACTGAGAGCAGAGTTTGGGTGGACTATTAACAAACCCTCCCTTCTCCAAGTACTTACACTGCTCCCATTACCACAGTATCTGAGTCCCTCGTAGTCTTTGACACCCCTCTGAGGTAGCAAAGTGCTATTATTCTCATTGTACAGCTGAGATCTAGAGAGACCAAATCCCTCATCCAGGGTCACAGAGGGAGGCTGTGGGAGAGTAAGGAACTGAACTAAGGGGACCCATGTCCCGGTCTAGTGCCCTAATCACTAGGCTATCCTTCTCCTGTTGGGGCTCGGCCTGCAACCACCTACCCACCAACCACTGAGAACTGCCTGGGTGGCTGTACTGAGGCCGTGCTCAGAGAAGAGAAAGGAAGGCGCTTGCCTGGAAGTGTGATAGTAAACCAGTGTTTCATTCTCTTTGGGATCCCTTTGTAATTCCTGGGAAAGCTGGAGTGTAGATCTCTGAACGCTTTATGTGGGTTCATTATTCAGAATGGGTAAAAAGTGTGACAGATGCTAAGTTTAGGAGCATGGTGCTTTGGGGAAAATAGCTCTGCTCTCTATTATCTAAGGTCAAGGGGAGAACCATATAAAGTCCATTTCTTATATCAACCTTCCTCAGACTCTCTTTTGCTTGGCGAAGTCCATAAAATAAATACGTTCAAAGGTTATGGGATTTTTAGAGGGAGAAGGTGAAGTTAGGAATAGAGCTAGTTGGAAAAATGTTGACTGTACCACTTTCTGTCAGAAAACGCAGTTCCATCAGTATTGAGACACATTGCAACATGAAGTTGATTTCACCAAAATTTTGTTTTGGAGAAAAAATGGGGTGGGGGGGGGGAGGAAGAAAGAGTTCCAACAATGTCAAAATGTTCTGTTTGTCGTTTTCAAAATGAAATGTTTCGATTTTTCCTCTTGAAATAACTTTTCATTCAATTGTTTCATTGCATGCAGATGTGGTCGCCCCATCTCAAAAAAGATATATTGGAATTGGAAAAGATAGAGAAAAGAGCAGCAAAAATGATTAGGGGTATGGAACAGATTCCTTGTGAGGTGAGATTAATAAGACTGGGACTTTTTCAGCTTGGAAAAGAGATGACTAAGGGGGGATATGACAGAGGTCTATAAAATCATGACTGGTGTGGAGAAAGTAAATAAGGAAGTGTTATTTACTCCTTCTCATAACAGAAGAACTAGGAGTCACCAAATGAAATTAATAGGCAGCAGGTTTAAAACAAACAAAAAGTATTTCTTCACACAATGCACAGTCAACCTGTGGAACTCTTTGCCGGAGGATGGTGTGAAGGCCAAAACTATAACAGGGTTAAAAAAGGAACTAGATATGTTCATGGAGGGGGCTGAGGGATGTACTGGCCACCGCTTCCAGCAGCTCCCATTGGCCTGGAGCAGCGAACCGCAGCCACTGGGAGCCGTGATCGGCCAAACCTGCGGACGCGGCAGGTACACAAACCGGCTCAGCCCACTAGGGGGTTTCCCCGCACAAGTGGCGGAACAAGTTTGGGAACCACTGCTCTCAAGTATCCGTAGCCTCTGTTCGCCAGAAGCTGGGAATAGGCAACAAGGGATGGATCACTTGATTACCTGTTCTGTTCATTCCTTCTAAAGCACCTGGTATTGGGCACTGTCGGGAGACAGAATACCGGGCTAGATGGATCATTGGTCTGACCCAGTATGGCCATTCTTATGTTATTATATTATAAATGATTATATAAAATAAAGAAGTCAAAATCAAAACATTTTGATTGATTTGAATTAGGGCTATCAAGTGATTAAAATTAATCACAATTAATTGTGCAATTAATCACGCTGTTAAACAGTAATAGAATAACATTTATATAAATATTTTTGGATGTTTTCCACATTTTCAGATATATGGATTTCAATTACAACCCAGAATACTAAGTGTACAGTGCTCACTTTATTTTTTTATTACAAATATTTGCATTGTAAAAAAGAAACAGCATTTCAATTCACTTAATACAAGTACTGTAGTGCAATCTATTTATCATGAAAGTTGAACTTACAAATGTAGAATTATGTACAATAGCTGTATTCAAAAATAACAATGTAAAATTTTAGAGCCTACTAGTCCACTCAGTCCTACTTCATGTTCAGCCAAATGCTCAGAGAAACATGTTTGTTTACATTTGCATGAGATAATACTGCCCACTTCTTGTTTACAATGTCACCTGAAAGTGAGAACAGGCGTTCACATGGCACTGTTTTAACTGGCATTGCAAAATATTTACATGCCAGATGCGGTAAAGATTCATATGTCCCTTCATGCTTCAACCACCATTCCAGAGGACATGCTTCCATGATGATGATGGGTTCTGCTCGATGACGATCCAAAGCAGTGCAGACCGACACATGTTCATTTTCATCATCTGAGTCAGATGCCACCAGCAGAAGGTTGATTTTCTTTTTTGGTGGTTTGATTTCTGTAGTCCCGAATTGGAATGTTGCTCTTTTAAGACTTATGAAAGCATGCTCCATACCTTGTCCCTCTCAGATTTTGAAAAGCACTTCAGAGTCTTAAACCTTGGGTCGAATGCTGTAGCTATCTTTAGAAATCTCACACTGGTACTTCTGTTGCGTTTTGTCAAATTTGCAGTGAAAGTGTTCTTAAAATGAACAATATGTGCTGGGTCATCATCTGAGACTGCTATAACATGAAATATATGACAGAATGTGGTTAAAACAGAGCAGGAGACATACAATTCTCCCCCAAGGAGTTCAGTCACAAATTTAATTAACACTTTTTTTTTTAAATGAGTGTCATCAGCATGGAAGCATGTCCTCTGGAATGGTGGCTGAAGCATGAAGGGGCATGAGAATGTTTAGCATATCTGACACGTAATTACCTTGCAAAGTCGGCTACAAAAGTGCCATGCGAATGTCTGTTCTCTCTTTCAGGTGACATTGTGAACAAGAAGCGGGCAGCATTATCTCCTGTAAATGTAAACAAACTTGTTTGTCTTAGCAATTGGCTGCACAGGAAGTAGAACTGAGTGGACTTGTAGGCTCTAAAGTTTTACATTGTTTTGTTTTGTTTTTGAGTGCAGTTATGTAAAAAAAAAATCTACATTTGTAAGTTGTGCTTTCACGATAAAAAGATTGCACTATGGTACTTGTATGAGGTGATTGGTTGCGGATTGGTCCTGCTTTGAGCAGGGGGTTGGACTAGATGACCTCCTGAGGTCCCTTCCAACCCTGATATTCTATGATTCTATGAATTGAAAAATACTGTTTCTTTTGTTTATCATTTCTACAGTGCAAATATTTATAATAATAATAATAATATAAAGTGAGCACTATACACTTCGTATTGTATTGTAACTGAAATCAATGTATTTGAAAACATAGAAAAACATTCAACATATTTAATATTTAATAAATGTCAATTGTTATTCTATTGTTTAACAGTACGATTAAAACTGCGATTACTCGCGATTAATTTTTTGAATCACAATTAATGTTTTTGAGTTAATCGCATGAGTTAACTGCGATTAATCGACGGCCCTCATTCGAATCAATCTTTTTAAGAGAATTTTCCTTTGTAAAGGATTTCAAAATTCTCGGGGTTCTCTCTGCTTTGATATAAAGCCACATTTGAAAACTTCACCAAATGGAACTGGCATCCTCTGACCAGCAGTAGTTAGTGTTCGACTGTGCCCTGGTTGTCAGCTATTCTGAACGCCTGTAGCTTGGTGTGGAGTCAAGTGCGCTCAGCGTTTCTGGAACTCAGGCTGTTGGCTGGACATCCCCAGTGAGCTGGCTAGTGCAGCTGAGGGCCTGTGGTTTGCTCCTGCTACGGCCCAGCAGTGCCTTGCTATCCCCTGTGAAGAAAAGACGGTGCAGCGAGACAATTACATTGTTCTGGAGAGCGGGTTTGCCCGGTTGCATCTGCTGTTATGAGAAACCAGATTCAGAGAGCCAGATTCTCAGCTGGTGTAAAACAAAGCAACTCCACTGAAGATGAATGAGTTGCGGATCTGGCCCATAGATTTTATGGCCAGAAGAGTCAGAGTTTAAGGCAAAAGGGCCCACCAGATCACCCAGTCTGACCTCCTCTGTATCACGGGCCGCCAACACTGCCCAGCACCCACACACTAAACCCAACAACCGAAACGAGACCAAAATATCACAGCCCACAGGAGACTAGGCTATTATGTGCCACAGGCAGAAAATGGGAGTACCAGTGCACCCGTGCCTGAGACATCCACAAGGCCAGAGAAATGTACCCAGATAATCCTGACAAGTGGCCTGCACCCACATGTCACAGAGGAAGGTGAAAAAACATGAACATCACTGCCAGGCTGACCTGGGGGGGGGGGTAAGGGGGTAAGGGGGATTTCTTCCCGGCCCTACATATGGTGATCAGATAGACCTGGAGAGTGTGAGGAAGGACGAGCCAGCCAAACATCCGCGAGAGCGAATGCTCAGTGCCACCTCAGAGCCCTGGCCCACCTCAGCCAATGTCCCATCTCCAGCTGTGACCATACCTAATGCTTCAGAGGAAGAAGATAAAAAAACCCTTCTCAGAAAACATTTTTTTGGGGGGGGGGGAATCCCTTCCTGCCCCCTGCCGATGGCTGGCTGAAACCCTGAAGCATGAACCTTAGGAACGTAGGGCATAAACCGGAAGTGAGGCCCAGAGCTCTTGAGCTCCGCCCCCCACCATCACAAACAACCCTGACATACCATTACACTCATACATTTGTCCAGTTCTCTCATAAAACTAATTTAGTTGTTTGCCCCACAACTCACCCCTCTGGTGGTTAGAAACCTTCTTCTGATTTCCAGCCTGAATTTATTCATGGCCTGTTTATATCTATTTGTTCTTGTCGTAAATTGTCCTTTAGCTTAAATAGCTCTTCACCCTCCCTGATATTTACCCACTAATGTATTTATAGAGAGCCATCGTATTCCCCACCCCCAACCTTCTTTTTGCTAAACAAGCCAAGCTTTTCAAGTCTCCTCTCATAAGACAGGCCCTCCACTCCCCGATCAGCCTATTACCTCTTCTCCACTCCTGTTCCAGTTTGAATCAATCTTTCTTGAACATGGGTGACCAGAACTGTGCACAATATTCCAAATAACGTCTTACTGGGACCTTATACAATGGCATTAATACTTCTCTCTCTCTACTGGAAATGCCTCGCTTAATACATCCTAGGATCACATTCGCCTTTCTCACAGCCACATCACACTGGTGGCTCATGGTCTTCCAGGTCTGCCTCCTTTTTTGTTGCTTCCAATTGATGAGCTCCTAGCTTGCCGCAGAAATTCTTATCATTAGACCCTAAGTGCATAAACTTGCACTTTGTACTGTCGAATTCCATCCCATTTCTGTCACTCCCATCTTCAAGGTCATCCAGATCTTCCTGTATAATGTTCTGATCACCCCTCTGTATTGTTTTTCTGTTATCAGCAAATCTCATCAGCACACTGACTTTTTGTGCCAATGTCATTAATAAAAATATTGAATAAAATTTGTCCCAAGACTGATCCTTGAGGAAACTCCACTAGTAACCTCCTTCCAGCCTGCCAATTCACCTTTCCGCACAATCCGTTGCCTTCTCCCATTCAGCCAATTTCTTATTCACCTTACAATGCTTGTACTGATCCCCATCATCTGTAATTTAACTAATAATTTCCCATGGGGCACAGAGTCAAATGCTTTACTGAAGTCCAAGTATATTAGATCTACAGCATTTCCCTTGTCTAAAAAATCACTTATTTTCTCAAAGAAGGAAATCAGGTTAGTCTGGCATGATCTGCCTTTGGCAAATCCATGTTGCATTGCAACCCATTTACCATCTACCTCTATGATTTAATTATTTTTGCCTTCACAATTTGTTCTAAAACCTTGCATGCTACAGTCAGACTAACAGGTCTGTAATTGCCCAGATCACTTTCCCCCCACTTTCTTAAATATAGATATGATGTTAGATATTCTTTAGTCAGATGGTACTAGCCCTGAATAGATAGATTTATCCTTGCTACTGGACGAACAATCTCATGTGCCAGTTCTTTCAATATTCTGGGGTGGAAGTTATCTGGTCCCCCTGATCTGAGTGCATTAAGCTCTTTATTTTTTTATTCCACCAAGGATGTGGTCATTTCCATTTCTAGACACTCATTTTCACCAGCCAGACTGTCTTCAGGCACATGTTCCCTGTTATCATTGCAATTGGAAACCGAGGCATGAATTCATTTAGTGTTGGGGCCATACCTACATACTATTAAGATGATCCTGCATGAGGCAAGCCATAGAATTTCACCCAGAGATTCCTGAATCCAGCCCAAGAACTTTTGGTTGAATTGCCTGAGCTCGTTTCCTGTATTTGTGCAATATGGTTTTTTCCTGCCCCACCCTAGGTATGAAGAACATGCAAAATAATAGGAAATAGGACTAGAATGGACTTCCTGGGTCATTAAGTCCAGTCCCCTGCTATCACAGGCCACCTCGTTATATACCCGGTAATCCTGTTCATAAATTTATCAAGCTCCATTTTCAAACTAGTTAAATTGTTTCCCCCACTATTCCTAGTGGGAGGCTGTTCCGGAGCCTCGCTCCACTGATGGTGAGAAACCTTCTTCTAATTTCCAGCCTAAATTTACTCCTGGCCAGAGTTTTCCCATTTGTTCTTTTGCCATCGTTGCCCTTTAGCTTCAATGTTTGCCAACTAAAAAAATCTGAAAATCATATTCAGTTCAGGTCAATTAAAATATTTTGTTTTGATCATTTTGAAATGTTTTATGTCGAAACGAAAAGACATTTTGAACCACAAAAGATGGAATGTTTCATTTAGAAAATGTACAAACAGGACTTTTCACCAATTTCAAACCTTTTTTCAATTTTTTTTTTCAAAATGGGAAATTTGTAGAAAAACTCTTTTCAGCAAAAAGTTTTGGTTTTCACAAATCAGCATTTTCAATGGACAAACATTGCCTGCGATAGGGTTGCCTGTGATAGCAGGAGACTGGACTTGAGGACCCAGAAGGTCTTTTGCACTCCTTTATCCTAGGTCTTGGTGAAAAGAAATCCCAAATAGCTTAACTTACTAGCATTCCCAGCCTATGCTGTAACAGGAGGCAGTGTTGTCTAGTGGTGATGGAACTGGACTTGGAGCAGGGTGACCAGACAGCAAATGTGAAAAACCGGGACAGGGGATGGGGGGTAATAGGCACCTATATAAGAAAAAGACCCCAAAATCAAGACTGTCCCTATAAAATCGGGACATCTGATCACCCTAACTTGGAGTCAAGTGATTTGGGTTCAATTCCTGGCTCCGCTGCTACCTTGCTGCATAACGTCAAGTGAGTCATTCTCTCTCTGTTGCCTCTTTGTCTAGTTAGATTGCAAGCCTTATGGGTCAAGGCACGGATGTGTTTATGCAATACCCAGAACAACTGGACCCTGAACCAGCTTGGAAGGGTCTCTAGGCACTACTGCGATATAACCAATGGTGGTAAGAAGCAGCCTCCGCCACTGCACACAGCCTCCCCGAGCAATCTGCTGTGTCAACAAAAAAAGCAATAAAACGAAGGCTTTGATCAATTTGTGTGGGAAGAGAATGGGTTGCATGATTAAGGGAAATAAATGAGAAGCTCAGACGATTCATGTGGCTGTTTTCTCCTAACGGCAGGCACACCCAGGGGAATCCGCATTCCGGAACGTCCTTGAACTTACGGAGTGAAAGAATGAAGAAAAAAAATAACAACAACAAGGCAAGATGCCACAAGAGAATCATCAGGCGATTTAGAAACAGCCCCAACCGTGGAGAAAACCTACACATGCCCTTTTATTTTAAGCGGCACTACCTAGTCGCCCTTGTCTGATTTAAATAGTGTAGGAATCCATAGATCGAAAGATATTCAGGTCTGTGCACAGCCCTCCCCGGCCAGAATTTAAATGACGGCATTAGTATTCTGGATCTTTGCATGTGTTTAAATGTGGATTAAAAATGCATTAATTGGTCTCGTTTTAACAAGCGCTTCTCTTTGTATATCAAATATTTGAAAGATTTGGTATTATCACCTCTTGTCTGCGCTAGAATTGAAGAGGAGAAAAGAAATGTAATTGAGGACTTAAGGAGTGTCTCTTCCTGTTGGCTCAGCACTGGGATATCTGATTGAAAGCTCCGGGGAAAAATGACTTTGATAAGTATATGAACAACATCTGAAGGCAACAACTTTGCGAGTGAGGGCTGACATCTGAGCAGCTGCAGTTTGGCAAAGCAAGTGGCTTTCTAGAGAAGTGTCCTGCTATAGGAATTGCTATAGCGGAGCAGACCCAGGGTATCTACAGCAGTCCGTTCTGAATGGAGGAGCGGAGCAGTTGGTAGGGTGCAAGCCTAGGGCTCAGAAGACCTGGATGCCATTGTTTGCTTTGCCACAGATTCCCTGAGTGACCTTGGCCAAGTCACTTAGCAGTCCGGAGGATGGCAGCATGTGTAGACATGCCAGAGTTAACTTGAATCTAGCTTGCTCGAATAACAATTCCAGTGAAGCTGTAGCAGCATGAGTATGTACCTAGGGTCCTAGGCAGGCAGGGCTAGTCCGTGCTATAGCAGCTTGAGTTACAATAGCAGTCAAGCTGTCTTTGGTCTATGTCTACAAGTCACACCTCCTGACTACAGTGTAGACATACCTTTAGAGTGGTACAGGAAAAGTTGTGCTATCTGGCATGTTGGGGGAATAGAGAGTACCGGATAGTCAGAAATTCTGGATAACTAAGAGTTATACTTACCAATGGAGGGAGTGAGTTTGGGTGCAGGAGGGGGCTCAGGGCTGGGGGTTAGGGTGTGGGAGGGAATGCAGGGTATGGGCTCTGGGAGAGGACTCGGGGCAGGGAGTTGGGGCGCCGGATCACCTTGGGCGGCTCCCCAGAAGCGGTAACATGTCCCCGCTGCTCCTAGGTGGAGACACGGCCAGGCGAGACTGCGCGCTATCTCCACCCGCAGACGTCACCCCCGTAGCTCCCATTGGCCAGGAGCCATGGCCAATGGGAGATGCAGAGCCAGCACTTGGGGCAGGGTGGGGTAGAGGCAGTGCACGGAGCCCCTTTGGCTGTTCCTCCGCCTAGGAGCAGCAGGGACATGTCACCGCTTCCAGGGAGCCACGAGGAGCCAGATAGGGAGTCCCCACCCCAACTGGACTTTTAATGGCCCGGTCAGCAGAGCTGCCAGGGTCCCTTTTCGACCAGGCGTTCCGGTCGAAACCCAGATGCCTGGCAACCCTATTGAAGATTTGTATTGGGAGATATCAGCAATGCTGGGGTCTAGAGCTTTCTGGTTGGTAAACTGCCAGATAACACCACTTTTACTGTCTTTTCAAATGCATTTATGTGACTGAAGAGCACAAGTCTCATGGAAAGTCAATGGGACTTGTGATCCTAAATCATATGTTTTAAAGATGGTGTGGTGCTCAGATACCCTTGTAATGGGAGGCAGATTAGTTACTTAAATAGATGGATGTTTCAGAGGAAGGTGCAAGTGCTCCGGAGGAATTATTATTGATTATTAATTACTTGTATTGCAGTAAAACCTAGACGGCCCAACTGAGATCAGAGCCCCATTGTGCCGGGAGCTGTACAAACACAACACTAAGCAAAGATTCCTGCTCTGAAAAGCTAAACAGATAAGACAGATAAAGGAAGTGCTTCTTACTGCTGTTTTACTGATGGGGTGCTGAGATACAGAAAGCTTGAATCACTTGCCCAAAATCTTAGAGGAAGTTTGTGGTAAAGCTGGGAATTAATTAGCCACAAGGCCATAATGATTGCACAAACTGATGCTTATGGGGTTTATAAACCAGTTAGTGGCTGGTTTATATCCTGAAGCATGAGGTGACTCTCTCATTTGAATGTTTATCCTAGCTAGTGTAACTGTGGCTATCCTTGTTATCCACATAAATGCGTAATCCTTTTCTCCCCCCGAATTTTACTAAATCCTAACACCTAAATCCTAATCCTAAAACCCTTCGGTGAAGACGGAAGGATTAGAACGAGGGGCGGGGGGAGGATTGAGTTGGGTAAATTAAGAATCGATCTGTGCCGTCACCAAAAATCAACCCCTGAGCGATTTATAAATTTGAAGAAGTTTGGGGAACTTTAAATATACACAAACTACTACTGCTTCTGCACTTGGCTCTTCTAGAAGTGAAGTGCACTGACCATCATATTGGTTAGCAGGGACTGAGCCAGGAACCAATTGCTGCTATAGCTTGAACTAAACTCCCTAAAAGAGGGGTTAGGACACTAAACGAGAATTTCATATCCTCTATGGCTGAAGCACAGATGGGGACGTGTAGCACACAAGAAACAGGCCAGAAAAAGCTCACCTCACATATTTGAGATCTACAGCAGATCAAACCCTAGGACCTTTAGCACCATGTGACCTAAATGACTAAGGTGCTGATCTGAAGCCAATAATTGAGTTCAATGGAACTTGTATCCAACTCTGCGTCCTCAGATCAGCCACATATAGGGGACACATACACCTACTGAACAAGGGGTTACAAATGCACCAAAAGTACTGCCTGAATGGTTGTTCTCATGGCATTTCTAGCCTGTCTGGAAAAAGGAAATCTGACAACAGAATCTGTCAATCCTCGATTCTCAGGCCAGTTTTGCAGACACCAAATAGTTTGCAATCAGACTGATTTAAGAACCAGAATTTAGACCCTTTGGGGATTTGCCCATCTCCAGTTAGAACATCATTTAGCCTGGATAAAAACACTGCTGGTCATTAAAATAATTCCTAGGTATCAACGTGTGTGCTACCAGGAAACTGCTTAATCAGAGATTTAGTGGTCAGAATGACATACCTTTTAATCTGAACTTTGAATTTTCACAGTTTTCATTCTTAAATAGCCACTTAATTGAATTTTGCAGAAAAACAATATCTGATAGACATAAAGTCACCTATGGGGGGGAATGCAGGCACAAAGCAGCTAAGGTCACACATGAGTCTACGGGAGAGCAGGGAATTGAATCCCCATCTCTGAAATTCTCGTTTCGTGTCCTAACCATTGTCCTTCCTGTCTTTCAAGTTGTGTAATGAAATTTTTCTGAGTGTCCTGCTTTCTATCGCTGGGAGGCCTAATAGGAGATCATAAACCTTAGCACTACAGCTGACTAATGGAGGTTCTCCTTCTATTGAAGTGACAGAGGTTAGAGGATTCAGCATCAAAGCTTTTTAATTCCATTTCCCAAGCTGCTTCTGTGCGTCTCAGTTGACAACAGCAGTATGGGCAGCATGTGGCTTGGGTTGTGGCGCAAAAGGCTATATGCTGGGGTGAACTTCACCCCCCAGGAATTTGCCGATTTAAATGTGTTTGATGAACAAAAGTCTAAAACCCCTGAACACCTTGTCAAATGGAACGAGCCACTGAAGTGGAGATGCAGTGATGGCAAATGAAGCCTTTTCTTTTCTTCCTTCTGTGACAGCTTAACAGTGAAAATGTGATTTTTCCCCCCCACAGTTGGGGTGCGATTAGTTAGTTACTCTGGTGTGAAATGGGGGCAGCAGCGTTTGTGCTGAAGTGAACAAAGACGACAGGGCAGAAACAGCTAAGTGGGTATTTGAGTGAATTCTCACTCAGAGCTTGGTTTTCTTGCACATGACAGGGAAAAATAATAGTTTGCACTGATTTGTATTTATAAAACAATATCAAGAGGCACATACGTGAATGGTAGGCACCTATGACACATACTTAAAACTGCAATGAATCCAAGAAAGAAACAGAAACCACATAGCAGAGAAATAATATTGAGGAAACAGCAGCGCAAAATAACCCATTCTCCATTTTCCTTTAAACCACCGCTGCCCGTGATATTTACTCTTATTAGCACCTTGCAGCAAGGCTCTCAAAGAGTTTGACAAAGGTGGGTCCATTTTCTCACCTCCATTTTACAGATGAGGAAACTGAAGCACAAAGAAGAGATGTGAATTTCTCCAGGTGACACAACCAATGAGTAGCCAAGAATGAAACAGACCAAGGGTCTTTTGATTATTCCTGCCCTTCTCGGACTGCTAGCCCTGCTGTCTGCCAGGGAGTAGTTAAACCGAGCCGGTAAAAATATCAAAGCCCTGTTTCACTTTACATCCTGGTGCATTCTCTCTGGGTATCATGCTGTGTTTTCAGTCAAAAATAATAGCTGCAGGCTCTTTCTCCGAGGCCACCTATATTCCCAGAGCGATGTTCCCATATGACAACACACTGGCTGAGAGAATGGCTAGACAGGGCAACTAGAATGGCAAGGAAGCTAGCCCAGAATCCTAGCCACATAACCCGCTGCCCATAGGCAGGTACCCAGGTGCTGAATGAATGGCTTTGGAACGAATCGTGTGTGGCATCTGTTTGCTTTGCTTTGTAACATTGCTACACATCCCTCCATATATCTTTGCGGACTTGTATCTCCCGGAGCGTCTTTCATTGTAAAGGGTGGGTAAATGTGAATTCAAATCAGCCATCAGCAACACACTGAGTTCAAAACACCTCTTACACGACCGTAAATTATTTTTAAATGGATGTAAGGCACTTGATCTTACAGCTGAAATGACTTCTGTATTATCCTCATAACCTGCATCTTTTTCTTCCTCTCTCTCTTCACTTCAGATAATTCAGTGGGAATTTATTTGAAACGAGTAACACGCTTAGATGGCAGGTCATAAATGAACTGAAATGCTGACAGCAGGAGTTCCAATACCTTTGTTGCTGATGCGGAAGGCCTGAGAGAGCAGGGAGCCAGATTTAGGGAGCTGTGGAATACTCATCATTAGGGCTGGTTGAGCCTTTTCCGTCTAAACTGCTTTTTGATGTAAAATTGGGTTTTTGATTAAACACATTTTTTCCATGGAAAGTGTCAGCTCTCTGCAGAAAATTTCAGTTGTTCACTGAAAACTCAAACACCCCAGAATTGAAAGCAAGATGCCCTGTAGCCATAGGACTCCCATGATGCATTACCTCCCCTTAACAAGAGGGGAGACCATGGTGCATCATGGGAAATGTAGTCCAAGCAGGGAGCCTGGCCTGCAGAGGAGAAAGAGCACCACAACCCCCATGAAAGTAATGGAGGCAGCGTGGCAGCATTTCTGAATCAAACTATTTTGGTTTTCAGCCAAAATATTTCAGTTTTTGATTTTTCACCGAAAAGTTGAAACTTTCCAAGGGGGGAAAAAAACACATTTTCCAATGAGCTGTAGTTGCGGGATGTTCTCATGGGCTGAAATTCACCCCTGGGCAGAGGCCCAGTGCCAAGCCTATATGCACATCTCATGTAAGCCCTAAGGAACCAATCCTGCAACACAATGGAGAAGGGCAGGCGCTTGCGCTAGTATAGGGCTCGGATGACTTCAGTGGGGCTCTTGGCAGGTGCAGGGGTCCACCCATATTAATTTAGTTCAGGATCAGGGACATGCTCAGGTGCACCATGAAGCTAGGCTGACCAGACAGCAAGTGTGAAAAAATCAGGATGGAGGTGTGTGTGGGGGTAATAGGTGCCTATATAAGAAAAAGCCCCAAATATCGGGACTGTCCCTATAAAATCAGGACATCTGGTCACCCTATATAAACCTTAGGCCCTCCTAGGGAGTATAGGGACATATCTTGTAATTGCCGGTTTGTTGGATCCACCTGTTGCCTCTTGTTTTGCACATTTAGACTGTAAGCTCTTTGGGGCAGGGACCATCTATTTGTAATATGGATGTGTACAGCACCTAGCACAATAGGACTGGGGGCTCCAGGGCATTACAATAATAATAAAATAATAATATTACTGTTATTATGAGCAGGAGCATAGCTCTTCCTTGCACAGGGTCTATGCACTCCATCACACTGCACTCAGCTCATTAGAAACTCACCTTTGTCTGCAGCTTCATACATTGCGTGGTGCTGCACTCAGACTATCAGGGTTGGAAGGAACCTCAGGAGGTCATCTAGTCCAACCCCCTGCTCAAAGCAGGACCAATCCCCAGACAGATTTTTGCCCCAGATCCCTAAATGGCCCCTTCAAGGATTGAACTCACAACCCTGGGTTTAGCAGGCCAATGCTCAAACCACTAATCTATCCCTTTAGTGAAGCCTAGTTGCTATTTGGCAGCCACTGAGCTGGTTTGCTAGACCCTGGCTAGCTGGTTTGAAACCTGTGCATGGCGCATTGTTTTTCCTCTTTCAGGGTTTTCTCAAAGCCTTTCGTAATCTGGCATATTTCAGTTCAGGTCAAAGCCTCTCCTAGCTGTCAGGAATGAGGACCTCCAGCGGCGCCAGCCCAGTTGTCAGGCAGCCAATGAGGGCAGCTGGGCCACAGCAGAAGTGCCTGATTGGCTAAGGGTGTCAGGTGCTTGCTCTTAAGCCCAGCAGCTGCAGAGGATCAGTGGCTGCTCAATGCACATGCCCATGGATTCTCTGCTACCCTGTGCTCGCTTTGCTCCAAGCCCTGCTCCAGTCTAGAGATCTTGCCTTGCACCCAGCCTTGTTCCAGTCCTGTCACAGCCTGGCTCCTGCCTCACAGTCAGCTCTGGTCTTGTCTTCCCTGCCTCCAGATGATCCAGTGTCTGACCCTCGGCTCGGATTCCTGGGGGTGACTCTGTCTCGAGTCCTGGCTCTGGCATTCAAACTAACTTCAGTTTTGACCTCCGGCTCCGATCCCAGGCTCGGACTCTGCTTTGAACCTGGGCTCTGGCATTTGCACTCTGACCACTAGGCCTGGCTCTCTGACTGCCTATAACTCAGTCCCATGGCATTGGCTTTCCTCAAGCCAGGTCAGTAATTTTCCACACAGCATCCTGCCTGGAGCTCAGCAGCCAATTCTGATACCTTACAACGGGTTACAAAAGTGCAAAAGCCTCTCCTGGACGTCAGCCTGAAACTCCCTCAGGAAGAGGCTTCCTTGGCAGGTTGATGCTACTGCCTGGTGCACGCTGGTTCGGAAATGCTGTGAGAATAGGAACATCTATAGCTCCTTTCAGTCAAAGCATCTCCCACACATACATGGATTAAGCCTCACGGCAGGCACAGGGGTAAGCCACAGAGTTAGGAGGTAGCTGAGGTCGGAAACTCTCCAATTCCCTCTGTAAGTGAAAAGGGAAAATGGAGGTTGTGTTCTTCCTATTCAAGCTTAATTGCTTATTAAGTTCTTTGACTCCCCCTATAACTGAAAAGGGAGCCTCAGAAGGGTTCCTACCTGCCGCCAGATGTCGCGGGTATATGCTTCAGTGGAGATTCATAGAGCGCTTAGACTTGTCTTGTTTAGAATTTGACTATCCCAATTACTGAGGCAGAGAGACGGGGAGTGTGGTTAACTGCCCATCTCTTACTCTGTTCACTGGACATCAGTGCCTCCCCTGAGAGTTGCCTTCTGTGGATGGAGTTCTGGTTTGTGCTCCGGGATGCCTCTCACTCTTCAGATGAGCCTGAATTAGGCTCAAGCTCAGCGTGGTTGGGACCTACATGTTTAGAGACTTATCTGAGATAGTCTTATCTTAGGTCTGGTGAGCTGAGCCAGAAGTCTCTCGAGTGCAGCTGGCGCTCTCAGAAAATTCTCAGGCCTTTTTGCTATGGGTCCAGCTCAAAATAACTTAACAGCTTATCTTGTGGGGGTTTTTATTCTATTTTATTTTGGAGGGGACTTCTGCTTCCAAGTCAAGCCAGAATCAGGGAGTGCAGAGGCAGACTGGAAATAAAATAGACTGAAGAGAAGAAAAAAAAGAGGAAATGAACAAGTGGAGACCAATATTTTCAAACAAAGACTAAAGTTGGTGCCTAAATCCATGTTTAGATGAGAGAACTGGACCAATTTTTTTTTTTTCAAAATTCAAAAATTCTAAATTAAATCAATTGCTTAGTTCTACAGTTGGTCAAAAACAAACAAACAAAAAAACCCCCAAAAAACAGAAAATGGAAGAATTTTATCCAAAATTTTCCTGATTTTTTTAATTTTCAAAATTTGGATGAAAGTCAATTATTTTTTGATGAATTGGTGCCTATATATATTTTTCAAAGTTGTTTAGAAACGCTAAGTCCCAGCTGAAGTTAATGGGCTGCTCGGCAGCTTTGAAAATTGAGGTGCCTAACTAGGGATATTAGAGATGTGGACAAGCACCTGGTATTTCAAAAACACCTAAGCAATGTAGCTGCTCAACTCCCATTGACTTCCATGGGAGCAGACCAGGATTTTCAAAATAACTACTGATTTTGAGGTGCCTCATTTTTGGGAGTTCAACTTGAGATGCTTTAAAGAGGCCTGATTTTCAGAAAACACTGAGCATCAACTCTCTGAAAATCAGCTTCTTTTAAGAGGTTTGAAGTTGCCCCTCCCCAAAACCAAGGCACCCCAAATCTCTAGTCTCTGAAAATCTTGGCTCAAGCTCCCTACTATCTGAGGCACTTTTGAAAATTTCACTTTGGGGGGGCCTATCTGCATCTTTAGGCACATAAATACCTTTGAAATCTGGCCCTAGAGTTTCAAAATTAGTGAATGTTTGGGAGTGTTTTATCACTCTGACTCATCCCCCTGACCTCAGTCCTGGGATTGGCTAACTCAATCAGTGAGCCTGACATCTACCTGCCCACTAGTACTTTTCTTTTGTCTCATTGTAACTGGAGGGCTGTCTCCTCTAAGCCATTGTCCGGTGATGTAGTTCCTGACTGCTGCTGTCACTATTTCCAATACATATCTGTTGTTGTGTTTTCCCAGAGCTAGCTGAGAACCTTTCACTTGCCCTAGAAGCTCCCTGGGGTTTTTTTTTCCCTTGACTAAATGCTGCAAAACTATGTCTGATATTTTCCCTGTTGATGCCTTAGAACAACTACATGGAACCTGTCCCTTGGGTGGTCGTTTACCCGAGTGCAAAGTGGAGTGGGCATAACACTTGGCCATCCTGACCTGGGATGGTCTCACACCTACTTTATACTGGTGAAAATCACTGCAAAAAGTGCAGGGCAAAGGTGAACCAGACCTATGCTCACTCATGTCCCTTTCATTTTGGTTTATCTCCATCAGCTTCAGTGGCATGACCTGTGCCAGCAAGCAGAAAATCAGGCCCTATCTTAGGTGTTACTGATCAATTGCTGGCTCATACTGGCTCTCCTTTTTAGTTGAGGTTAGATTTGGGTAAATGATGCCAAGATCTTGGAAAGGCTGGGCCCTGGGATTGGGTCTGTAACACTGTGAGGACTCACCCCTGTAGCACCTCCTGTCGGTTATTCTGGGAATTAGCTCTTTTGACCCAGAGCACCCTCTGTAGGCTGGTACCTTACTACTACTGGCCCCTATGTCCTTCCCAAACCCAGTGCCCCTTGTTCTCAGGCACTGCCCCCAGGCAGTACACCCGGTCTCAGGGTCTCCACACCCAGGGGAACCCCCACCTTGCCTCAGTCTTGGGCTACTGCCAGTCACCATCTAGCCCCCGCTCCCAGGGCAGACTGCATCATAAAAGCCACTCATCACAGGCAAGGGGGGTTTAGACTAGCTACCTCAGCCTACCCTAGGCTGCACCCTTGCACCTTTCTGGCCTTTGACAAGACCACAGCCTGGGGCTTTTCCAGCCAGGAGCTCCCCAGCTTCCTTACCCTATTCCCCAGTCCTACTCCCCTCAGGTACTCTATTCAGCTTCCCAGCAACCAGGCCCTTCTCCCTCTAAAGACAGAAAGACTGACTCTGGTTCTGGCCCACTGCCCTCTTATAAGGGCCAGCTGAGCCCTGATTGGGGTGTGGCCACAGCTGATCCTGCTTCCCCAATTAGCCTGGGAACTGATTGCTCCCAGCCACAGCCCTCTCCTGGGCTACTTTAAGCCCTTTAAGGCAAAAGTGGGTGATTACCCTCCTACAGGGTCCTTTGGCTTGCTCAGCTTCTGGGGGAAGGAAGTGGCTTTTGTTGTTCTTAAAAGACTTCCCTTGGGAGCTACACAGAGTGGTAGAGCTGTGTAGATGAGCTCAGGGAAGAATTAGGTCCAGCTTTGTTAAGCAGGGAGAAAAGCAGGAGGAAATTAAAGAAAAGACAGGCTTTCTAACAAACTCACTGCCTACCCTCTAAAATAATGAGGCTTAGTATACCAGGTAGAAGAGATGGGTGAGGCTTTTTTTAAACTGCTAACAAAATCATCCAAAGCTCAAGATTTGGTTGTGATGGGGGACTTCAACTATCCAGATATATGTTGGAAAAATAACACAGGGGGGGGCACAGACTTTCCAATACGTTCTTGGACTGCATTGTAGACAACTTTTTATTTCAGAAGGTTGAAAAAGCTACTGGGGGGAAGCTGTTCTAGACTTCATTTTAACAAAGAGGGAGGAACTTGTTAAGAATTTGAAAGTGGAAGGTAGCTTGGGTGAAAGTGATCATGAAATTAGAGTTCACAATTCTAAGGAAGGGTAGAAGGGAGTATAGCAAAATAGAGACAATGGATTTCAGGAAGGCGGATTTTGGTAAGCTCAGAGAGCTGATAGGTAAGGTCCCATGGGAATCAAGACTGAGGGGGAAAAACAACTGAGGAGAGTTGGCAGTTTTTCAAAGGGACACTATTAAGGGCCCAAAAGCAAGCTATTCCGCTGGGTAGGAAAGATAGAAAATGTGGTAAAAGACCACCTTGGCTTAACTATGAGATCTTGCATGATCTAAAAAATAAAAAGGACTCATATAAAAAATGGAAGCTAGGATGAATTACA
Source organism: Chrysemys picta bellii (assembly GCF_011386835.1). Lineage (NCBI taxonomy): Eukaryota > Metazoa > Chordata > Testudines > Emydidae > Chrysemys > Chrysemys picta. The sequence continues at coordinate 7,093,966 of NC_088813.1, read as the reverse complement.
AAGGATGAATAAAGACAAACAACACAGGAATGCAGGGGAAAGATTAGAAAGGCAAAGGCACAAAATGAGCTCAAACTAGCTACAGGAATAAATGGAAACAAGAAGACTTTTTATCAATACGTTAGAAGCAAGAGGAAGACTAAGGACAGGGTAGGCGACTGCTCAGTGAGGAGGGAGAAATAGTAACAGGAAACTTGGAAATGGCAGAGATGCTTAATGACTTCTTTGTTTCAGTCTTCACAGATAAGTCTGAAGGAAGGTATAACCTAGTGAATGCTAATGGGAAGGGGGTAGGTTTAGCAGATAAAATAAAAAAAGAACAAGTTAAAAATCACTTAGAGCAGTTAGATGCCTGCAAGTCATCAGGGCCTGATGAAATGCATCCTAGAATACTCAAGGAGCTAATAGAGGAGGTATCTGAGCCTCTAGCTATAATCTTTGGAAAAACATGGGAGACGGGAGAGATTCCAGAAGACTGGAAAAGGGCAAATATAGTGCCCATCTATAAAAAGGGAAATAAAAACAACTCAGGAAACTACGGACCACTTAGTTTAACTTCTGTGCCAGGGAAGATAATGGAGCAAGTGGTTATGGAAATCATCTGCAAACACTTGAAAGGTGATAGGGAATAGCCACCATGGATTTGTAAAGAACAAATCGTGTCAAACCAATCTGATAGCTTTCTTTGATAGGATAATGAGTCTTGTGGATAAGTGAGAAGCGGTGGATGTGGTATACCTAGACTTTAGTAAAGCATTTGATATGGTCTTGTATGATATTCTTATCAATAAAGTAGGCAAATATAACTTAGATGGGGCTACTATAAGGTGGGTGCATAACTGGCTAGATAACCGTACTCCGAGAGTAGTTATTAATGGTTCCCAATCCTGCTGGAAAGGTATAACAAGTGGGGTTCTGCAGGGGTCTGTTTTGGGACCGGCTCTGTTCAATATCTTTATTAACGACTTAGACATTGGCATAGAAAGTACGCTTATTAAGTTTGCGGATGATACCAAACTGGGAGGGATGGCAATTGCTTTGGAGGATAGGGTCATAATTCAAAATGATCTGGACAAATTGGAGAAATGGTCTGAGGTAAACAGGATGAAGTTTAATAAAGACAAATGCAAAGAGCTCCACTTAGGAAGGAAAAATCAGTTTCACACATGCAGAATGTGAAGAGACTCCATAGGAAGGAGTATGGCAGAAAGGGATCTAGGGGTTATAGTGGACCACAAGCTAAATATGAGTCAACAGTGTGATGCTGTTGCAAAAAAAGCAAACGTGATTCTGGGATGTATTACAGGTGTGTTGTGAGCAAGACACGAGAAGTCATTCTTCCGCTCTACTCTGCGCTGGTTAGGCCACAACTGGAGTATTGTGTCCAGTTCTGGGCACCGCACTTCAAGAAAGATGTGGAGAAATTGGAAAGGGTCCAGAGAAGAGCAACAAGAATGATTAAAGGTCTTGAGAACATGACCTATGAAGGAAGGCTGAAAGAATTGGGGGTTTGTTTAGTTTGGAAAAGAGAAGACTGAGAGGGGACATGATAGCAGTTTTCAGGTATCTAAAAGGGTGTCATAAGGAGGAGGGAGAAAACTTGTTCATCTTAACCCCTAAGGATAGAACAAGAAGCAATGGACTTAAACTGCAACAAGGGAGGTTTAGGTTGGACATTAGGAAAAAGTTCCTAACTGTCAGGGTGGTTAAACACTGGAATAAATTGCCTAGGGAGGTTGTGGAATCTCCATCTCTGGAGATATTTAAGAGTAGGTTAGATAAATGTCTATCAGGGATGGTCTAGATAATACTTAGTCCTGCCATGAGTGCAGGGGACTGGACTCGATGACCTCTCGAGGTCCCTTCCAGTCCTAGAATCTATGAATTGATATCTGCTCTGTACTCAGCCTAAATAAAGTGGGTCAAATTCTCTGTTGGCCTGCATCCACTGATGGTTGTAGAATTACTCCAGCTTAGAATCTGGTCCAGCATTTTCCTCCCAGGACAACGAATCCTTTGATACATAAACAGGGAAATCTTGAGTAGTAGAGAGGTTATTTTACCTCTGTATTTGGCACTGGTGCAATCACTGCTGGAATCCTGGGTCTAGTTCTGGTGTCCACAAGTCAAGAAGGATGTGGATAAATTGGAGAGGGTTCAGAGAAGAGCCACCAGAATGATTAAAGGATTCAAAACTATGCCTTATATTGAGAGACTCAAGGAGCTTAACAAAGAGAAGGTTAAGGGGTGAGTTGATTACTGAGCTGTGGCCAGTCACCTTCAGAGGACGGTGAGCCCTCTCACCCTCACAAATAAATCTGCATAATTGTGTATCAGGGAAAAAAATCCTGACCCATATGGGCATGTTTTGTGACCTGTGAATGGGGGAAAGGCAGAGTCAAGATTCTACTCACTCCTGTCTTTTTCCCCTGCCACCTCCTTGTAGCAAACCAAGACCTAAGGATGAACAAGGGGATTTGTGTGTGTGTGTGTGGGGGGGACTTACTCCCCAGCTCAAGGCTATGATCTAGCTCTTAGTAAATAAGTGCTTCTACCCTGATCTCTCCTTCTGACACTATGCGGACCCAGTCTTTCTTCAGACCCAACTGGAGCAAAAATCAGACGCAGAAAGAATGAGGTGCATGTACTGAAGGAAGGTGGGAATGTTTACTAGATGACCTCCTGAGGACCCTTCCAACCGTGATATTCTATGATTCTCTCCTAGCTATTTGTAGGTTGGCTGCTTGTGATCTAATTTCTACACCTCTCTCTCTCTGACCATCCCTTGTGCTCGGTTTCCAAAATATGCTACCTTTCACCCTTCTTCCTTTAACTAGCCCAGTCAGACGGGCAGAGAGGTGTAACAGGGAAACGATCGCCCCAAAGGGGCTGGAGAGAGATGGCTCCTTTAGACGAAGCTTGCTTTCTGTTTCAGCGAGTTGCTTTCGCTTTATTCCCTTGGCTAATTGCCTAACAGGAAGGGTTTGCTGACCCCATTTTCCAGAACGTCCTGTGGGGGGGATGGATCGCACACACAAAATCATTCATAACTGACGACAGAAGGACACATGATCTGGTCCCTCAGCCGACGCACTATTTAAACAAGGTTAATCTGAAGTGCATTCGAAGCAGCCGAGAGTCTGCATGCTTTATAATATTGGCCAGCAGTTCCTTCCAGCTCCTAGCGGCAACACATTGCAGGCTGCTGGCTCCCTTGCAGTTTGCATGTGTTAACCCTGTGCTTTTCTTGTCTACTTTTGAAGCATGCAAATCCTTTCGGTGGGGGTTGTTCTTGTAAATCTATATTGCTTGCTGGTGTTTGGCCCTTTGTGGCAGGGGCTCAGTTCTCATATCCGCTACAAATCTGCATATGAACCAGAGCCTGGGTGGCAATGTGCTGACATGATGATTAATTATTGTAGAAGCACCTAGGGGCCTTGGACTAGGATCCCATTGTGCCAGGTGCTGCACAAACGCAGCACAGAAAGACAGTCCTTTAGCCAAAGAACTTGCAACCTAAGCTTAAAACAAGAAACAGATGGAGACAGACCAACTGGGTGGGGGAAGGGAGGCATAAGAAAACAATGAGCCAATATTGGTCAGCATGAAAGCCAGAAGGGGTCACTGTGATCATCTGGTCTGACCTCCTGTATATCACAGGCCAGAGAACCTCCCCAAATGATTCCCAGAGCAGAGCTTTTAGAAAAGCATCCGATCTTGATTTGAGGAATGTCAGGGATGGAGAGCCCCCCCATGACCACTGGTAAGTGGCTCCAGTGGTTAATTACCCTCGCTGTGAAAAATGCATGTCTTATTTCCAATCTGAATTTGTCCAGATTCAATTGCCAGCCATGCCGTGGCAAGCACTTTTTAGAATAACATCTTAGTCATTGATTTAATCTATTTATGTGGTGTGCAATGTCTGTTGCTAAAATTGTTACAGAATACAGACCCCACCCTAGAGTCTGAGCTGAAGTCAATGGGATCCCTCAGCACCTCACAGGATTGGGCCCTATCTAATTGTTTTAGTGACGCCTGGCTGCTATATGTTTTGACTCTGATTCAGAGTGGTCTGATCTTTATCAAAAAACCTCGTTCCTCTGTGTGGATCAAAAAGGAACTGAGACTGTTCTACACCTTATCTGCTTCCTTTCCTGGGATTTGTCCTTTTCATGCTCTTCCTTTTGGATCAGTGCCCTAAGCCAAGTGAAAGGAGGCTAGCCTGCTGTCATTTATACACCTGCTTGTAGGCCAGTTTTGCTTCACGGTTAAATTGAATGCATTAACCACCAAATAACTTCAGTGAAATGCGTAGGGGAGAAGAGAATTTGGCCAGTGATGTTCATAATTTATTCAGCCTCTGATTTGCTTAAATGGTGCTCCCAACCTACATGGGAAATAGAAGATCGGTTTAATTGAAGATTGGAAATAATGCATGAACATAATCCCAGAGATGTTCTTTGTGGGAAGGCAGTGTGGTCTGGTGCACATTGATTTGGCTGTTAGTAGACCTAGGTTCTATCCCTGGCTTTGCTACTGATCTATTGTGTGACCTTAGTCAAGTCACTTCACCTCTGGTTTCCTTCCCACCCTTGTCTAAATAGACTATAACATTTTTGGATCAATGACCGTCTCACTATGTGTTTGTACATCACCTAGCACAAAGGGGCCTGATCTCAGTGGGGAGCCTCAGTACAATTTTAATATTGCTATTTACTATTACCTCCATCCACACCCTTCCCACCTTTATGCAGCACAGAACCAGCTACACATACATGTCTTAAAACTCTTCACCCAGTTTACATGTGCAGCGCACCTTTAATTCTCATTCTTTCCCCAACTCCTGTGTGCTCTGCCAGTTCAGGTGTTTCAGTCCATCACTCCCTCCTTTTCTCTGGCCTTGTAAAATGGGACTACTTAGGGGTTTAAAGCTTTACAAATAATGGATTTTTTTGGGGGGGGGGGGTTCACTAGCAGTTCTGAAAAACTGAAAACTAAATATTTTGTTTTGGGTCAAACTGAAAACATAAATTGTCAGTTTTTGGCCCACTGAAAAGTAAAGAATAAAATAAAATAATTTTGGTTTGGAAAAAATGTGGTGTTCAGCCTGAAACGAAACATTGTATTTCGATTTCAAGCATTTTTGAATGTTTAAAAAAAATTAAAACCGAAGAAAATTTCAAAACATTTAGAAAATTTCAAAATTAAATGTTCTGGCTTTGGGGGACTTTTTTTTCTGTATGAAGAATTCAGTAACTAACACAAATTTATAAAATGTTTCGAGGTCATCAGATCTTGAATTTTTAATTGAAAAATGTTTTGACAATTTTTACCCAGCCGTATTACCAGATGGAGACGCATGTTCTCAAAACAAGGCTGCATGGACCTTGTTCTGGCCCTGTGCCTGTGAATGAGTGTCGCCCATTGAAAATATCTATCCGCTGTTTGTGTATGGAGAAACAACATGGAGAGTCTAAAAGCAATGGCTAACAAATGCTAGTAATTTTGATTCCATCTCTGTTGCTGTGATAGAACTTATAACAATAACCTTACTAAAGCTGATGATTAAGGTTAAGTTGTTGATAAGATACTACTTGTAATGCCATGGTATTTTCTAGCATAGCCACATTTTGACCATGCTGTAGCTAGAATGTCAATGTCCTATGGAAGCTATCAAAGATTTGCTTGAGTTAACACTGGTCTAAATGATGATGAATTTTATTTAGGAAATTACAGTGTCCTTAACAGGGTGAGATTTTCTTATCACATGACTCTATGCTCCTAAAGCCTTGGTATCCGTGCAATGTAATGAGGGGCTGAGATAAAAGCCGCGGGTTAGATTCTGTGCTGTCTCCTGAAAGAAGCAACACAGAATGCTCAGTTCAGGGGGGAAGGAACATAGATGACTTTGTGCTGCCCACGTTTCAGGTTGTTGCAGGGCTGAAATGTCTGTCGCCTAAGTTACAACTGCGGGGGCTGCTCTAACTTGCACCAGCCTGTTTATGGGCTGGACTGTAGCCCAGGATTCCTGTCGCATCAAGTGTCAAGAATCAGGGCCTGCAGCAGAGCCAATCTCTGGGCAACCTAGTGAGCTCATCTGGCCTGTAGTAGGCTGCCTGATTGTCTACACATGAAGAGTCAACAGACCGGCTCTTCAACCCAGCAGCAGCAGTTCAGTGGCTGCTCAAAGCATTTGCCCATGGTTGCGATAGTGCCTATGCCTGCTTGTTCTTGGTCTTGCCCCTGCCTTGATCCCAGCCCTGTCCCTGCCTTGCCTCACTCCAAGTACCCTGGCTCCGGCCTCTGACTCCAGCTCTCCTCCTGGGCTCCTATTCCTGTCCTACTGACTCCAGCTCCAACTGCTGGATGTGACTGCCCACATCCTGGTCTCTGACACGGAGTACTGTGGATCCCTCCCTGTCATAGGTGCCAACTTTCCCTGATGCCGGTGGGTGCTCACGCCCCCTGCCCCTGTCCCACCTTTGCTAGGCTCCCTGCAACCCCAGGGAGTTGCAACCCTGCACTGTGGGAATTCTCTCCCAGCCCACTGGCGCTTTCTTCTAGCCCCTGTATGTCATGAGAGCAGTGTCAAGAGACTGGGGTGGAGAGGACAAGAATGAGCCCTCAGATTTGTGAAGATTTCCCAAAGGCAAAACATAGCTGAATTGCGGCGGTTCCTCAGGTCCTGATCGTCGCTCCAATGAAATCAATAGGCGTTCTCGACTTCACTGGGACCAGGATTGGGGCCCTGAATCATGCAATTCTTTCAGCAGTGGGGATTAAAGCCACAGATCGGGATCAGCTGGGTCACTGGGGAGCAAGAGCGACCCTGACGACAAGCTCAGGAACAAAGATTACCCGTGCACCCGTTCAGAGCCGCAGTTACAGATGGCTGAATACAAAATAACGACTGGTATAAAGAAGGGCGTAAATACTCCTACTTTCCCCCATCCCTTAATAGGACAACAAAGGGAAATGTGGTGAAATTAAAAGGCAATACAAATATAAACGGCCCAAAGGAAATAGTTTTGTGTAACCTCTGGTACTCCATTATTGCAGCATATTAAGAATACCTCGCTCTTATAGATCATTTTTCATCCGTCGCTCTCAAAGCAGATCAACCTCATTATCCCTATTTTACAGATGGGGAAACTGAGGTACAGAGTAGGGAAGAGATTTGCCCAAGGTCACCCAGCAGGTTAGTAAAAGAGCTGAAAGAACACTGATGTCCTGAGTCCCTGGACAATGTTTTATCCACTAGGCCACACTGCCTCCTTGAACAGTAGTCTACTGGACATAATATTACAACAAGTTAGTAGGTTCTGAATAGGACTCTTTGAAAATCCCACACATCAAAACCTTGGTTAAGGTGAAATTAAGTTTGCAGGTCCTCAAGCCCCCTTATTCACCTGCGCAGGTGTATACAGCAAGCAACAACCTTGCTTGGTGGTGATAGAGAGGAATTCGCCCCAGTGCAGGGAGTCAGCGCAGGCCCATACACCACTGAAGTCCTACTAAGAAGTGCATTACTCATTGTGCTGGCCTTGTATTAAGAAATGAACTTTACCTTTTGTTATTATGGTCATTGGGATTGATCCTATCCCCTTGTGGTGGGGTTGTTACAGTGGGCACCAGGAGAGGCAATCTGGGGGATTCACAGGACTAAGTGGTAGCTCAAGAATAAAATGAACAGAAAGAGCATTAGAAAACATGCTTTCTTCCAGGCTGCCACAAGGCCCTGTTCTTCCATCGTGGTGTTGCTGATGCTGGCCACCTTTCTGTTTCATGTCATTCTCCCGACATGCATTGCTCCGTAATACAATGATTATTTGGTACACCTTTAATCTTAAAGCATAAACACCCCCTTTCAAGAAAGTTTTGTAATGGGCAAATCAGTTCCCAGGGACTTTAAGCTCCTGCGCTGGTGCACAAAATATCGGAAGATACTAATTGAAGATAAAGTGTCGTAATTCAATTGGCACTTTATCTATTTGCATAGGCCAGCCAGCAGAGTATTTGGCCGGGTGGCGATGGCGAGCCAAGCAATTTGCAGGTCGCGGCGAGCCGTGGGCGCTGTGGATGTGCTGTATCTGAGGGGCTTTGGTTCCCTGGGGAATGGAGGGCAGGAGCAAAGCTGGGCCCGGAGCTCCACATTTGCTGTCAGTGGCTGGACAGGACTTAAAGGGTTAGCAGAGTGTCAGACTGATCAAAGCACAACTAGGCATGTGGAGGGGTTGGGAGAGAGCAGTGCAAAGAGCTGCAATTTCCTACCAGATTCTTGAAAGACTTTATGGTATTATGTATTATTGTGGGCTGGGGCTGAATGTGATAGGTATTGAAACCCCATGCAATATCTTTGTAGTCCATTGTTTTAAATGAATGAGTTATGTATGATTGTGTTCTACTCCACAGCTACCACTGCTTCTCCAGGAATTAAAAACAGCAGGTGGTGATTAAGCAAATTAGCCAGTTTGTAACCCTCCAGAGAGCTATTATCTCCTTGGGGGAGGTTCCCATATAGTAGTTCAATCTGGATTCTCCAGAGACCAACAGACAGAAAAAGACTTGGATAAATAGCCTGAGTTTAAACAGCCTCAGGGCCTTCTTTTTGATCCAGCAAACAGACAGGACCTTCTGTCCAAAGGGCCCCCACTTTTTCCTGGGAAGGGCTGGAAGGACTTTGGGCTACTGAGGCCCATAAGACTGATGGGTGACCTCTGGTGAGCTTTTAGCGTGTGTATAGGAACTTTTATTGTGTTTATAGGTTTTTCTCCGTCACGCTCTCACCTTAAGAATAAATGTGCTTGCTTAGCTTGGGCTGCGTGGGAACTTGAAACTGCTGGCAATTACAGCTGTTCATTGCCTTTGGAGGGAAAGCAAAGCACAGACACTGGCCTAGCTCAGCAGTCTGGTATGCTGGCAATAGCACAGTGAAGGCAGGGACCTGCGCAGCCTGGAAAAATCAGAGTCCGGAGGGAGAGAGACGTGGGTCTCTGCCCAAGAGAGGTGAAAGCTGGGGAGCCAGAACCCTAGAGTGGGTGCCCTTGGTGGACCATGGACAGGGAATACAGATGCAGCTGCCCTGAACTGTGACACCTTCTCCCACTGCATCCCCAGGCAAAGGCTAGGGTTAATTGTAGCCCCCTTGTGAATTCTCAAGTCACAAACGGAGCGATTGGAATGGTACAGAACCAAGGCCTGGCCATCCCTCCACACCAGCCCCTGGAAATGGTCAGTTACAGAGGGGATGATCTAGCTCGTGCACGCCCTTGAGATCTGGATCCCACCGTGCTAGTTGCTGGTACAAATACAGAGTAAGCGGTAGTCCCTGCCCAGCAGGGCTCGTGGTCTCAGTAGTCAGCACAGCTCCACACGGCCTCCTTCTCTGGTCTGAGGCTAAACACCACAGTCTAGCGGCTAGTGGATGGACTCGCCAGGTACGCATCCCACACAGCACCAAAGCCACAATGTCAAGGGGAAATGTCATGGTCCATGAAAACCATTTTTGCTAGTTGATATCAAGGGGAAACTCAGCACGGCTTTTCTCCTTATCCATGCTCTCCCATAAAGCTCCTGTTCTTGTCCCTCGTGACATCCCCCAGGATACAATCTAGACTGAGTCGCTGTGTCCCTTTAACTCTCCAGCCCAGCGTGCCGTTTACACTGATTTGCTAGTGACAAGCAGCCTCTCCAGGTTCACACACAGCCATTAGCATGTCAAGTCACTTCCAGTAGAGTTACATAGATATGTTCCCAGTCACTCATGAACAGTGTGACATCCGCTAATTCTTAGCCCCAGCCTTGCCCCCCGAGAAACGTGCATCTTGTATTGTCCAGCACACAACTGAACAACGTAAGCTCATGAATGGTCACTCATTTCATCAAAGGAAATGATTATCCACCAGCCTGTTGTTAACCTGAGTAGAGATTCCCCAAAGACTTCAGCCAAAACACACTGGTTTAGATAAAACAATAAAACAAGTTTATTAACTAGAGAAAGATAGATTTTAAGTGATTCTGAGTGGTAAGGCATGAGAGTCAGAATTGGTTACAAAAGAAATAAACAGAATCTAATTCCTAAACGGTACCAAGCTAAATAAGATTTGAAAGCAAAAAGCGTTTCTCTCACCCAAAAACCTTCAGCAGTCTATACTAACTGGGCAGCCTTCCAGGTAAGACCACTTCCCCCCAGTTGAATGATGTTCCGATTGTCTTTCAAGTGATCTTGCTGCCCTGAGTAGAGATGGGGTAGGAGAAGTGATGAGGAAGTCACGGACTCTCTTTTTTTTTATACTCCGACCCTTTGTACTGGAAAAGTCTTTACTGGGTTATGGGGTCATGCAGTTCCATGGCATCTGTGAGCTGCAGACTGTCCTTCAGGTGAATTGTAAATGTCTTCCCTGCTGGTGAATTTCTGATTTATATAGGTAATGACCTCTTAAGACCCAGCTGGCATGCTTGTGTTCTTTTGTCTCTGAAAAACTCGTTTGAGCCAGCTTTTCTAACTTTGTAACATGTTACAGTAGAATCATTGTTATTCAATAGAGTCTCATAACTTTACATGCAAAGTTGCCACACATATTTTAGCAAAGTAATAATGTTCTGTAGGTTATGAGTTTTTAAACGATACTTCAAGGCATACTTTGTGTACAGTATATCATAAGCATATAAAAATGGTGAACTTAGGATACAGGATGTCACAAGGGTACAGGTGTCACATCCCTCTCTAAGGTTTGTCATCAGGAGAAAAAAAAAAAACTCTTGCTCCTGGTGTAGTGGAGATGGAGGGGTGAAATTTTCCCAAGATCTGGCCATGACTCTGACTGTGGCCCTGATGGGAGTCAGCATCTCAGCAGAAAGGGGGCAGATGAAGGGGAATGCTGAGTGCCGAGAAGAACAACCTAAGAGAAATCGTGTTCATAGCAGAAATTTCCTGCCAGTGGTTACTTTTATTTAATTATGTTAGCAATGAAACCTCTGCTGACCTTGTGCTTCCTTCTATCTGTCATCCCTACCAGACAGACCATCACTGAGCTTTTGCTCTGTTCCACCCATTCATCCCACGTAAACCATGGGGCTCATTTTTTTTATTTCATTTACGACCCTGCCTACTCTTTTCTCTGTGCTCCATTGCAACAAACCCTTCCCTCTTGGATTTTGTTTGCAACAGACTCCAAACACAGAAATTCCATCATGACACAGCACAGACCTCTACCACCTAAGCCAGTGATGTAACTGGCAGCAGTAGGGGGCTGTTATCCTCTATATGGACTGGTCAGTAGAGGGGGATGAGGAACACACTTTGCCAGTGGGAATTACAGCTAGCTAGTCGACAACACAGGAACGCTGAGACTTGGGAATCCAGCATTCAGGGCCAGGTGCTGGAGGGAGAGTTCTCTAGTGCAGGGGTTCTCAAACTGTGGGGCAAGACCCCAAAGTGGATCGTGACCACGTTTTAATGGGGTCGTCAGGGCTGTTGTTAAACTTGCTGGGGCCCGGGGCTGAAAGCCAAAGTCCAAGCTGTTGTACTTAAAGTACTGCACAGGATCTTTTTAGGGGGAATAAGGCAGAATGCACATTTATTAGTAATACATGTATTTATTAACACTGTATTATATGCATATAATATATTACACTTACAATTACACACACCACACTCCGTCTTGTTACCAATTAGTTGCTCCCCTTAACTTCACTGGCCAGGTGAGTTAGATGGGGGAGGGGGTGGAGCCGGGCTTCTGCCGATCCGGATCGATGCTCCCATGTTGACAAGACGAGACCCGGGGTCCTCTGCAAGACACCTCACTTTTATAGCAGCTTTCCTCTTATGCAAATCTATACCAGATTCAAACTCTGTGTCTGTGTCCATTGGTCCTTTGTGCTGCTTTCTTTTGAGTGTTGTCCCAATGCTGCAAAGAGGGTGTTTTCAAAAGAAAGTGCTTGCTTCTAACCCGCCCGTATGTCTGCTTGTTTTTAATGAGCCCACTTGACACGTTTTATTGTCCTTGGGTCTGGCTCCCAGCCCCTCTCCAACAGTTGAGGCTGTCTGGAGGTGCTGCCTTCCATGCCTTGCTCATCCACACCTCATTCATTCAACAGGGCAATTGATTAAGAGTGGGGGGGGGGGGGGGGAAGAGCTCTTGTTCTACTGCTAGCAAAAAGAAATTTTTCTTCTATCTTATTTTATCCTTAGGGGCTATAATATTATACCAAGGGCAATGCAAAGTTTCTAAATGAGGCTTTGATACAAAGTCCCATGAAAACAGAGGTCACACATGGGTAGACCCACCACAAGGTTATATGAAGAGGCACAATGTAAAGTCATATGAAAATTATCAGAGATTTATCTACAAAGCCCCACGGCTGAAGCCCTCAAGCCTTTGGCACCCCCCCCCCCACGGGTAGGGGGCTCAGTCCCTCTTCCTGGGGTCTTATCATAATTTTTGTTGTCAGAAGGAGGTCACGGTGCAGTGAAGTGTGAGAAAACCTGCTCTAGTGGTAACACACACTTCTGCCCATGTCCTGCTAGCCTGGACCTTGCCCCCTGTACTCCAGGTTGCTCCCTTCCCCAGATCCTGGATCTGTCCCCTCTTGCTTCCGTGCCACCCCCTGTCCCTGTCTCCATGTCCCTCTGTTCCTATTGCTCACAGCCAGCCCCGCCCTCTGAGCGCCTCACCCCTTTCCATTTGAGTCAAGCTGCTTTCTCCTTTTCCTCGGCGCTGCCTTAACTTTAGCGCAAAAGGGGGAGGCATTAAGATTGCTCAGAGGTTTATAACTGGTGAAAGTGGAGGACATTTTTGAGAGATGGCAAAAGGCAGATCCCTGACCCCAGCATGACCTCCCCTGCCAAATTAAAGGTTCCTGCACCGGTGACCTATTGTAAGAATTTTTTAACTTCTTTTCACCTGACTTTATTATCAGGAACGGCTTAACTGTTCTAGCTGAATCTTTAAAAAAACGAGCAAACAAACAAACAAACAAAACCCCTAGAATTCCGCCTGAGGCAGATACCTGGAGTGGAACGAATTATCCCAAATGTTTAATGTTTGGCAAAGTTATAAAGCACTGAAAACAGCATCTTATAATGAGAAGTAAAGCTGGGAACACATTTTCCAGGGGAAGAGTTTTCTGTGTTGCTGATTTGACAAAATCCAAACAATTCTTTGAATGTATCGATTTTTGTCAAACATTTTGAGGGGAATTATTGGAACAGTTCCATTTGAAATGGTCAGCTTTTGAATATAAAATAATATCAGACAGTCTAAACAAAACATTTTTGGAATATTTAATATTGTGAAAAATTCCGCATTTTTGACTTTTCATCCCAATTTGAGACCAACCTACATATCAAAATATCAGCATTTCCTGAATGTTGGATGAAAATTTCAAATGTTGACCATCTCCAGTGGGAAGTGCTGGGCAATCTTAATCATAGACAGTGCTACCAGACTATAATAAAGAGAAGGAAGCAGCTAAGAATTCTTCCAAGCCTTGTAGACTTCTCTCTCCCACCCCTGCCTTTCAAAGCCCTATGTTTCTCCTAGTCATGCATTTTGTTGCATGCGTATTTGTGTACTTGTGAAACTGTTTCTCAGGCCAACTTTCCCTCCCTGCTTTAATGAGCTCCCTTGTATTTCTGGTGGTTTCTCCTGAAGTTCTTTAATCCCCTGGATTTGCTGACTAACATAACCCCAGGAGAGCCTCACAAGAAAAAAAATTGCAGAATAAAAGCAGAGATCTCAGCCCTCTAGTTTCTTAATTAGCAGCCAACACACCAGAAGTCCTCAGGAGTGATTGTCTGACAGGGAGATTTCACACTTGCAGTGAACTCCATGCATCTTGGGGTTTTGTCTTTTTTTATATATTCCCCATGTCTTGGAATTCTTAGAGTTCTCATCTCTCTGTGTTAATTATCTCCTGTGTAGCTTTTTCTGCATCAGCTGGATACTCAAGAGGTGGGTGATGTATACCACATACACTGACTTACCCCCAGAACCCCTAGAAATGCTGTAAAAAGAACAGGAGTACTTGTGGCACCTTAGAGACTATTTGAAAATTAACAAACAGACTAATCATTTGAGAGCTGCCTAAACTGACTTTCTCCTGTCACACATTCCTAAAGTTCCACAGCTATTCTATTTTTCTTGCATGGTATTGTGTATGCAATGCATTGTCTAGATGTGTTGTAGCCCCCTCTAGTGGCCGCTCAAGATTATAGAGGATAACAGCCTACTTCTGCTACCAACAGAAAATGAGGCACAGAGAGAGGAAGTAATTGCCCAAAGTTAGATCCTGGTCAGCCATTCACTCCTATCTATCAGCTCCTCATCCTTTGTTGTGTCCATGTGATTACATTATCAAACGTTTAGTCCACCTGCATGTAGTACAGCAAGTCTTCAGGATGCAATTCTATTTTGGTGTCACGGGCCCTTTAACAGAACCCCATTTAGATTTGACAATAAAGCTGCCCATTTCCTGGTATCTTGGATGTCCCCTGTTCTCAACACCGCTGACATCTCTGATCCAAATCCTCTCTAAACGCCTCCTTAGCCCTACTGCCCCTTGTCTGCTGTGTGCCTTCCCAGCGCTGTAAATGAAACAGCAGCTTGCTCATGAAAGCTGACATTTTCAAACTCGATTTTCAAATTGTAAAGTACGTGGCACGTGTCCTGCCAAAATGAGACAAAATCAAGTTACTCTCTCAAATTTATATCTGAAATTAAAGCAGTAGGCTGAAGCCTACAAGGATGCTAGAAAACCCTTCCCTTCCCCCTTCCATGTTCTAGTTCTGTAAGGACTATTCACTCAGTGTCCTAGTGCCTCTGCAATATTAAAAGTGACACTGACATCACAGGAGTGGGAAGGTTTCAAATCACTACCAATAGGCAGTACAGGTTACATCTCCATGCAGGGAGTGTATATAATTTTATGCCACTAAGCAAGTCAGGGTATCCATAAAACAAAAGGGGGGATGCTTGTAATTCAGAATAAGCATGTAGTCTACTAGTCGTGCATGATTCAATAGTTTCATTCCGAAAGGGGTTGGATGAATGCTTGCTTCAATTTCTGTGGAGAATGTCCACCAATGATAGCTAAACAGGTGCAACTGGTGTGTCTAGAGAAGCTGCAAATTGATGTCAGGCATTGATAAAGAGAAATCAGAGTGTCTACAAGGGGGTGGCACTGATTTAGCTACATCAGTGTCTAAACCAGCCGAATTAAATCAGTGCACTTTTATCCTGTAGACAAGGGGTGAAATTGTCAGAAGTCTAAGAGAACCCAGAGGGGGCGAGCCTAAGCTGGGGTAACATACACATTGAGGGAGATCAAAGTGCTAATTATACCAGTTTAGAGTCCCTCTAAGAGGCTCAGCTTGAGACTCATCTCTGGATTGAGATCAATTTAGCTGGCTTCTTGGGTCAGAAGGTGAGGGAAATGCCATCTGATCAGGAACTGGGGTTAATTGAACCTGAAGGGAATCCTACTAATTTAGAATGGCAGCTGCAGTGTATGGGCCTGAAGCATGAAGGAAATCAGGGACAAAGCCAAGGCCTGTGAAGGGATCACAAGAATCATACAGAGAAGGAGAATATTTCCTACTGAATTGGGTGTTGGCTACCGATGGGTGAACCTCGAGTAGTTTAGAGGTTCACTTTGCAACAGCATCCCCCAAATCGAGTTGCTAATCCTTCTAAATGGAATCTCTCGGGCCTTCAAAGCTTTGCCAGAAATCTCATGAGAACTGGCTTTTCCTGTAAGATTTCCAGTTCAGCCTACTTCTGGTCAGGCTGAATGTACCATGAGAGAGAATTTTTTTCTGCGGTCCCAGTCAGAACCAAAAAGTGCAAAGATGTGCATGAGAATGAAATTTATCAGGGAAGAGAGTTAGCCAAACTTTTTCAAACCTCATAAAAGTTTCAGGGTTGAGGTTGTGTTTGAACTTAGGGCAAAGTTTCAGGTTACTTTTTGTTTTGAACTTCTCTAACTCAGGATCTCTTGAAGTACAAACATGACATGGAAGAGCTCAGAAGCAGTTGACCCTCATTGATAAACTTCATGCATCTTTTTCAGTTCAGGTTCTTTGATTGGGGCTGGGGGTTTAATTTATTTATATAGTTTTTGTAGATGTCAGATCAACTACTTTGCCTTGCGACTACAGAGAATAAAAGATGATAAATCTTGCACTTGCCAGCTAAGTACTTTTGATCAGTGGTCAGCTTTGTGATGAATGCTTTTCCATCTCATCCTTCAGCCCATGCATTTTCAAGGCTGGTTAGAAGTTGGAAGGCAAGACAAAACAATGCAGCTATCCGGCGGAATTCAATTTCCTGAAAAAAAATAAATCATATTTTTTTCCCCGTGACCTAAATGGAAAACATATTGTTCTGAAAGTGCTGTTCAAACAGAATTACCAAAACCTTTTATCAACAAAGAGACTGTCATATATCAGACATCTGGTGTGGATGTCAATTATAATAATTAATTAGACATCTCCCCAGATGCCTGACACTACATTCTGTCAGCAGATTTTTTTTTACTTCAATCAAAACTGCTGCTGCATTATGCATGAAACTCGTAGAATAGTTGGGAGTTGAGGAGATCAGCTGCAAATCACAGCTAAACACACCAAAGGGCTTATGCTTCAGGTGGCTTTTACTGTTTTTTAAGAATGCCAAATGAAGGTCACATGGATTAATTTTTTTCCCCCCTTTACAACATCGTCAAATGTTTTATATATATATTTTCTGCGACTTCAAAGAAGGAGATGGATGGGAAAGGAAAAAGGTAACAATTGCCACTAGATCCTGCTGGAAAACATAACACTTGCTCATTCACCAGATTCATTAGGCAAGAAGCAAACATCCTGCCAACTGACTGGGATGAGCACAGTCTAGCCCAATGGTTGGAACAGGCATCGAGAACCAAAGACGAGGGTCAGAGCTGGAGTCAGTAGTCTAAGCCAGAGCCCGGGCTCAAGCCAGAGGGCAGGAACTGGAGCGAGCAGGGTAGCAGGCAAGGAGGGGTTCAAGGCAGAGGTAGGACAGAGGTAAGGCTGGGTGCTGGCTGAGCAGGAGGTGTTGAAATGCCAATTAACTGGGTGTAGCGGGGTGGTCATCCGCTCCTGCCTGGGAAGGGTTAAAGCCAGCCCTGCAGAGGGCTGGGGCTGTGGAAGGAAAGACTTGGGCTGATTGGGGAAACAGCTGCAGCTGGGCCACACCCCAATCGGGCCTCAGCTGGCCCTATATAAAAAGGCTGTGAGGTAGAGGCCAAGCAGTCTCTCTCTGCACTCAGAGAGAGAGAGAGAGAGAAAGAGAGAGAAAGAAAAGGGCCTGGCTGCAGGGAGCTTGAGACAGGGTACCTGAGTGGAGCAGGGCTGGGGAAAGGCAGAGGAGCTGGGGAGCTCCAGCCTGAAAAGCCCCAGGCTGCAGCCTAGCATTGGGCCAAAGGTACTGGGGGTTGCAGAGGGCAGCCCAGAGGTAGGCCAAGGCAGCAGGTCCAAACCCAACCTTGCCTGTGATGAGTGGCTGACACTGCAGTCTGCCCCAGGGAGTGGGGCTAGATGGTGACTGGCAGTAGCCTTATACTGAGGTGAGGTGGGGTTAGTGGGTGGGGGTTCCCCTGGGAGGGGAGACCCAGCGTGTGTGGGTATTGCCAGGGGACAGCACCCACAGCAAGAAGCACCGGGGTCCTGGGAGGGATACGGGGGCCAGTGCGAATGACAAGGCGGATCACCGGCCTGCAGAGGGTGCTCTGGGCTGGATTGAGCTGATTCCCCAGATGACCAGCAGGAGGCGCCACAGGGGTGAGTCCGACCCCTTACACTGGACTTACTTTGAGCTTGTTGTGTTCCAGATAGGCTGGACAAGACCAAAATGCTAGTGAACCAAGCTCACGTCCTCAGCATGCTCATGTATGGTGGGGAAACATGGAGAAGCAGGGACAAGGTATTGCAGGAGCAGGCACAGTGGTGGGCATGACACTGAGCATCCTCTGCCATCATGTAGTTGTTCCAGCTGGATTTTCCACCAATGACAGTGAAGGAGCATTCAAGAAGATGCCTCTTGACTTCACAGCCATCAGCTAATGGCATCTGTGTGAATGAGAGGTAGAATAACAGAGGCAACTCCCCTGGAAACCTTGAAATGGGCATGGTTCAGAGAGAAATGTCTGAGTGCCAAACCTTTCAGCACATACACAGGAGCAATTCCCACTGACCTCCATGGGATTTTCACCTGAGTGAGGAATGAAGGATCAGCCGTTGATCTCTGAACCAGAACTGAAAGAGACATCAACCCAGATCCTCAAAGATATTGAGATGCCTAACTCATACCAAAATCAACATGGATCTGGGCCTTCTTGTCTAAGCCAATGACTGGCTGAGTTGGAGGTGCGTCATAATGCCAATTAACTGGGTTTACTTTGAGCTTGTGTTCCAGTTAGGCTGAACAAGATCAAAATGCTAGAGTACCAAGCTCATGTCCTCAGTACTCTCATGTATGGTGGGGAAACATGGACAATTTATGCTCATCAGGAGAAAAGGTTAAAAGTTTCCACCTATGTTGGTTATGCCGTATACTCAATACCAAATGGTAGGACAAAGTCACCAACACAGAGGTTCTTCGAAGGACAAATTTACCAAGTGTGACAGCCGTGCTCAAGCAAAGATGACCGCTGGCTGGGCCATCTGAGTAGGCTGGAAGACGGACACATGCCCAAGGACATGCTATATGGGGAGCTATCAGAGGGAACAAGAACAACAGGACGGCCCAAGCTTCACTATAAAGACATATGCAAGCGAGATATGAAGGAATTTGGAATTGATCCTGACCAATGGGAAGTCTTGGCAAATGATCATCACAAGTGGCGCCATTGGGGTATCAAAGTCCATGACAGAGAGAAGCTGGCCCTCCCAAAGCTTGAAGAGAGAAGGAAGCAAGCAGCTCCCAACCAAGATACAGACGTTTGCAAGAACTACCAAAGCTCATGCAAATCTCAGATTGGACTATTCAGTCACATGAGACATTGCAAACCATCTACTTCATAGGCTGCAATTCCCACCGTCTCTCGCAGGCGAAAGGATGCCAACACACTCTGAGCTCCAGACACATGACTTCTAAACTAGGTTAACAACGTAGGCCCTAGTTCTGCAATTGGATCATTCTGACTACAATGGGAGTTTGCCCATACATAAGGGTCTACCTGTTTGTGGTTGTTTTTTTTGTAGTAGTAGTAACAGGACCTTAACTTGTAAATTCTTTGGGGCAGGGACAGTGGGTGTAATTCTGACTCCACTGAAGTCAATGGTAGTTTTGACATTGATGTCAATAGGGCAAGGACCTCATCCTGTCTTCTAATTTGTCTGAAGTACACTTTTGAACACCTTAAAACGATGAATAAATATGTCCAATAACCTCATTTCCTGGTTATCTGTAAGGCTGATTGAAATGTTTTCACTGGAATGTTTCTCCAGTGAAAAACAATATTTCAAATGATGCAAAAATCTTTGGGGGTGGGGAAAACGTTGTATCATTCAAAATTGTCCAGTGTCTCTTCAAAGTGAAAAAATTATTAGATTTTTTTTAGATTTGATTTGATTATATGTTTTTGACCACCACACCTGGCAGCTCACCTGATTAAAAATGCTTCATTTATCTCTCACAGAGAGTTTTAACTTCCAGAAGCAGATGAAGCATTTTTAATCTTGTTTCGTACACAGATACCAAGGGAACAAGCACTCTAGAAATGCCAATACATAAAATAAATAAAGTGCAGGGAAAGATGATTGCTTTGGATCCATCGGAGTAGTGAATTAACACAGCAACGGCAACCAGTCAACATGAGAGGCCACATTACATCAACTCTACCGTTTAGAATATAAATATCTACATTTCTCTTAGCCCACAAAAAATAATAAAATGGATAAAAATACCTCTGTTATTTGTAGTCAAAAATCTCCCCAGCCAATTAATAACCTTTGCCATCAGCTTCCCTTCCCTAGGAGTTTGAATTGCTATTATTTTTAGTTCTTAATCTTTTAACACGATTTGTGTCCTCCAGTGACCTATCGGTTGTTTTGCTCTCAGCCAGCTCTGGGATTGCTCTCGCATCATTCCATCTAAAGTCTTGTTGCTTTCACCGTGCAACTTCAGCTACCATTTTTGTTTCAAGAAAAAAATATTTGTCCTTACAGTTTTATTACTTAGGAAACTGGACGGGGGGGAAAGAATAAAGGTCAGAAGAACCTTAAAACCCTGAATGAGGCAAAGCCCTTTGGAGAGTAAACTGTCAAGGACCCAGGAATTTGACAATGGGTTATTATAGGACTGGAATTACAGATGTTTTTCAGGATGTTTTAGGACATTTTTGAAAAACGTTATTGCCCCCCTGGTTCTCATGGGAAATTACTCAGAATTATATCTCTTAACCTGCCAGGGTCCCGAGATGAGACACCAGCTTATAAACTGTCAGACAAAGATACATCAAGAGGCAAACCGTAACTGAAAGGACCAGAAGACTTGGTAGCTTTCACTGAACACGTATAGAGTTTTATAACAGTTCGGCATCGTGATTTGGGCTTTCTAATCTCAGTCATTTATTTACAGTAGCAAACAGCAATCGTGAGCAACCCTACGATAACTAATGTAGTGAGCACAGGCTCAGCTCTGTGCTCACAAAGGACAGGACAATAACAAACTAGTAGGAGCAGCAAAGAGTTCTGTGGCACCTTATAGACTAACAGACGTATTGGAGCAGGAGCTTTCGTGGGTGAATCCCCACTTCTTCGGATGCATAGTAGGAGTGCCTCCCAGTGCTCGCTAGCAGTCCTACAATAACCAACTGATACATAATGCAAAGCTCACAAGAGATGCTGTAACAACAGAACCAGGGGATACAAGCTCTCATGAACAGCCCTACAATAACAAAGTGAACCTGATACTGATCTCACTTATGCCGTTGTGACTCCGTTTATGTAAGAAGAGTTACTCCTGGTTTGCACCGGTGGAGGTGAAATCTGACTCAGACCCATTTCTTACAAAGCCCAACAATCGCAAGCAACTTTACAATAACCAACTGAGATGTGCTACAGGAACAAACCAGGGGGTGAAATTCATCTCTGGGCGGAGGATCAGCAAGAGGCCTATGCACCATTTACAACAGGGATATAAATGGTGCATGGGCTTTGAGCTAGCCCTACGTGCAGGGATGACTTTAGGGGGACCAGACGGCAAGTGTGGTTTTTGTGATCCAACCCATCACAAACGGATTGAACAATAAAGTGTTACAGGTCGTTGGGGGTAATAAACTTCTAAGAGATATCCCTGTCCATGAGATACAGGCGCCTATTAACCTGGGCTCGGGGTTAATAGGCGCCTGTATAGGACAAAGCCCTGAACGTTGGGACTGCCCCAATAAAATTGGGACATCTGGTCACCCTAAATGACTTTCGCTTACAGGGTAAAAGTGGGACTGAAGTGTTGCATATGCCTTGTGCTGGGCCTTTGCGTGGGGGGATGAATTTCAAACTTTTGTATTCAGGCCAGCCCCTAAGGGCAACAATCGAGTAACAAACCACGGTTTACTTGCTTATGAGCAACCCTATAATAACAAATGAGTAGTCTTTGTGTGTATGTTGATGAAGAATGAGATTTCAATTGCAAACTTCTATGCAAAGGGTTTGGCTGGGATTTGCAAAGGAGCCTAAATAAATTGGGGGTGAAATTTTTCAAATGAACCTTAGTGACTTAGAGCCTAATTCCCATTGACTTTCAATGAGATTTAGATTCCTACGTGTCTACGTTGCTTTTGAAAATAGGACTTAGGCTCCTAAGTCACTTAGGCATTCTTGCAAATATTGCCCTGGGTGCCTAACATCCACTGAAAATCAATGGGAATTGGTTACTTAAATCCCTTAGAGCCAGATTTTCAAAGGTATTGAGGCATCTAAAGATGAGGACAGGTGCCTAGTGGGATTTTGGTGACCAATTCCCATTGATTTCTATAGGAGTTAGGTGCTTAACCTGCTCAGATGTTTTTGAAAAACCCTTGTCTGTATGTTTAGGCCCCTAAATAACTTTGAAAATCTGGCCCTTAGACTCCTTTGAAAGTTCTGGCCCTTGTGGTTATATAAGTTTTCTAACAGATGTATTAGAAGAAAGCAGAACAGAGGGGAGCAGCTGCCAAGTAACTTTCTCAGAGTTCTTTCCCCTGGTGCCTTAGGCCATGTCTACAGCGGGTGTCGATGTAGCGGGTCTGGTGAAGACCTGCTAAATCGATGGCAGAGCACTCTCCGCTCGACTCTGGTACTCCACTGGAACAAGACGAGTAACTGGTGTAGCGTAACTTAGGTCGACTTACCGCGGTAGTGTAGACAAGGCCTTACTGCAGGTAATGCCATCCATCATGACTTTACAGATTTCTCCTCCTTCCCACCTACATCTCCATCGGTTGCTTCTGGTGCAAATTACGGTGAAAGATCTTGATCCCCCAGCCCTCCTAATCCGCTAGAACTACTTAAATCTATCTCCTGCACTACTGCTACTACCATCCACCAGCCTGACATGCGAAACTGCTGACAGAACACCAGCCACACGCTGGGAAATGTTTAATTAACTATAGCAGATGTCTGCTCTAATGAATGAGGAAAGTCATAGCCAATAAAGAGACAAGAGGGGTGGGGGGAGCCAATCCCAGAGTTTTGACTTCCCAGGGAAATGTCTCATGGACAGGGATATCTCTTAGAAGTTTATTCCCCCAACGACCTGTAACACTTTATTGTTCAATCCGTTTGTGATGGGTTGGATCACAAAAACCCCCCTGGGAGCTGCCAACTGATGTGCCAAGACTACCTCTGCTCCTGTTTTCCCTGCCAGCTCAGGACTCCAACACCCTGTCTTGCTGAGCCAGACACTCCCGTCTGCTCCAACAAAGACCCAGGGTCTGAATTACTTGCCCCAAAGCTGCAGGTTTACCTGAAAACAGCTCACAGAAGTGTGCTTGTCTTTAGCATTCAGATGCCCAGCTCCCAATGGGGTCTAAACCCAAATAAATCCATTTTACCCTGTAAAGCTTATGCAGGGTAAACTCATAAATTGTTCGCCCTATATAACACTGATAGAGAGAGATGCACAGTTGTTTGCTCCCCCAGGTATTAATACATATGCTGAGTTAATAAGTAAAAAGTGATTTTATTAAATACAGAAAGTAGGATTTAAGTGGTTCCAAATAGTAACAGACAGAACAAAGTAAGTCACCAAGCAAAATAAAATAAAATGCGCAAATCAATGTCTAATCAAACTGAATACAGATAAGTTCCTCACCAGTTCCAGAATGCTCCCCTTTTACAGGCTAATCTCATTTTAGCCTGGGTCCAGCGATCACTCACCCCCCCTCCCCGCGTAGCTACTGTCCTTTGTTCCAGTTTCCTTCAAGTATCCTGGGGGGTGGAGACGCTCCTTCTTTATCCAGCTGAAGACAAAATGGAGGGGTCTCCCATGGGTTTAAATAGACTTTCTCTTGTGGGTGGAGACCCCCTCCCCACTCCTATGCACAGTCCAGCTCCAAGATGGAGTTCTGGAGTCACCTAGGCAAGTCACATGTCCATGCATGACTCAGTCTTTACAGGGAGAAGCCATTGTCCACATGGTATCTTGAATGCCTCTAGGAAGACTTCTTATGTGGATTGGAGCATTCCAAGTTGCATTGTTCCCCAAATGCTTCCTGATTGGATACTTAACCTGGCGAATGCCTTCCTAAAGAAGCTGACCAAATGCCTCACAAAGCTTACGTAGAAATCAAGCAAGTATACATAACTTTGAACACACAAATGGCTCCTGCATACAACTAGGAGGAATATAACCAGTAGATCATAACCTTTACATAGATATGTTACATGGCATATGTAGCAAAACCCTATTCCAGTTATGTCATACATACATTTATAAGCATCCCCCCCCCCATAAAGCCTTATGGGGTACACTGTCACACCGTTGATAAAACGCCAAGCTAAATATCCTGGAGAGTTAGTGATAGGGACAAAGCAATAAGAATGTTCCAGTTGTAGACTCTGAAGCAAGGATTTCACTTGGAGGTGGCAGGGGAAAGCATTTCTGACTCATTTTATTTCAGGGGGTTGTATTCTCACCTTCGTTCCTTACTGGAATTAGTGATAGTGGGGAGCAAGGGATAGCAGAGAGGGCAAAGGGCAAGGATCAGAAGCAGGGGGGAGGAGAAGCAGTAGGGTCTAGCATGGGATTAGGAACCCTGGAAAACATGATATAAGGGTTGGATCCTGCACCACAGACGTCAATGGAAATGTTGCCATTTACTTCAGTGAGAGCAGGATCAAGTTCGAAATGCGCTGGATCCAAATCTATTGCAGTTGGTGAAAGTCTTTCCGTTGTTTTCAGTGGGCTTCTTATCAATCTTCGTATAATCATATCAGGACCATACAGAAATCATTACTCATAGACTTTAAGGTCAGAAGGGACCATTATGATCATCTGGTCTGACCCCCTGCATGCTGCAGGCCATAAAACCGTCCCTACCCCTTCCCTGGACTCTGCTGCTGAAGTCCCCAATCCTGTTATTAGTGACTTCAATCGGCAGAGACCCTCCTGCTAGAGATCCCTGCCCCATGCTGCGGAGGAAGGCGAAAAACCTCCAGAGGCTCAGCCAATCTGCCCTGGAGGAAAATTCCTTCCCGACCCCAAATATGGCGATCAGTAAGACCCCGAGCATATAGGCAAGAGTCTCCATCCTGACCCCTTTTAGCCATTATGCTATTTACCTACCATTGCTTGGTTTTCCTTGACTACTATGTTTTACCATTAAACCATTCCCTCCATAAACTTATCTAACTTAATCTTAAAACCAGACCAGTTCCTCGCCCCCACCGCTTCCCTCGGAAGGCCGTTCCAATATTTCACCCCTCTAACGGTCAGAAACCTTCGTCTAATTTCAAGCCTGAACTTCCCCACGGCCAGTTTATATCCATTCGTTCTTGTATCCACGTTAGTACTAAGCTGGAATAATTCTTCTCCCTCCCTTGTATTAATCCCTCTAATATATTTAAAGATAGCAATCATATCCCCTCTCAGCCTTCGCTTTGTCAGACTAAACAACCCAAGCTCCTCTAGTCTCCTTTCATACGACAGGTTTTCCATTCCTCTGATCATCCTAGTGGCCCTTCTCTGCACTCGTTCCAGTTTGAGTTCATCTTTTTTAAACATGGGAGACCAGAACTGCACACAGTACTCCAAATGAGGTCTCACCAGCGCCTTGTACAACGGAAGCAGGACCTCCTTGTCCCTACTAGATATCCCTCGCCTAATGCATCCCAAGACAGCATTGGCTTTTTTCACCGCCATGTCACACTGTCGACTCATAGTCATCCTGCGGTCTACAAGGACCCCTAGGTCCTTCTCCTCTTCCGTTACTTCTAACCAATGTGTCCCCATCTTGTAACTAAAATTGTTATTAGTCATCCCCAAATGCATCACCTTACACTTTTCACTATTAAATTTCATCCTATTTCTGGTATCAGAGGGGTAGCCGTGTTAGTCTGAATCTGTAAAAAGCAACAGAGGGTCCTGTGGCACCTTTGAGACTAACAGAAGTACTGGGAGCATAAGCTTTCGTGGGTAAGAACCTCACTTCTTCAGAGCGTCTGAAGAAGTGAGGTTCTTACCCACGAAAGCTTATGCTCCCAGTACTTCTGTTAGTCTCAAAGGTGCCACAGGACCCTCTGTTGCATCCTATTTCTGATACTCCAATTCACAAGCTCATTCAAGTCTCCCTGCAGGATATCCCTATCCTCTTCCGAATTTACAACGCCTCCCACCTTCGTATCATCCGCAAACTTTATCAGCCCACTCCTGCAATCGGTTCCGAGGTCAGTTATAAATAGATTAAATAAAATGGGTCCCAAAACCGAACCTTGAGGAACTCCACTGGTAACCTCCCTCCAACCTGACAGTTCACCCTTCAATACGACCCGCTGCATTCTCCCCATTAACCAATTCCTTATCCACCTCTGGATTTTCATATTGATCCCCATGTTTTTCAGTTTAACCAATAATTCCTCATGGGGTACAGTATCAAACGCTTTACTGAAATCCAGGTATATTAGGTCCACCGCATTTCCCTTATCTAATAAATCCGTTACTTTCTCAAAGAAGGAGATCAGATTCGTTTGGCACGATCTGCCCTTCGTAAAACCATGTTGTAATTTATCGCAATTGCCACTAATCTCCAGGTCCTCAACTAGTTTCTCTTTCAGAATTTTCTCTAACACCTTGCACACTACAGATGTTAAACTAACAGGCCTGTAGTTACCCGGATCACTTTTTTTCCCTTTCTTGAAAATAGGAACCACATTAGCTATTCTCCAGTCTAACGGGACCACCCCCGAGTTTACAGATTCATTAAATATTATTGCTAACGGGCCTGCTATTTCCCGCGCCAATTCCTTCAATATTCTCGGATGAAGATCGTCCGGTCCTCCCGACTTAGCCCCATTAAGGTGTTCAAGTTTTGTTTCTACGTCGGATACGGTAATCCCCCATCCTGAACGCCCCTCTGTAGTGGTGCTAGTATCCCTAATCCCTTCATTGGCCTCATTAAACACCGATGCAAAATATTCATTGAGATATTGCGCCATGCCTAGATTGTCTTTAATCTCCTCTCCGGCAATAGTCTTCAGCGGTCCCACTTCTTCTTCTTTCTTTGCTTTCCTCCTATTTATGTGGCTGTAAAACCTCTTACTATTGCTTTTAATTCCCCTCGCTAGGTCCAACTCTACACGGCCTTTGGCCTTTCTCACTCTATCTCTACATTCTCTGACTTCACTTAGGTACATTTCCTTACTGATCCCTCCCCTCTTCCACTCTTTGTACGCTTTCTGTTTTTTCCTAATCGCCCCTTTGAGTCGGTCGCTCATCCAGCTCGGTCTAAATCTCTTGCTTAGTAATCTTTTTCCCTTTTTTGGAATACAGGCCTCCGACAGCTCATGCATCTTTAACTTAAAGTAATCCCAGGCTTCTTCTGCCTTTAAATCCATTAATACGTTTGCCCAATCCACTTCCCTTACCAGTCCCCTTAATTTGTTAAAATTGGCCTTTTTAAAATTATAAACCCTAGTCTTTGACTTAATTCTGTTACTCCTTCCATGTATTTTAAACCGAATTAGCTCATGATCACTGGAGCCCAAATTGTCCCCTACTACCACTTCCTCAACGAGGTCCTCACTACTTACCAGAATCAAATCTAAAATGGCCTCCCCCCTCGTTGGTTCAGCTACCACTTGATGGAGGAATTGATCAGCAAGCACATCTAGGAACATCTGAGCCCTATTATTGCTACTAGCGTTTGTTCCCCAATCTATATCTGGGAAGTTAAAGTCCCCCATAATTACACAGTTTCTATTAGTAATTACTTCTCTAAGCACATTAAATAGTTCCTTATCCATATCCTGGGTCGATCCCGGCGGTCTATAGCACACTCCAAGCACTATCCCCGGAGAGGCTCTAGTAGTCCTATTACCCAGTGTGAGTATTGCCCAGACGGACTCTGTGTTGTCTAATCTATCAACTATTATTTCTTTACAGCTTATTTCACTATTGACATACAATGCCACCCCCCCACCTTTACCTTTGTTCCGGTCTTTCCTAAACAGCGCATACCCCTCCATACCTGTGTTCCAGTCGTGACTGCCATTCCACCATGTTTCTGTTATTCCTACGATATCTGGTTTCAGCTCTTGGACCAAGAGCTCCAATTCCTCCATTTTATTACCTAGGCTTCTGGCATTGGTGTATAGACACCCTAATGTATGTCGTTTAGCCTGTCTCCCATTAGAAGCACTATATGTTGCGGGCCTCCTTGTGTCCGTCCCCCCTGTCCTTCCTATGTCCAATCTCATCTCCCCAGCTATGTCTCCTCTCATTTTACTCACCTTCTCCATACTGGAATCTGGCGTGGAGATTAACTGTGCATCTCCCAACCGTCTCCCCAAACTTCCTAGTTTAAAGCTCTTTTGATAAGATGAGCCAGCCTCCCTCCCAGAAGTCTATTTCCTTCCCTACTCAGGTGAAGCCCATCCCGCGAGAACAGGTGTCTGTCCCCGAAAGCCTCCCAGTGGCCATACATCCCAAAGCCCTCCTTATAGCACCACTCCCTTAGCCAACTATTTATTCTCACAATTCTATCAGCCCTTTGCTGCCCTTCCCTCGGAACGGGCAGAATCCCACTAAAGATAATCTGAGCCTCTATCTCCTTGAACATCTTCCCCAGCCTGGCATAATCTCCCTTGATCCTCTCTAACGAGAACCTAGCCGTGTCATTCGTTCCTACATGAAGGATTATCAAGGGGTTCTTACCTGCTCCTTTTAGGATCCTTTTCAACCGCAGGTCCACATCGCGTATCTTTGCGCCCGGTAGACAGCACACCCTTCTGTTCTCCGGGTCCGCCCTGGTCACAGGCCTATCCAATCTCCTCAGTAAAGAGTCTCCAATTACATACCCCTGCCGTCGCCTGGCAACAGTGCGATCTAGTAATCTAGTCTCCGATCCCTCTAGTCCTGACCTGTGCCTGTTCCTATCTTCCCTTATGCTCCCCCTTATGCCTTCCTGAATCCTCACGGGGCCCAGAATTGGTGCTGTCTCCATCAACTCCTCCCCTCTCTCTCTTGGACTAGCAGCTCTTCTCTTCTTCCTCACCCTCCCACCTTCAGTCGCCACCTGCTGCCTCTCCACCTCGCTATCCAAACACTCGAACCTATTCCTGAGTTCTATTCCCCCCTCACTGGCCCTTCTTTTCCTTGGCCTGCTTCTCACATTCACATGCTTCCACCTCCCATGTTCTCTCCCTTCCATTCCCATCTCACCGTCCTCTACCTCTGCCTCTACCTCCACCATAGGGCATTCTCCTTCAGTCCCCCCTTGCCTGTCCTCCATCAGCTGCTCAAACCCCCGCCTAAACTCCACCAGGGTCTCTACCTGCATCTCCAGCCCCTTAATCTTTTCCTCCAGTAACACTATCAGGCGACACTTCATACACACATACCTGTGTTCCAGCTCCCCTGCTAGGACCATATACATACCACAGCTTCCACATACAGCCATCTGCATTCTGTCTGCTGCAGCTGCTTGGCTCATGGCTGCTGTATTCTCTGCCCACAGCACCTGTGGACTCAGAGCACACACCACACCGCGCCCTCCTGCCTCCCCTTTACCTCCCCCTGCAAACTCCCTCTCAAACTCCCCTGTTAGCCGCCCTGTTTGCTGCCTCCGGTGCCGCTGCTCGCAGCTGTGTGATTAGCTAGCTGGATTAGATTAGCTAGCTGGAGACCTAGCCTGGAGTTGTGGGTTTCAGTCCTAGTTCTGACCATGCTGTGGTGTGTGACCTTGGAGAAATCATACTGGTTAGCATTGTTTTCTTCTGCTCCTCACCTGACTGTCTGCATCTCCCCGTTGTCTCTTGCGTAGACTTAGATCGTAAGTTCTTTGGGGCAGGACCTGGCATTTTGTTCTGTTAGTACTGTACCTAACATGCTGGTGTCTGGGTCCAGGACTAGCTCTCCTAGATGCTACCTCCATCCTACTAGTAATATAATAATAATCAAAAACATCCATGAATTGAGGCTACCTGAGTTTCTGGATATTCTATTTGAGCTATTTAGAGACTCCAGTGAGAAAGAAAACACTGTGTATGCTTATTAGCAACTCTCCACTAACAAGCTGGCAGGCAGGTGGGCGCAGCTCTGCGAACATTTCTGTATGATCAACCCCCCAATTTTCCATCAATACTTTTTCTGATGGAAAATTTCCCACCAGCCCTATTATAAATAGCACAGAGGGAAATACGAAAACAAGACAAGTTGCTTTGGCAGCCTCCTTTTTAACCGCCATGAACAAAAATGATAAAAATAGCAATACAGATGCTTTGGAAGACTGGACATTTTCCACTAGATTGTATTTTCTTTGAGCTAAGTGAGTTGAGCCCATCTATTCCTTCGCTTTTGTTCAGTTGCTCTGTTTTTACACAAGGGATAAAAGCTGCATTTGAACATCCCCCGGAGGGTCTCATTTCTGCTTCGAGCACACACAACACCACTCAAACAAGGGGGAGATATGCACCAAAGATACTGCTAATAAAATTAATCTTCATCTAAACTCTTATCGGTGCCAGAACAACCAGGGCGCTTGATCTTGTGTCTCAGGCAGCTCTGAATTCTTTCATTACTGGGCTCACTGGACCAGAGAGCCTACCAGCCTGTATATCTGAATATAGATGATGTACAATTTACTGGTCCATGGGCTGCTCACTTAACCCAAGTTACTGGCCCATGCTAGGGTTTGCCAACCTTTCTGTTTCAAGCAGGAACAAACATTTTATAGGCTGTCAATTTAGCAAATCTATTCCCCGGCACCCCCAAGCTCCTTTCGCCTGCCGGTTGTTTTCATTAATCATTTCCCCACTGTCTCCTGGGCGAGATGTGTTAATTTTTATAGGACTTACTTGGCAAGTCTTAAATCTCAAAGCCTTTCCCAGGCTGGGGAGACTGGCTGCCTTTGTGAGCTCACTGGTTGGCGTGAGCTGTTCCATGGCGATGGAGGT
The DNA here is from genome assembly GCF_011386835.1 of Chrysemys picta bellii. Classification (NCBI taxonomy): domain Eukaryota; kingdom Metazoa; phylum Chordata; order Testudines; family Emydidae; genus Chrysemys; species Chrysemys picta. The sequence goes on along the minus strand of NC_088813.1, from coordinate 7,063,350 downwards.
TCCTCTGTGCTGGCGAGAGCCCAATGTAATGGCTGCATTGCCCGTAGGAAAGACTCTCACTATAGGGATGCGCAGGTGTGGAAGACACCTAACCACCAGAAGGCAATAGAGGATGTAGGGGGGCTGTGGGTTCGTACCGTAGCCAGGAAAGACACGCTGGCTTTGCTCCTGCTTGGCTAACAGCCCGTTGGCAGTCCCTTGTGGTCATTTGTCTGTTATATCACAGCAAAGGTTTGAAGGTTAGTTTAGCGGATTGGATGCTGCGTGGGGACTCTAGAGAGCTGCGTTCAGTTCCTGACACCTTGTGTGACCTTGGGCAAGTTGCTAGATTAGGTCAGCCCAGAGAGGACCCGTGTCTGCTGATTGATAGTGGGGGCGTACAACCCCAGAACAGCTTGACTCGCGCCCTCCCCTCCCCCGGCAGTCCACATCTCCTGGATAGCAGCTGCCCCTCCCTGCAGCTCTGAGCTGTTCCTCCTGCCTCGGCCTCTCCATGCCCAGCACAGCTCGCCGGCTCAGCTGCCCCACAGGGAGGGGGCCCGGCAGCACCATGTGACCGAGTAATCTGGGGGAAGGGCGCGTGTCCCCACATGCCCCCTCCCCATGTGTCACCTCTGGGTCAGACTAGATGATTTAATGGGCCCTTCTGGCCTTAAGTGCTATGTTCATTCTCTGTGCCTCAGTTCTCCATGTGGAAAGAGTTTTGAGAGTCATAGAGTTTAAGGCCAGAAGGACCCACTGGATCATCTATCTGATCTCCTGTGTATCACCGGCCACCGACACCACCCAGCACACTGACCCCAACCACCAATGTTAGAGAATTAGCCCAGACAGTGCTTTCCTCCCTTCCAGAGGTGTGTCATGAAGATAACATCCATTCACAATTGTGAGTGATGGCGGCTCTATAACCACCTAGGTAAATACAACTACCTAAGTGGTGGCCTCTGCTCAGGAGAGCCCCCCGAGCTGCAGTAGCTGTGGTTCTCCCAGCACTCAGCTACAGTAGCAATGCGGGATATGAAAACACTTAGATAGCTCTGGATGAGGTGTCAGTCACAAAGCTGTGAGGGGACAAGAGGTTATTGCAGGAAAGGGAGGAGGCCTATTGGTGGATCAGTGTGTGAGACATTTGCCTTCTCTGTGTCTGTCTGGGGATAGCTAGTAGCCCAGTCACTAATTTTATTCACAAAATTAAGTTCCAGGCCACAAATAACCTGCATTCAGGTATAGGACAAGTTTTTTTTATATTAATTACAATATTCGCTGGTGACTGATTACTTTGAGTAGGTCTCAAATGAATAGCCAGTGCCTTGTGCTCTGGTTTTGAAGATGTATTTGTAATATTTTAGGAGAATTAGCTGTTAATATTATTTATCATTTGCATGACAGCGACAGCTAGAGGCACCAACCCAGATCATGACCCCACTGTGCCAGGGGCTGCACAGTCGTAATGAGAGAGCCCCTGCCCCAACAAGCTTACAGTTGACCTCGGTAAGACAGACAAAAGTGGGAGAAAGGAAATATTATTAATCACATACTACAGATGGGAACTTGAGGCACAGGAAAACAGAAATGACCCGCCCAAAATCCCAGAGGAAGTCTGTGGTAGAACTAGCAATGGAGTCCACATCTCCTGCCACTCAGTCCAGTACATTAACAACAAGACCATCTGTGATGGGGTAGTCACGCCACACAAAGTCTGAAGGGGTTAAGGTGACTAGGTGGGCCAATTAATCAACTAGGCTGCACCTGCAGGAGGAGCCAGGGAGTAATGAGGACTAATTAAAGATGAAACTCAGCTGGACAGGAACAGGAGGGGTCTGTATAAAGCCCAGTAACAGAGTAGAAGGGAGCTATAGAGAGAGAGGCTGCAGTGCTTCTCAGGGCAGGATATAGCCCAGGGATACAGCAGTAAGGTTTAGGACTGTGTAGACCTTGACTGCTTGTTGCAGGGTCCCTGAGCGAGAACCCAGTGTAGAAGGTAGACCTGGATTCCTCTAGCAACAACTGGGAAAGTGGCACTGGGCCCGAAAAACCCTGATATACCTCTTCTCCCTCATCCCCCCCCCCCCCCCCCGAAGGGAAAACTGGCTGGAAGGCCAAGCCACTAAGCAGGAGCAATTGAGTCCTGAGAGAGAGAGATGGTGACCAATTTCAGGAGGGGGCATAGACTGGCAGAGCTAATCTCCAGACACAGCCCTAAAGAGATGCTCCAGGGGTGAATAAAACACCATCCTTCTCTCTGAGTCATCTATGATTGAATACGGGGGATAGGAGGGGGGGAAGGGCGAGGAGAAACATAGACATTAATTTGAGCATCTCTACAACTGGAACAGATGGTAGAATATTGAAATTTAGTGCGGAAATACCCCTCACCGAGGAGAAGTGCATCTGCGTGTTGAAGTGGAATTTGGTTCTCTTTAGCCCCAGATGTGATGCTTTGAGAGCTTTGTGCTGTACATACATTGTACCTTTTGCATTGGACTTCACTGAGCTCATAAAAGGCACGACTAACGTGGGTCAGATCCTGCCACCTTCACTCCTTCTGAGTCGTACCTTGCCTTGCAAGTAGTCCCACTGCATGTAGCCCCCTTGAAACTGGTACAGAGACCTTCGCGGTGTAGTGAAAAATGAACTGAAGGTGCACATGGGCTGAGGCAAGGTCTCCAAATGTAAAATGTTCTAGAATAAATGGTATTATTGGCAAAATAGTACTGGGTCATGCCACTAATGGGTGTATTATAATGCATCATTGGACAAGGGGGGAGAGGGATAGCTTAGTGGTTTGAGCATTGGCCTGCTAAACCCAGGGTTGTGAGTTCAATCCTTGAGGGGGCCATTTAGGGATCTGGGGCAAAAATCTGTCTGGTGAGTGGTCCTGCTTTGGGCAGGAGGTTGGATTAGATGACCTCCTGAGGTCCCATCCTACCCTGATAATCTATGATTCTATTCATGTAAACTTAACTTTGGCATTGACTGTCTCTGGAGTGCTTCACTAACAGTGCACTCTAATAGTTTATTAATAGAGGGATTCTTTTTTTTGTCTGGGATTGAAGCATGTATTTGTTTACATTGATGGAATCTTGATCTTTATTGAGCTGCTGGATTCTGAGCCGGTTTAGCTCCTCATCTGCACTAGGACTTGAACCTAGAGAACTACAACCATGTCTAAAATGTGTGTGTGTGTGTGTGGCCATGATGACAACTCTCCTTCACTGTGTGGACTGGGGTCAGATGGGCCACTGATATTACTGCCTTTGAAGAATCCCGTGGTTGATATTCCTGTCTTTTATGGCCAGCTATCCAGTCATCTCAGTGGCTGGCACCAACTGCATTCGGCATAAATAAGAATAAATTCTCAGGTTTCAGAGTAGCAGCCGTGTTAGTCTGTATCCGCAAAAAGAACAGGAGTACTTGTGGCACCTTAGAGACTAACATTTATTTGAGCATAAGCTTTCGTGGGCTACAGCCCACTTCTTCGGATGCATATAGAATGGAACGTGTGTGTGTGTGTGTGTGTGTGTGTGTGTGTGTGTGTGTGTGTGTATATATATATATATATATATATATATATACACACACACATACAGAGAGCATGAACAGGTAAGACAACTCCCACCTGTTCATGCTCTCTGTATGTGTGTATATATATCTCCTCAATCTATGTTCCATTCTATATGCATCCGAAGAAGTGGGCTGTAGCCCACGAAAGCTTATGCGCTAATAAATTTGTTAGTCTCTAAGGTGCCACAAGTACTCCTGTTCTTTTTAATAAATTCTCAGCGGTCTCACCAAACTGCTGGTTTCTCCAGCTAGAACAAAGAAACATTCAGTTTAGTTCCTGTTCTGACATTCAGCTCGATTTTTCTTTTCCTGTACTGTGTCCTCTTGACACCTTCTGCTCTGACCTTTTCCTTCATGTGTTGCATCTAACCCGCAGGCTGTTGGCTCAGCATCCCCTTTTGGATGCCTGGTAAAGGCAGAGAAGTCACTCCACTGGTTACAACTTGACTGTGATCTTCAAGGTAGGGGTCTGGTGGGATGTATCGTCTCCCTGCCCTCAGGGTGCCTTTTATCTAGCATGGAGCTTAACCTGATGGCAATGCACCTATATTCATGTTTTCCTATTCATCCTGTTGAAAGCTGCATGCTTGTTTAGCATTATCTCTGCACCAAAGCATGCGTTTTTACTTGGCATCCTGCTAAATTAATGGGGAATTATGTTATGAAAGCAATATACATGGTGCATATACCAACCCTCAGTAATCCAACTAGTGCATCCGTTCCAATGCCCAGCACTGAAAGGACCAGTGCTCTTTCTTTCTGTGCAGCTACTCCTCTGGCATGCACCAGCTTCCTCCCTCCTTTCAGTCCTCATCCACCTTTGGCCGGGCAATGGAGGAAAAGCCCAAATCCCTCTGTGCATCGCATCAATGCAGTGGGGATGGAGCCAAATTGTCCTTATTTTTGGTGGAATAACATCACAAGGAGCCTCTGTTGCTTTTTTTATTCTCTTGCTGTGTTGCCAAAAACACCAGGTAGCCTTTTAGGACAAAATATCTTTTTTTTTTTTCCTCCTTCCCAGTCGTACTTTTGTTGTTGAGATGGAGCTCAGCCTCCTACTGTACCATCAATTCTACTGAGACCATTAACATCTCATCTGAAGAGCTAATCGCTATTTCATCCTGCTCCTTTCACTGATTGCTACCTGGTCTACCAAGTTATTTTATCCATCCCAACTGTCAATGCCCCCTTATTCTCCATATTTCAGAGGTTTATTCCATAACATTATTCTACCACTTTTTTTGGGTGTGGTGGGACCCTGCAGAGATACCTTTAGGTATCTCAAATGAAAGCCACAAACTGCATTGTGCTTAATTATCTATTATATTTTCTTAGAGTTACTGCACTCAGCAATTTTTGGCTTGATTTGACATGAAAGTTAATGGGGTGTGTGTGTGTGTGTGTGTTTGTGTAATATATATATATAAAATTTCCCCTGTATCCCATTGATTAGAAATGTGAAAGTTTCTAGAGATTTAAATTGAGCGGCTGAGACTAACTGAGATCTTTGTGCTGGCTGCACCATTAGGTTTAATTGTCTGCTAATGGCTCCCAGCATTTAACTCAATCTTCCGATACACATAGAAAAATGCCTGTAGAGGAGATTTGCTAAATCAATATGGGGCTCCTTGTCACCTCCTTTGGGAAATACTTGCTCCCAAAGCAGCAACATGTTGCTCGTTGGCTCACTCGAAAAACATCCTCATGGTTGGGTGCAAAGCATGGTGCCTTGTCCCCAAGATAGGAGAATGCTGCCCAGGTCACCATCTGCTTATTACTTGGCACTACCAGCCATTCCATTCCCATTTCTCTCACTGACTTCCTCTTGGGTAAGCCACTGCTCTGCACCTGATTCTCTTTGCTGGAAGGCCTCCTGCAGTGTTAAGGGGCCTTAAACAGGGTGGGACCTGCCTCTAGGAAGATCCTCTGCTGAAGTGACTCTATATACCTCACCCCCTCCAAGTTTCTGGCATAGGGTGTATGCCTGGAGCAGGAGGAGACCATGGCTGCAGTGCAGAGTGCCTCTGGCTTTGGCTGGTGCACCTCACCTTCCAATAGCTCAGTATAACATTGACAGACCCTGATTGTCAGTGGGTGGGATTGAACTGGAGACTTCTGGAGCTTAGTGCATGAGCCTCTACCGCATGAGCTAAACATAAAGTGGCTGTTAACTAAGGCTGTAGAGCAGATGCATTTTTACCTCTCTCTGTAAGTGGTCTTGGTGCCACTAGAGGGGACAGAACACCACACCCAGAAGATGTGTGGGTTATAGTAGCATCTAGAACAGGCTGATTTTTTTTTTTTTTTTTTTTTTTTTTGATCACTGTTCTTGCAGTTACATCGAAATCTGGATACTGGGTGTCGATTTTGATGCAATGTGTCGATTTCAACCATGTTTTTGATGGGAGAAAGTCGAAACACTTTCTCCTTTTGTTTCAATAATGTTGAAACATTTCAATAAGGTAAAAATGTTTCATTTCTACATTCTCATTTCATTTTGACTATATTATAATGTGTGTGCATTAGCAAAATGAAATGATTGGACATCATCAAAATGCACTGTCTTGATGGTTCCAATTAAAGAAAAGTTTCAGAGTTTGCATTCTGCATGAAAATTTGAAACGCTGGCTTTTCTGTGCTACTTTGGAACAAACCCAAATTTTAAAGTGTTGGAATTTCCCACGGAACTTAAATTCCATTTTTTGACCAGCTCTACTCAGGACTGGTATGATGGCCACCATCTTGGTTGAAAACAAGGATTGAACCAGCAGGCATCTCCAGGGCTGAAAACATGCGTTTCTATAGCTTGAGCAAAAGAGCCATACTTCCTAGGACAGAGCTGTAAAAGGCTCATATCCTCTGTGGATTGTGCACAGAGACCACATCTCACACTCACCCCCAGGGATTAGGTTAGTTTTGAAAATCTGTCACAATGGGAACTGCTGGGCACTGGTGAAAGTCTAACCCTGATGTACTGACTTCATAGAATATCAGCATTGGAAGGGACCTCAGGCTGTCATCTAGTCCCACCCCCTGCTCAAAGCAGGACCAATCCCCAACTAAATCATCCTAGCCAGTGCTTTATCAAGCCTGACCTTAAAAACTCCTAAGGAAGGAGATTCCACCACCTCCCTAGGGAACCCATTCCAGTGCTGCTTCACCCTCCTAGTGAAAAAGTTATTCCTAATATCCAACCTAAACCTCCCCCACTGCAACTTGAGACCATTACTCCTTGTTCCGTCATCTGCCACCACTGAGAACAGTCTAGATCCATCCTCTTTGGAACCCCCTTTCAGGTAGTTGAAAGCAGCTATCAAATCCCCCCCTTATTCTCCTCTTCTGCAGACTAAACAATCCCAGTTCCCTCAGCCTCTCCTCATAAGTCATGTGCTCCAGCCCCCTAAGCATTTTTGTTTTGTGACTTCAATGGGAGCTGAGCTCTTTTGGAAAGTCTGACCTTAACGGTGGGTGCTGAACACTTGAAAAGCTGGCTAGGAGCAGGCTAGCAGCTCAAGCATCATTTATAGCAGTTGTGATGCCCTGAGCTGCCCCTCGCTTAAAGGCACTTTTGCCTCTCCTCTTCTGCCATGCCTATACCATGTGGAGGAATGGAGGAACTAACACCCTCTTGGCCAAGATGGAGTCTGCTCTGCAAGCAGCTCTGGCCAAAAAAAGGCGCGTGCAGAAAGGCAGCAGTGGAAGTCCCTTCCACCCCAGGAGCACCTGTTCCAACCCCCCCAGAGTGAACACCCACCCACCAGAAGAGTACAATGAATATAGGAAGGTGAAACATTTATTTACAGAGGGATGAAAGGAGAAAAACGGGGAAATGTAGCGGGAGCAGTAAAACAGGGTTACATTCAACTCAAGGCCCCACAGGCCCAGTGGTAGCACAGTCTGAAAGGGCAGACACCGGGCAATGTGTCTGCACACAGAGTTCAGGAGTTCTGGGAAAAGTTCCAGTCCAGTGGTGAGTCTTGGGTGCTCTTGGTCGTCTTCAGCACCAGTGAACTTTCCCCAACAAACCCCTCCGGTGCCCTCTTCTGCCGCTCCCTGCAAAGCCACACAGAGCAACCACCTCCCCACTTAACTAGCCACAGCCTCCCTCCTTGTCCCCAATGCAGAGTCCCAAGCCCCAGTACTCACAGCCCCATGCAGCTCTGGGCAGCCGGGATACTGGGTCCAGCTCCAGCCTGTCCTTCTCAGGCAATTCCTCCCTGGCACAGTGCTGCTCCTGGCTCCTGTCCTGGGGTGTCCCCGATTGGCCCTGTCCTTCCCAGGCCTCAGGCAGGTTTTTGCCTGCTTCACTCCGTGAGGGTCTGCAGACTGCAGCCCTTCTGTCTGGCGCTCCAGACCCCACCCCGCCTTGCTCTTCCCTATCTCTGCTCCCCCACCCCCCTCCCACCAAAAAGCACTTCCTCCTCCTGGAACAATCAGCACTCCTCCCCCCCCCCCCCCGAAAAAGATTCAAAGGGGCCATGCTTTCTAAACCCCAAAGGGGTTACATAAGAATTGAGGCCTCTGCATCTCATTTGCTCAGTTGTCAAGTGGGAGTAACAAAAGCTCTTTTACATGAGGGATAGTGGGGGTGGGGGTGCTGGGTGTGTGCGCATGGGTGTCTGGAAAGCGTCAACGCTGTCCCACAGGATTTTGTGAAAACATTGCTTGCGATTGTCTGTTGGCCCATTTTGTGACCTAAGAAGTGTTGTGTTTGTAATTCCTTTTTTGCCAATGAGCCATTGTGGAATCCCAGTCAAAATTTCAGACCTAGCCCTGGTAGAATGGGTAGCAGCCCAGCCCAGCCCAGCCACCCTAGTACAATCCTATCCGAGACCCTAACTACAGTGGTGTCCATCTTTTTTTAGTGGCTAGCTCAAGCCTAGCTAGTGCGTGGATGTCGGCAGGAGCTGGAAATGACACTGCCAGCTGATCTACCCAAAGTGACATCTGAAATGCTGAAAATCTAGTTTTTGACTCAAACCCAGGAGTGGCAGAAAATGGTCTATTTTCTGATAGCAATGAACTGTACATGATTTCTACTTAGCTAGTACATCATGTCTCTTTTTTCCTGGGGGGTGAGTGGTAATGACAGCCGACTATTTGCTTCGGTCTGACCACATATCCCTGAGCGACACGGGTTATTCTGTCTCAGCTCTAGGGTGACCAGATGTCCCGATTTTTGGGTCTTTTTCTTATATAGGGTCCTATTACCCTCCTGTAGTGGGGCCGTATTGGCGAACCGGGAAGTGGGCGGGCTCACCCGCCCACTACGAAAGGCCCCTCCCCCAGCCTAGCGGGAGGGACCACTGGACCCAGTACCAAATGATTACTTGGGACAACTAATAAAAAAACAGGGAACAAGGTGACGGTCAAAGGTTCAAAATCAGGGAACCGGATGGGGACACCGAGCAGAGAACCCCGGACAGCGCCCACTGCTCCTCGAAGGTGGCAAGGGAGCCAGCGGACGCTGCCCAGTGGAACTCCGCCCGGAGACGTGAGACCAAGGAGGTATAAAAGTAGGCCCCACAATCGCAGAGCACCCCCTCGTCCAACATCCTCTCCCTGGTATTATAGATGGTGAGTTTGGCCAGGGCCAGGAAGAGGTTGACGAGGAGGTCCCGCGACTTAGTGGGGCCACGGATAGGGTGTGCATAAATAAACAAGTGCGGGGAAAAGTGTAGCCAGAACCTCAACAAGAGGTTCTGGAGGAGCCGGAAAAGGGGCTGCAGCCTGGCGCACTCGAGGTAAGCATGCGCCAGGGTCTCCCTAATGCCGCAGAATGGGCAGGCCTCGGGAATAGGGGTGAACCGCGCCAAGTACACGCCCGTGCTCACGGCCCCATGAAGGAGCCGCCAACCAATGTCCCCGGCGGGCCTGGGAACTAAGGTGGAATAAAGGCTGGCCCACCGGGGCTCCTCACCCTCCACAGGTAGCAGATAGTCCCTCCACTTGGTGTCGGGGCGGGACACAAGGGTGAGGTGATACAACGTGTGGAGCACGAGCGTGTACAGATGGTCTCTGGACGCGGTCCGAAACCGGACCGGCTGCAGAGCGTGCAGCCGGCTCGGATTATGGGAGCGGGAAAGCCGGGGGGGGCTCACGGAATAGGGGCCCGAGAAAGAGGTCCGGAGGGCCCGGGGTAAGGGGTGGGCGGGGAGCGCCCTCCCGCAGGGCCCGCCACAGGAAGCCGAGAGCAAGAGGTGACAATGCAGCGCCCACCTCCTGGAGTACACGCAGAGGGGTTGCGAGGGTGGAGAGCCCCATGCGCCGACCAAGCACACGGGGATCCACCCAGTCCCCTCTGGTGTAGTCCAGGAGGTCTCCGACCCTGGTGGTTTCCACCAGGACCAACCTCCGGCTCACCGAGGGTGACTCCGCCACCCGCACACGAATATCGGGATTGTGCAGCAGGGGCTCCGCGAGGAGATCCACACCTTCGGTGGCCACAGTGGACCTGGTCGTCGAGAAAAGCTTCCAGGTCCGGAGAAGGTCCTGGTAGAAGACCGGCAGCTCCGAGAGGTCTCGCGGAAGACCTCTCGGGTGGAGAAAAAGGAGCTGCCGGTCGTATCGGAGCCCTCGGAGACGGCGGAGGAAGGCGTGCGCTAACGTGCTCCATGCCGGACTACCTGCGCCATAAAGGAGCCGCTGCAGGGCCTGGAGGCGGAAGACATGGACCTGGCTACGAAGGGAGACCAGGCCCTGTCCCCCCTCCTCCAGGGGAAGACTCAGAACCCCTGCAGAGACCCAGTGCAGCCCAGGCCAGAAGAACTCCAGGGCCATCCTCTGGAGCCTGGCCAGGAGTCCCGGGGTCGGGCTCAGGGTGTTGAGCCGGTGCCAGAGCATGGACAGGACGAGCTGGTTCAGCACCAGCGCCTTCCCCCGCAGGGAGAGACACCGGAGCAGTCCCGTCCATCTCCGCAACCGCTCACGCACCCTGGCCTCCAAATCCAGCCAGTTCTCCGGCGGAGAAGGATGCGTGGCGGAAAGATAAACGCCTAGATAGAGCAGCGGATCCGCGCTCCACCGAATGGCTTGAAGCGCGGGTGGGAGGGAGCCCGCCTGCCAACCGTCCCCGACCACCAGGCCAGAGCTCTTGACCCAGTTGACCCGGGCAGAGGAGGCGGCCGCATAAATGGCCTGGCAGGCCTCCACCCGCACCAGATCCTCTGGGTCCTGGACCACGAGGAGCACGTCGTCGGCGTACGCCGACAGAACCAGCCGCAGCTCCGGCTCCCGCAGCACCAACCCCGCCAACCTCCGGCGGAGGAGGCAGAGGAAGGGCTCGATCGCCAGAGCATACAGCTGGCCCAAGAGGGGGCACCCTTGCCGTACTCCCCGCCCGAAGCTGACCGGCTCGGTCAGGGTCCAGTTGAGCTTGACCAGACACTCCGCCTCAGCGTACAGCACCTGGAGAAAGCCCACAAACTGGGGCCCGAAGCCGAACGCCCGCAGAGTGCCCAGGAGGTACCCGTGGTCCATCCTGTCGAACGCCTTCTCCTGGTCCAGAGACAGGAGGGCGAACGACAGACCATCCCTATGTCCCAGCTCTAATAGGTCCCGGACCAAGTACAGGTTGTTAAAGATGCTCCGGCCCGGGACGGCGCAGGTCTGGTCGGGGTGCACCACGTCCGCCAGCACGGACCCCAGCCGCAGCGAGATGGCCTTCGCTACGACCTTATAGTCCGTGCTGAGGAGCGAGATGGGACGCCAGTTTCGTAAATCGCGGAGGTCCCCCGTCTTCGGCAACAGGGCGAGCACGGCTCGCCTGCACGAGAGAGGGAGGACCCCGCTCTGCAAGGACTCGGCCCAGACGGTGACGAGGTCCGGGCCGAGGATGTCCCAGAACACGCGGTAAAACTCCACGGTCAGCCCGTCCATGCCTGGAGATTAGTGGGCATGAGCCGGAGGGAAGCCGAGAACTCGGCCAGAGAAAGAGGCAGCTCCAGCCGGTCTCGGCCGCCCGCGCTGACCGTCGGGAGCTCGGTCCAGAGCACCCTGCGGGCCTCTGCGTCGGTCGGATCCGGGGAGAAAAGAGCGGCGTAGAAGGCCCTGGCCTGCCACGCATCTCCTCCGGAGCCGTGAGGGGGACACCGTCCTCCACCAGGAGGCAGGTGACATGCTGTTTGGCCCCCCTCCGTTTCTCCAGGGCGTAGAAGAAGCGGGAGCCGCGATCCATCTCCCGAAGGAGACGGATGCGGGATCGAACAAACGCGCCCCGGGCCCGGTGGTCTTCCAGGGCCCGGAGCTCCTCCCGCTTCTCCCGGTACGCCGCGCAGAGGGGTGGATCCTCGGGGCCGGAGGCCAGACGCCTCTCCAGCTCCAAAACCTCCCGCTCTAACTGCCCCAACAACGCATCCCGCCGCCGGCTGGCGCCCCGGGTGTAGTTCCGGCAGAAGAGCCGCGCGCGGACCTTCCCCACGTCCCACCACCGCCGCGCCGAGGGAAAGGCGCGCCGCTGCCCCCGCCAGGCCAGCCAGAACTCCCGGAAGGACGCCACGAAGCCCACGTCCTCCAGCAAACTATTATTAAAATGCCAATAGGCCAGCCCCGGCCGCTCGGAACTGAGAGAGGCCGTCACGGTCACCAGATGGTGATCCGAGAACGGAGCCGGCCGGACGCTGGAGGCATGGGCCCGTGCCAGATGAAAACGGGACAGATAAATCCGGTCCAAGCGGGAGTGGCGCGACCGGTCGTCCTCCACCCGGACATAAGTGAAGGTGGTGTCGTCGTCCGGGTGGTGTTCGCACCAGACGTCCACCAGGGAGTGATGGTCTACGATCTCCCTGAGGACGCCCGCGGCTGCCTGGGAAGACTCAAGCCCGGAGCGGTCCCGGTCCTCGAGGGTGGTGTTAAAGTCCCCGCCCAGGACCAGGCACTCGCGAGAATCCAGGGTGCCGAGGAAGGCCGCCGCCCGCTGATAGAAAGGCACTCGTTCCGAGCCCATGTTCGGGGCATAGACGTTGACCAAGTTCAGAACCAGCCCCTCCACACGGGCCCGGACGTGCAGCAGGCGACCCCCAGCACCTCAGGCCGCAGCCCCGGGGAGAACAGGGTGGCCACCCCAGCCGAATGGGCGCTGAGGTGGCTAAAATAAACCCAGTCTCCCCACTCCAGCCGCCAGCTAGCCTCGACGGCTGGAGCCATGTGGGTCTCCTGCAGGAAAATCACAGAGTACCCCCCCTCCCGAAGGAAAGAGAGCACCTGGCTCCTGCGGAGACCCACCCTACAGCCCCGGGCGTTCAATGACGCAAAGGTGGTAGCTGTCATATGGAGGGCTGGGGCAGATCCTCACGGGCGGAGGGACCATCGGCCCCCAGCGGGCCCCGCAATATCCCGGTCTCGACTCCGAAGGACAAAAGGGAGTCGCGGAATTTGCAGGCCCGCCAATAGGCCACGATGTCCCGCCGACCGGACCCCCGCCCCTCCCCCAAAAGCGCCTTCATTGCCCGGAGGACGAGATGGAAGTCCCCCCAGCGCTGAAGGGCGAGCTGCACCTTACCCGTGGAACCACGGGAATCCGAGAGAAAGAGGCGCAGCTCATCCCGCAGCGCGGAGGGGGAGGCAGCGGCCAAGCCGCCGCCGTCCTCCGGCGGGGCCCCCGAAGGGTCCTCACGGCCCACGGTGACAGACAAACAAGGGGCCGAGCCCCGACGCTGTTGCGCCGGGCAGCCCGTCCCCATCCCTGGCAAAGGAGAGGGCGGCTGAGGGAACAACGCAGCCCCAACAGTGGTGGGAAGGGGAGACACAAAAACTGCCCCCTGAGGGTTGGTTGCAGGCATCGGAAATGCGACAACCCTGGGGGCAGCAGTGAAACCAGAGGTGGCAGAAAGAGACACCTCGGGGACAGGAACAGGGATAAGGGCGGGAGTAGGGGCGGGGCTCGAAGCGGGAACAAGGGCTTGGGCAGGAGAGGGGACAGGATCAGGGACGGGAACGGGAACGGGCTCGCCATCTCCCGCTGCCAAGCTGCTAGACTGCGGCTCCCCTCGGCTAAGAGCTACAGCCGAGGGGTTGGAGGCAGCAGGGACAGGAGCGGTAAAAGGGGCGGGATCGGGGGCAGGGACCGGCCGCTCAGCAACAGCCGTCTCCGCGAGGGGCTCGGTGGCTGTGCACAAGGTGGCAGTCGTGGCCGGGCTGGCAGGTAGGGTCAAGGGTTCCCCCAGGACTAAATCGGGGGTGGCAGAGTGGGGCGAGGAACCGGGAGCAGGGGGCGGGACTAAGCCAGCGCCCGGATCAGGGCCCGCCGGCGAAGGGTCGTCCTCCCCCTGGGTAACCGGGGTCAGACCCAGGGCCTCGATCTCATCGAAGATGGAGGCGAAAGCGGTCCCCTCGGCCCCGGCGACCTCCCCGCCAGGCACAGAGACAAAGGCCGCCCCGGCATCGGCGGCGGGGGGGACAGACGGAACAAGGGCCGGGAGAACCACTACCGAGGCCTCCTCAGGTGGGGGCTCAACAAAGGGGACAGGAGTTTCCCCAGCCGCTGCCATGGCATCCACGGTCTCCATGGCCGGCGCCTCCTGCTGGGCACCGTCCGGGGGCGCGGAAACAGAACTAGCAAGGTCGGCCCCCCGCGGCATCTTTCGGGGGGCCTGCTCTCCCTCCTCATCAGAGGGGAGGGAGAGAGCCCGCGACCTGCGGGCGCCGCGCTTCCCCCAGACGGTCACCCAGCCCCCCAAGGTGGAAGAGGAGGTGGAGGGCCGGTCAGCAGGGGCGGGGCCAGAGGGTAAGGGCGATGGCTTCGGGGCTTGGGGTGGCAGGGGCGGTGGGACAGCAGGGGGGGGAACCTCCCCCTGGGGCGGGCTCTTCCCCGCGGCCGGCGGAAGCTGCCCCGCCCCCACCTCCACACGCCCCGCCCCCACCTCCACACGCCCCGCCGAACTAGGGTCGGCGACGGCAAGGCCCGCCCGCCCGCCCGCCCGCTCGGCCGTCTCCGTGGCCAGAGTGGGAGTCACGGCAGAAGGAGGAGAGGCGGCAGCAGCAGCAGTGGCCGAACCGGCAGGGTCGCTGGCGATGACAGGGCCAGCACCCTCCTGGGCCCTGGGGGTCCCGGACACCCCTCCCGGCCGGGCCAGGGGACAGTCCCTCCGGACATGCCCCGGCGCCCGGCAGAGGAAGCACCGGGCCTCCCCCGTCGAATAGTGGACCCGGTAATGGGCCCCCCGGTAGGGCACCAGGAAGGACCCCTCGAGCGCCACTCCGGCACCCGCCGCCGGCGGCAGCTGGAGCTGGACCTGTCGGCGGAAAGACAGGATGTGCCGGAGGACGGGGTCCTTACAGCCCAACGAGAGAGGGCTCAGAATAGAAATAGGCTTCCCCAGGGTGGAGAGGGCAGGCAACAGGGCGGCATTGGGGAGGTAGGGCAGGACGGAGGTCAAGAGCACCCGCACGCCCAGGTCCTCCAGGGGTTCCAAGGGCACAAGCACGCCTCCCACCGCCAGGCCTCTTTCCACCGCCTCCTGCGCGGCGGCCACCGACGCCAGGAAGAACACGGCCTTCCCGTACATTTTGGAGGCCGCCACGATGGCCGTAGGCCCCACCACCCTCGCCAACGCCTGCACATACGTTTCAATGTGGGGCGAGGCAGGCACCAAATGGCAACGGACGCCGTGCCTCCTAGTCAGCGAGGGGAAGGGGCCGTGATCACCAGGGACGGGTCCAGAGGCGGTGGTCGGGGCGGACGGCGCGGCAGCACGCAGAGAGGCGGCGGCCACCTGGGCGTACGCTCTGGGGGCCGGAGGTGGAGCACCACCAGAGCTGGTGGAAGGGACGGCAGGAGAGGGAGGGGCCAGTGTCGGGGCCGCGGCGGGGATCGCAGCCCCGCCCGCAGGAGGCCGGGCTCCACGGACGGGGCCCTTGCCCTTCTTCCTCCCTTGGCCCTTCCTGCTGGCGGAGGGGGCAGCCATGGCAGCGGCGGTGTCCGGGACAGGGCCAGCGGAGGGGCCGGCCACTGGGGCGGGCGGGGACAACAGGGCAGAGGAAGGGAGCGGGGTAGGGGCGGGGGCAGGGGAAGGGACAGGGGCAGAGTCCCCCGCCATGACAACCCGCAGCTGTTCCTCCCCTCTAGGCAAAAGACAGAACAAGGGAAAAGCAACCACTCCTCCCCGCTAGGCTGCAGGCTGGGGAGGAGGGTGCCAACGGAGAGGGCACACAGGAGCGAAAAGAGAGGGGGGAGGGCACAGGTGCCAAAAAAGAAAGCCGGCTCCCCCGGCTACACTGGGGGAGGGGACTACAACAACAGTAAAAGGGGCATGAACAGTGCAAAGGGGGGGCAACGAAACAGGGGCACAAGCGCGCGCGGGGGTGCACCAGAGCAGCGGCTCAGAAACAGAATGGAATGTCCAGCCAGCTGCAGCCCAAGGACAAGGAGGGGCAGGAGGAAAAACTCCAGCCAGCCGCAGCCCAAGGACAGGGCCGGGAACACAGCCAGCAGGCTAGGAACCGAGGGGGGGGGGCACCAAAAAAATAAACCGAAGGGGCTAAAAGGAGCGGGGCAGGGTAGGGCCAACTAATACAGGGGGCTACAGGGAGGGGACCCCACCAGCTAAACGCAATCGGGGGGTAGGAAAAGTCCAGGGCGGGGGAAGAGGTGCACCCACGGCACTCGGGAAGCGTAGGCTCTGCCGTTCACTGCTGCAGATAAACAGTCCCGGACGGTGGAAGAGGCGGGGGGAACAAACAGCCCCGCCGAGGGGCCAAGAGCAGGTCCAGGTGGCACGCAGGGCGGTGGAGGGGTTGTCATCGGCTGTCGGCGGTGGGGGGTGGCGGCAGAGGGGGAGCAGATGGACGAAGGGGGGGGGGCACTGCACCCCCCCCCGCGCCCCCTTCAACAGTCCGTTACGGGGGACGGGACAGCAGGCTCCCAAGTCGACCTCAGAGTTTCCTGGTAAGCGACGGCTTCCACTCCGAGGAATTACGAGCGAGAGACTCAGGTCCGTCCACACTCCTAACGCGACCGGGGGCACCACCACCCCAGGAGCAAAGATGGCAAAGTCACTCAAAACACAGTCCTCACACAACCCCCTCCACAGTCCCCCGAACCAGGGACGCAGTCTCTTCGCGCTCCGCGACGGAGGCAGCGGCTCCCACACAGGAACAACAGCAGCAGCAGCGAGCGGCACTCAGCCGGCCAGGCAGGCGAGCAAGCAGGCAGGTGGGCCCCCAGATGGTATCGATGTTGGTGTTGGGGGGGCCGGTGCTTCTCCCTCCGGAGGCGAGGGCGAGGGGGGGGCAGGCCGGCAAGGCCCCCCCCACCGCACTCACTCACGCACGCACGCAGCAGCAACAGCAGCAGCAGCAGGAGAGGGCCAGGGAGGACGGAGGGAGAAGGGAGCACAGAGAGCTCCTGCAACCTGTAGTGGGGCGGACTGTCCCACTCCCTGAGAGTGTGGGCTGTGGCAGGCCAGTGCGCCTGCGCAGACAGGGAGCCAACCAGGGCCCAGATTGGAGGCAGCCAACCAGGGCCCAGATTGGAGGCAGCCAATCAGGGCCAGGCTCAGCCCTATTAAAAAGGCTGCTCAGGGAGAGAGCAGGCAGTCTGTCCCAGACCTTCAAGAGGGGAAGGTCCCTCTCCAGAGGTGGGAGACTAGCACCTGGGACAGCGCAGTGCTGGGCAGGCCCAGGGGAGCAGAAAGGAGCTCCAGCCCGGTGTCTGCCAGGCTGCAGACCCTGAGGGGAAGGGCCTAGCTGGTGCGAGGGGCGGAAGGGGAAACGGCCCAGGGACGTGGACAGATGAAGGGAGAGAAGGAGGGCAGATGGCTGCCACTAGGGGGTCCCTGGGTTGGGACCCAGAGTAGTGGGTGGGCCTGGGTCCCCCCCTTGCCTTACACCCGGCCGACGGGACTGGCCGTCTTGGGCTGCACCAACCCCCGCCAAGAGGGGTGTGACTTTGGGGGTGCAGTTGCCCACATTGGCTGAGGCGTAGAGTGACGGCTGATTGACACCCTCCCCCCCGGAATGGGGCGAGGATGGACTAAGGGGCACTGCCGGAGGGGAGTGGCTCAAAGAGGACACCGCGAGCTTGGGAGCAATGCGGGTCCAGACACGCCAACCGAGGGCGAGACAATGGGCGGGACACCACCAGGAGAGGGTGCTCCACTGGACTGAGCTAATTCCCGGAGGTAACCAGCAGGAGGTGCCAGGTGGTGAGTCCCAACACTGTTACACCCCCCCACACACACACGCATCCCCTGTCCTGATTTTTCACACTTGCTGTCTGATCACCCTACTCAGCTCCACACTCATTTCTCAGTCTCCTGCTGGTTTCAGAAGTCCCAGTGGGCAACGACTCCTTCCTGCTACGTAATCTCTTCTCTGAGTCTCAGCAAAGGCTGCTAAGCTTCTTGGAAACATGTTCAGAGCAGCAAAGGGACTCAGAAGTTCTGGGCTGGCTCTTTATCCGTTCTTGCTCACTAGTAACGGGCTATGAAGCAGTGATTTGTTTCAGACGCCTGTCTGGAGAGATACCAGATTGCTCTTTTTATTTTTTTGGGGTTTTTGTTTTGTTTTGTTCTTGTTCTATTTTAAATGCTAACAACTGTAAAGTGAGAACCTGTGGGGGGAAAAACCCCATAAACAAATCAAACAGCCAGCCAAGGAGTAAATTAAAATTCTTCCAAACATCACCAGCGTCTGCAGAAGCTTGTTCAGAATATGGGCAGGTGAGACCGAGGCAAAAGCTGCCATGGAACTTGAAACTAAGGGCAAGTCTCATAGGCATCAACTCCATGGGTGCTCCAGGGCTGGGGCACCCATGGGAGAAAAAATGATGGGTGCTTAGCACCCACCGGCAGTCCCCTTTTCAGCCCCCCCACCTCAGTGCCTCCCACCTGCTGGCAGGCCCTGCAGGTCAGCACCTCCCCGTCGTCCTTCCCTGCACCTCCTGCTCGCATCAATCAGCTGTTTCACTGTACAGGAGGCTGCAGAGGGGGAGGAGCAAGGACCCGGTGTGCTGGCGGAGGGCGCAGAATTGGGCAAGAAGAGGCGGGGATGGGCCCTTGGGGGAAGGGGTGAAGTAGGGGCAGGGCCAGTGCAAGGAAGTTTCACACCCTAGGCAAACCTTTCACCTTGTGTCCCCAGCCCCATGGCAGCTCCCCCATCTCTGCCCTGAGGTGCCCCTCTGTGGCAGCTCCCCCTCCCCGGGGAGCCGTGCGGCAGCTCCCCACCCCAGCGCACCTCTGCTCTGCCTCCTCCCCGAGCACGCCGCCCCTGCTCTAATTCTCCTCCCCTCCCAGGCTTGCAGCGCCAATCAGCTGTCTGGCGCCGCAAGCCTGGGAGGCGGGAGAAGTGGAGCGGCCGCTGGGCTGGGAGAGGGAGCCTGAGCCGCACATGTCAGCGCGCCGCCGGCAGCCCAGCCCAGGAACGCTGTAAAAAAAAAATGGGGGCACCGCTTTTTGGTTCAGTGTGTGGGGCAGAGTCACTTTGGAAAGTCGGCGCCTGTGATTTGTCTACATGACAATTGCTACATCGGCACAGCTGTACCCAGGGCTGGCTCCAGGGTTTTTGCTGCCTCAAGCGACGCGGGGGCGGGGGGGGGGGTGAGGAAGCCATGATCGCGATTGGCACTTCAGCAGCAGCTCCACCGCACCGCTTTCTTCTTCAGTGGCACTTCGGCGACAGGTCCTTCCCTCCAAGAGGGACCGAGGGACCCGCTGCCCAATTACCACCAAAGAGCCGGACGTGCCGCCCTTTCCCATTGGCCGCCCCAAGCACCTGCTTGCTGCGCTGGTGCCTGGAGCCAGCCCTAGCTGTACCGATGTCGCTGTGCCACGGCAGCGCAGCTGGTGCAGACGATCTGTGCTGACAGGAGAGAGCTCTCCTCATTGGCATAATTACTCCACCTCCCCGAGGGGCGGTAGCTATGTCAGCTGGAGAGCTCCTCCAGCTGACAAAGCGCTGTTCACACCAGTGTTTCAATGGGTATAACTTGCATCACTCTGAGGGGCGGCTTTTCCACACCCCTGAGTGACTTCAAGTGACACCGAAGTATGCGCTACCGTGTACAAGCCCTAAGTGACCCTCTCTGTCGCTAGGGGTGTGGCAAAGCTGGGACTGGAGGTGCAATCTCCAGCTTGTGGAGACCAACCTGCACTAGCTCCGGCATGCTAAAACCGAAGCGGAGCCAATGCAGCATGAGTACGTACTTAGTGATTCAGGGTGTCTAAGAATGCAGCCACCAACTCTTGCTCCCCATTCAGGGCACCTGAACTTTGCTCCTATTCTGCTGCTCGGAGCGTGTCACGGAGCGGGAGCCCTTCATTCTGCCGGGGAGCTGCCAAGCCCTGCAGTGACCCGGAGCCCTTGAGCTACTGCGGTAGCTACAGCAACTGTAAACAGCGAGTGCGGCCCCAGGCCGGGGAAGAGTCGTCTCGTCTCTCTGTCCCTGCCTCCTGCGGCCCTTCAGCGGGAACACGCTCCGGGGATGGTGGGTTGGGAACTCTCCGTCCCAGGCTCCCCATGGCCGGTCTGAGCGAGAGTCGGGGAGCTGCCCAGGGGAGTGCCCTGGCAGCTGCCCCTATTGACGAGTTGCCTCCAGTGCTGTGTACACTGGCCCAGTGTGTCTCCAGAGGTGGTGCCTGGAGCCCCCGAGGAGGCTGCGTGATGCAGGGTGCCGGTCCCTGCTATCGGTGCCAATGTAAAGACCAAGGCAGTACATCTCGCTGCTGGTCCCGTACTTTCTCTCTTTTCCCCCCACCTCCCCCAATCTCCATGCTTTGGAAGCTGTTGTGGCTGCAAAAGAATCCACTGGTGGCCTTATGCCTCTCCTAGAGCTTGTGCCTCCATGACTATGCTTCTATTTTTAGCGTGCTCCTTGATCGGAGCTGGAGCAGGTATGTCTCCTCAAGTTGGAGTTTACACCTCCAGCTCAAAGTGTGCAAACTCACCATAAACTCACAAGCTCTTTGCAGAACCTGGGACGTTAATTCCTGCTTCAAAAGTTGTCCGTGAGCTTGAGCTGGGTTTCCAGAAATCCTAGGCCCTGATCCTAAGGAAGCTTGGGCCCAAATTCCAAATGAGTTTACTCTAGTTTCAGGCAATCTTGAGCCCAACCTTCAAGCAAACCTAGGCCACAGATCTTAAGCGAGCCTGGGCCCCATTTCCTTCGCTAGCTTGAACCCCAGTTCCTAAGTGACACACTGAACTAAAACTTCTATAAGGAGGTAAGTGAAGTGCTGTACTAACCACACCTCTATGATGGTCCATGACAAGCTGTGAGCCACAGGCCAACAGTTGGATCTGAACTTCTGACCTATCCACTGCTAGTTGCCTGGAGACATATAAAGTGAATCACTCCCAATCCACTGGCTGTCTGCTTCTCCCAGGTACTCCAAAGTGCATTTTCTCTTACTTTTTTTTAATTTTGCTGAGCTATTCTAATCTAAATTCCTCTTCCCCTTGGTGGTAGAGGTAAAGTTAAGGTCAAGCTATTTTGCAAACAATAAAAATCTTATTAAACTTGTCAAAAACAGTGGGAACTTTACCCTGGTGTTTAGCTAAATTTCCCTTGGAAATATCACTTGCCCATCCAGGCACAGAATCAGAAGGTCTCTGTATAAATTATGTATGCAACTTCCTGATAATTATGTACCCTAAGGAATATCGTGTTCAGAGACGAGGGCTGGAGGGCTGGGAGGAAGGAGAGTGTGGAGAGATAACAGCCTGTTTCACTGAAAAGAGAGCTTTTAAATCGCATGTAATTCAAGGTGATGTTTTTTTTTTCTGCATCAGACTCAACTTGCTATTATGTCCCCCGCTGCACAGAACATTTAATGTGAAACTTGGCCATAAATTGCGTATCAGGTGAATTATCCTAGTTACCAAGTCATTCACTAGGAAAACCATGTAATTGTCTGTGTGGGTGGAGGAAGAAGTGGGTGGGGGAGAGGGCAAGGTGAAGGGGAGGATTCAGGCAAACTTCATCATTTAAGCCTGATGGGAAAAACACACTTTTATTTTTATGGGAAAATCTGTACCATTTGGGCTTTCTCACGGCATCTGTCCATGCTACCAGTGACTGAACCACCAGTTACAGAAATGTCAATGCTGTGGAGTCCTGGCATCTTGTGCTGTGTGTCCGTTATGATTTACGTGCTAAAAATTGGGCTGTATTGAACATCTGAGTGCTGCAGAATTGGGGATCCAGTCGGGGGCACTCTCGCCTCTGAGTCACTTCTGAGTGTCATGTGTTCTGTAAGAAATGGTGTTTGTGATCCAGTAGAGTGTGCCTTTCTACCGGAGTCTAAATGGATCCAATACTTCAGCGTGGTGGTAGGTTAGATTGAGGGTGAGGTGTCAGTCTTCAGGTAGCATGTGAAATGTTGCACTTCATGGTTGGCCATTAAACAGACTCTGATACTGTTTGTGAAAGTTGGGACTGCATGGAAAACCCTCATTTGAAGAGATGGAAAAGGTCAGGATTGCTTGTCTCACAAAGGAGACAAGTAAGAGAGGACATGATATAAAAAATAATGAATAGTCTAGAGAAGATAAATTGGGGAATGCTCTTTTCCTTGTCTCATAACTCAAGAACAAAGCACACATCCCATGAAACTGAAAGATGGCAAATTCAAAATCAATGGAAGGAAATGCTGTCTTCACACAACGTGGAGAGTGACTTTAGAACTCGTTGTCACATGATTCCAAGGAGACTAAAAACCGAGCAAGATTCAAGGTTAGACATGTATTTGGAGAACAAGAATATCCAGAATTATAATAGTGAATGCTAACAAAAAAAATTGAAAGGGATGTAAAATATCAGGTTTGAGCCAATCTCAATTAGGATCAAGGATTAGGGTGACCAGATGTCCCGATTTTATAGGGACAGTCCTGATTTTGGGGGGCTTTTTCTTATATATACGCACCTATTACCCCGGGCCCCCGTCCCCATTTTTTTTAAACATTTGCTATCTGGTCACCCTAACAAGGATGCTGGGAAGCCAATTAGCCCACATCTGCCTACTGGCGGGTTTCCTGCACCTTTTCTGAAGCATCTATGTGGGCCAATGTCAGAGACTGAATACTGGGTTAGATGGACTTCAGGTCTGATCCCGGCTGGCGTCTTCTATGTTCCTAGGCATGAGCACAGGTGTTCTGCACATATTCCAGTTTGATTTTTAGATACAGAAATTCTCCTTTGCAGTTTCAATTGTATATGAGGATATTCCTTTGAGAGGAGAGGTGCTATTTATGAGATGTCTGTATAAGATGCTGATACATCAAGAAGCAGCCTGGTCAAAGAGCGGTGGTCTGGGAGTCAACACAGCTATGTGTAGAGTGTCTAGCAGAATGGGGCCCTGGTCTCACTTGGAGGCCCTAGGTGCTTCTGTAATACCAATAATAAATGCAGTGTGATTGTGCAAGTGCAGTGGGCAAGCTACTGCAGGCATGAATGCTGCCCAGGACAGACCGAGCATGAAGTCAGAACTTCCAGGAGACAATGGGCCAGATCCTCATTTGGTGTAAATCAGCACTGATTTCAATGGCGTTCCTCTGATTCACCCCAGCTGAGCATCTAGCTCAAAGTTGCTCCTGGCAATTGGCACGTATTTTTGTTTGCTTGTTTTGGTTCATCAGGCCTCCCATTAATAGGTGGCCAGTGCTCTCTAATTGCACCGGTTGTGTTAGTGAGCTTATGGAGCAGAGCAGCCTGACTCATCTGGAGATGATGGGTAAACTGCTGGCAGAGGTCTCATGGACAATGAGCACATTTCCCATTGCTAGTTAGACCCGACGGCAAGCTGCAGACAGTGTGACTTCTGATACTATTGGGTCTCACTTCTGCTTGTTTAATCTGGGAGCAGAGGTGGCGCTAGCCCATTGGGGGCCCAAAGCAGGAATATTTCTCCCCCGCCATGCTAAAAAAGCAAATTGGGAGGCCCCCTTGAGCTGCTTGGGGCCCTAAGCAATTGTTTAGTCTGCTTATGCCTAGTACCAGCTCTGTCTGGGAGGGGCAAAAAGATGGAGTGATCTCGACTGCAAATGGAGATTCAGCTGTGCCTTGAAGTCAGTTGTTTCACTATTGTACTGTCCAAGTTAACTGTCATCTGTGCCTCTTCTCCACTTCCAGGCCCATAAGCCATCTACTCCAAGTCTGATGAGCAGAGCTATCTGTTTGAATATCATTCTATAGATACTCTAGAGCTCGCTGAACATTGTCTGACGGGATGTATTTCCATCAGGAAGCACCGCTTCATCGAAACGGCTTGCAAAAATGTGATTTTTGATATTTCATTTGGGGGCTGGGGAAATCAGAATGGAACATAGTGATTCTCTGAGAAACAACTTTTTGTTTCAATTTTTAAAATGTTCTATTATATGATAAAATTTTAAACTCAAATCGGAATGGGATGTTTCATTTATATCAAAATGAAACGTTATGAACAGCAAAATGAATTTTGTTTTGAGTGTTTCATTTAATGAGAAATTTCAAAATCTTTCATTTTTGTTCTATTTCAGAATGGATTTTTTTTTTAAATCATTGAATTTCCAGTGAAATGGAAAAGCTGATGCCGCACAGCTGATGGCACTCCCAGTAGAGTGAAATTCACCCACTGCAGATGGCCAGCACAAGACCTGTGCATCATTTAAGGTGCATGTAAGCCCCCTGGTAGGCTACTGTCAAGTATGTTGGGGCTCGGGCCAGTGCGGCCCCAGTCTCAGAATCATGGAGTTGCAATAGGAAGGGACCCTGGTGAATTCCTCACTTTTCTCTACACTGGGTACCGAGGAACATCTGGCCTATACCAGGCACATGATCCAGTGATGTTCTCTTAAAAGATACCCCTCTTTGAGCTAAGCTAATTGACTTTTCAATTTGGTGGCCAAACCAAATGACCTAAAATATTTTTCCCTGATGTTTCATTTGAAATGAAATGGTTTTGTCCATTTTTTAAATTTATTTATGTATTTCATTTTCAGGTGTCTCCCCACCTCTCTTTTGTTGTTGATTTGTTAGTTTAATTAAATCTAGCGACATTTCTAAACGAAGCCTCATTTCAAAATACAAAGCCAAAATATTTCTATTGGAAAATGTCAAAATGCAGCACTTCCCAGAATCTCACCAACATAAAGGCGGAAGGCACCTCAAGGAATCATCCAGTAAAGCCCTCTGCTGAGGCAGGGCCAAGTAAACCTAGACCATCCCTGACAGGTGTTTCTCCAACCTCCATGATGGGGATTCTACAACCTCCCTTGAAACAATTGCCTTGTTCTGAGCATCATTTGAATTTCTGCAGGGAAACTGCATTGGGTTTTAAAGCCAACACCTTAAGCTCTTGGCCAGCTGTGTATCAAATCAACTTTCTTTAAAAAAAACCTCACCTTTTTTAATAGTTTTAGTTGACTCCGAACTGCATCTTTCAGTAAGTAAACTATTCATCTGAAAAAATTCACCCTGCTCTGCCTGTGACCCCCACCCCTTTCATCTTCTGCCTCTGTCCGTATCCTGACTCCCTGTCTTCTTCCACCCCACTACAGCTGAGACTGACAGGAGAAAGCAACATTTAACATGCAGGGCTCAGCTATCAAAACAACTCTGCAATGCTGGCCTCTGATCATTGCATCTCCTGTGTAATTATGTATCATTTTCAGGGTTGCTAAATGCCCCCCCCCACACACACACACACACATATCCAGCCCTTGGATTCCTCTTTCTTTTTGCTCTTCAGCTCTGACAGCTATTTCCCCCCCCCCCTTTTTGTCAAAACACCTACTTTGATTTGAGCCAAGTGAAATAAAAATTGACGTGTGATTGACAGCAGCCCAAACAGATGCTCAGTTTGGCAGGCTGGAGCTACGGAGCCTGACTAAATAAATACAGGCATAGGTACGGTCAATTGTACAGCAGACACCACCTGAATAATTCAATCTCTGAGTGGTTTAGCACATTGGACTGAGAGTCAGCAAGTTCTATTTTCTATTTTCTGCTCATTGGCCAAGTGACTTTGCCACTCCTTAGTTTCCCCCTTTGTAAAATGGTTCACAGTGCTTCCCCTATCTCTCCGGCCTGTTTTGAGGCTTAATTAATGTTTGTAAAGGACTTGGAGATGTTCAGAAAAAAGGTGTCATAAAAGAGCTGCAATAAATTTTATATAGCAACAGCTCACTTTTTTTTTTCTTCTCATTTCTTGGGCCAAATTTTCAAAGGCACTCTGAATATTCACCCCAAAGTACTTGCAAATGACTATATTTGTGCACACACAAAGCCAAAATTGTGCATACAAATGTGTATTGCACGTGTGAGGGGGAAGAAATGGGTACATTGTACATAGTATTGAGGGATCATTAGTTACCCTTGCTTTCTTAGAAAATAAACTTCCAGGGGAGGGAAAGAACTGCAAATTACATCTTAATTCCCACGAATACAAGTTCTTTCAATATCTTAAATCAACCAAACATTTCTTTGCAAATTATGTAACCCCCAAACTCAAACAATATAATGGTACAGATCACCAGCTAAACTGGTTGAAATAATACACTTTCCCTTTATTGTATAATTGTCCAGTGAGTGGGTTCAGAAGCCAGTCAGTTAGAAGGGTGATTTTTTTTTTCTTTTCTTTCCTGACATCGCTCTGCTGGTAAAGCCCTGGTGTAGATGCAGTTTATACCGCTATAACAGGGTTTATATGGTATAGCTGATGTTGGGGTAGATGCAGTTATAACTGTATTTATACTGGCTTCCCAAACTGGCACAAGTGATACCAGTATAAACACTATTATACCGGCATAACTGCATCCACACTGAGGGATTTTACCAGTATGGCTACAGAGGTTGAACTATCCTGGCAAAAACCTCCAAGCAGAGACCAAGCTTAAGGCTGTGTCAGCTCTTCTGACTTCTGCCAATATAGGCAGGTGATCGGGGTGTGACGAGGTGTGAACTGTGACCAACCTAGCTGTGCTGGCAGAAGGCTCCAGTGTAGGGGCAGCTATACTAGTTACGGGTGGAACTCGTTGTGCTCAGGGGTGTATGTGTGAGAAGCGGGTATGCAGGTGAACGTGTCGCTTTGCTGGGATCAGTTGGGCCCACAATGGGAGTGCTTTGTGGGTATAATACACTGGAATTTCAATACCGGGAAAGTGCTCCTAGTCAGGGCCGGCACCAGCCCAGCAAGCAGGTGCTTGGGGCGGCCAAGGGGAAGGGGCGGCACGTCGGGCTGTTCGGTGGCAATTCGGCAGCAGGTCCCTCTCGGAGGGAAGCACCTGCCGCTGAATTCCCGCCGAAGAAGAAAGCGGCGCAGTGGAGCTTCCGCTGATCGCAATTGTGATCGCGGCTTTTTTTTTTTTTTCCCCTGACGCTTGGGGCAGCAAAAACCCTGGAGCCGGTCCTGCTTCTAGTGTAGACATGGCGTAAGGCTCGTTTTCAAAACCGACTGAGGCTACGGCAACGTGTAACACTACAGCGACACACTGATTACAGGGATCGCTGTCGGCAATTCATCCCCCACTGTAGTGTTTCAAAGGTAGACAAGCTCTAAGTCTGGGCTGCAGGGAGGCGCCTCCTTCGGCTTGGGGTTCCTCGCTGTAAACCCTCTTCTGGGGTGAGGTGCCTGTGTCATTTCAGCAAGAAGCTGCGGGAAGGATTAGACCCACCCTCCTAACCATTCGCCCAGTAGGGCACTCACCAGAGATCTGGGAAACCCACACTTAAAGTTCCCCCCTCCACCTGAAGGGGTGTGTGTGAAAGGATTTGAATAGAAATCTGCTACCTTTCAGGTGACCAGACAGCAAGTGTGAAAAATCGGGATGGGGGTGGGGGGAAATAGGTGCCTATAGCAGACAAAGCTCCAAATATCGGGACTGTCCCTATAAAATTGGGACATCTGGTCACCCTACAGGTGAGCGTCCAAGCCACTGGGCTGTGGGATATTCTGATGTGTGGGAGTCACTGCAGTCTCTCCTGTCTAAACTGTTCTGCTGTTGATAAATAATGAGACTTGTTGGGTCAGACAGAGAAAGAGCAAGCACAGGTGTGAGAATGGTGCTGTAGCCTGGTGGTTCAAGTACTCACCTAGGTGGTGGGAGACCGAGGCTGCAGTCCCCCTATTCCTATGTGTGGCAGAGTGGACTAGGTCTGGAGGCCTCATGGCCCTGCATCACCCTATCCCAAAATAGAGCAGCAAGAAGTCCTCCAGGCAGCCTAGAGTGGCTGCAGAAAAGTGGCCAATCAGAGAGGCTGCTGGAGTGACCAATAAGGGACCAGAGGGGCTGGATAAAAGGCAAGCAGCAGAGCAGAGCCTTGAGTTGATGTGTGGAGTTGGGGAAGGGAGGACTGGATGCCTGGCTGGCTAGATGAGCTGCTGGCCATGGACGCTCACAGGCAAAACTGAGCCCAGGGAAGGCTGCCAAAGACCAGGTGCCTGGCTGGCTGGGTAGAATAGCAGCAGGATTATGAAAACGTCAGTGTGGGTGGGCTGAGCCCAGGGGACTGAGCCTACAACCTGGCCAGACCAGGCAAGGGTACCGAGATGGGCCCTGCTGGTCTGCTTGGAGACGGAGCCCAGGTAGGGCTGCTGAAAAGGACACCAGCTGAGGGTACCAAGATGGGGCCCTGGCTGGGTGGTTGAAGAAGGCAGTGCCTCAGGGAAGAAGCCTTAGAGCTACATCCCCATACCAGGGCTGAGAAAGAACTTGGACTGTATACCCTGAAAGTGGGGACAGTGTGTGCAGCTTGGCCGGAGGGCTGAGTTGCTAAAGACCAGCTGAGAGACTCAGCGGCCGGGGGCTGCTCGTGAGAGGAAGGTGCCACTCTGATGTAAGACCAAAAAATAAAAGCAGGATCACACCTAATTGAGAGAAAGGGGGTCATCCATGAGAGGTGCGTGCATCCCCCTGAAAAGAACTGTTTGCGGGCACTATCAGCCAGAAAAAAGGGGGCACGCACGAGAGATGGGTGCTGACCCCATTGCACTATGACTTTTTTAAAAAGTATTGATCCACAGTGTAACAGCTTCAACAGGAGAGGCTGAGGAAGCCCTCCATCTGTGACGTTCCCCAGGGTACAATCTGGAGTGATGGACAGCTGTGTCCCCTCAACTCTCGAACCTGGGGTGCCTTTTAGATGGCTTCGCTGTGAGAACAACCACTCCTGGTCTGCCCACACACAGCCTCTGGCGTGCAAAATCCGTCCCAGCTGCATTATGAGTTTTCCTAGCCAGCCACTCCTGAATTGCATTGCAGAGTGACACCAGCAACTTCCTAATCCCAGACCTGTCCCCAGAAATATGCGTCTTGTACTGCTCAGCTCTTTCCTTCTGGACAATACAAGCTCATAGCAAGTCCGTCATTTCAGAAACAGAAAATGATATGCACAAAGCTTATCTCAAATGGAGGTTTCCAAACACTTCAATCCAAACACACTGGTAAAACAATAAGACAGGTTTATTAATTACAGAAAGATAGCTTTTAAGTGATTACAGGTAATGAGGCATAAAAGTCCGAATCGGTTATGAAGAAATAAAAGGTAAACGTAAACTAATAGCTAGCTTAACCAGCTAAGTGAATTTAAAGCAAAGGGTTTTTCTCACCATATACCTCTGAGCAGTCTGGCTGGATGCCTTCAGCCAGGACCGCTCCCCCAGTTCACTGATGCTATCTTTGTCTTTCAAATGTTGTTGATGCTGTGAGTAGAAATCAGGGGAGAGAGGTGATTTGGGGCCTCTGTTCCTCAGTTTTATATATTTTCATCCTCTTTGAGAATCATCTGCAGCTGGGGTACAGGTGACAGCAAGTCTTTTCCTTTGCCAAGATGTAAATTTTCACTCCCACCCTTCTTCCTGCTAAAGAATGGCTGCTTAACCAGGTGATCGTTCATTTGATTTATGTTGACACCTCGCTGAAGTATTGGGTAGACTTTTGTCTCTGGGGAACTGGTCAGAAGCTGTTTACCCAGACTTGGAACATGCCTTATACAGCAGAATTGCATAACTTTACATACAACGTTGCCACACACATTTTACCAGGACGATAATGTTCAGCAGATTGAGTTTTCAAATACCACCTCACAGGCTGTACTTTGTACAAAATTGATCATAGACTTGTAAAAAGGGTGAACATAATACTAGAGACTGTCACACCATCGCATTATCCCATAACCCAGGGGCTAGCACACTCATTTAGGAGATGACAAAGCCCTGTTCAAATTCCTTCTCCCCCTCAGATGGAGAGGGGTCTTGAATTATGGGCCTCCCTGGTGAGCACCTTAATAACTAGGCTAAAAGTTATGAGGGAGGGTCTCCTCCTTCCCCGATGGTGTTTTGTGCAAGCTTCTCTATAAGGGCCAGATCAGCTAGGTGAGCTCTGAGCATGTTTACTGGTTGGGTGCTGCAGTCCAGTTGAGTGGATGAATGCCATTCTTCTCCTTGTTTGTGCATCGCTCTGGGGCTTAGGCATCTGGACACCTGGCATGGGAGTGCAGTGTTCGTGCCCAAAGGCAGAAATGCGGGCACCTGGAGAACTTTTACTGCATAAAGGAAGGAGCCAAATGACTTTAGGCACCTCCAGAGTTTGGGTACAGCTGCGCAGGGCCTTTGTGAACCCCAGTGGGCCTGATTCTGGGATTTAGGTCAACAAAATGGCAGTTAAGCATGTAACTCCTTCGGTAAATCTAACTCCAGGTTTCTAAGTGCCTGAGTCTCTTTTAAAAATGGCATTTAGGCTCCCAATTAGGTGCTTTTGAAAAATTGTATCCTAAATCAGTAAGTTCCCACAGGGAAGTTTCAGTGCAACATCTTTTCAACGTTAGTCATGACGTTTCTTCTCTTTTGTGGGGATGCAGGCTGCTCAGAGGCAAAGAAGAGCAAATAAATTGCAGCAAATCATTCGTTCAGCACATTTTCCTCTTTGCAAATAACCTACAACCCACTGATTTTTCTCAGATGGATTTGTGGTTCCAAATTATTCACTGGCTCATTTTGGTGAATAATTTTGGGTCTGTAGATTCTCCCCCCCCCCATTTGAAACAAGCATATGATGTTCGAAATTCAAGCTGTGTTGGTTAGTTCAGGTTGACTATGTAGGTCATGCTGTTCCTCTACTTACGGTAACCCCCCTACCCCCACTCTTCCGTTACCGTGGGAAATATCTGCAGAGAAGATTTACAGCTAGCAAGAATTTTTAGTGACTATTTACCATGAAAATGAACATTGAAATCTCTTAAACTAAGAGGGAAAGAAATTTTCTACTCACCTGCCATTTGAATGGCATCACACACAGGCACTAATTTGATGCAAATCTCATACTGCTCTATTGTGTTTGTCATTTCAGTGCATTTGTACTCCCAGTTTTGAGACTGATGATCCTGCTTCATTGCTAACTAGGTCTCTATACCTATAATTTCAAAGTTATTAGTAATTACACAGTTGTGTGTGTGGATATGTATATATAGTCTGTGTCCTGCTTATCTCTCTGTTGCCTCTTTTAATTTTGGCTCAGCGAAGCAAGGTTTAACAATCAACTTGATGGCTTTTCTCTCTTTGTCTGTTTGGATGTAACACGAGCACTTTTCAACCACCACATCCGCGCCTTTCCAAAGTTTCAGGGGGTGTTGTAGGCCTCAATAGGACGAACTCTCTTGATTTGGGTGAAATGTGAAAAACCAGAAGGGTGAAATAGAGCCCAAAGGAGCTGGTTAGCCCACCCAGCAGTTTCAACCACCTCTGCAATTGTCTGGAGAGCAAAGAACCACTTGATGGAAGCCATTAACTCCTTCCAATGTAACCTCCCCATTCTCAGCCCTGTCCTTCCTCCCAATATGGCTTAAAAATGTTGACACCCTGAATGACTTATCTCCCAGACAGAAAGAAATGGAACAAGAATGGGAAGGGGGGCATGGGGCAAGGCGGCGGATGGGAGAACTCTCAGAGCCCCTGGCATGTGGGGAAGAGTAAAAGACCCCAGTGTGGGGGAGAAGGAGGAATAGGGGGACACACAGAGCCTCTGCCATGGTGGGGAAGTAGGGACGGGGGAGGCACTCAAAGCCCTGGCATGCCGAAGGGGTTGTTGTGGCTTCCAAGTAGTCTCTGAGATGGAGGGGGATGTGAGGGTGGCACCCCGGGGCGATGGAGGGATGCAAGGAGCCTTGGGGGTGTGCAACGCACTCGACTGACAGAAGCAACAAAGTGTGCAACCCTCCGGTAATATTCTTAATGGAGCGTTTGAGTGTGGGACATGTTTTTGCAATTACGTGCCTGAGGAGCTGCATCCGGCATTATCCTGGGCTGCACTCGACCTACATGAGGAATTATTAAATGCCCCAAAAGGTGCCTCCTAGAAAGGGACTGGGTGGCTCTGAGTAGCGGGAATGCTTCCTAGTGCGAGTTTGCTGTTTAAGCGCCGCAGAGGGTAACCGTGAGCAAAAATTAATGCCATGTGATGGCATCAATGGTACCACTAATACCCATGGTGTCATCACCCACTGTTGGCCCTGAGTTGTGAACAAAGAGTACTCCTGGGGGGATTCTGTGTGACTGCAGAAAATGCCCCCCCGCCCCCACAGAATTCCTGTGCTTCCCTGCAGAAAATGGCAAGGAAGCAAAGGGAAGCCATACGGGATGGGGGAGTGGGGGGATGACCATGGGTGCAGTTCTTGGAGGGGGAGGGGAGGGGGGTTGCCCCCCTCCAAACAGAGGTGAGGCACTGGGGTGCACACGGGGTTAAATGCTGCTGCCCCCCATCATTTCTGCAAGTGCAGAGCTGCCTAGCTGAAGCAGGTTGTGCGGACTTGACCCTGCAGCTGAACGCTGGGTCCTAGTGCCAGTCGTGCTCCCTTTCTGTGGGCTGGGAGCCTTCCTGTTTTCTGTGCAACAGTGAGTGCCCGCGGTGGGGCTGGGTGAGGGGGAGGTGGAGAAATGGGGGAGGGGGTGGGCGGAAGAGACAGTGGGGGAGGAAGGGGGTGGAATACGGCAGGGGAGGGGGATGGAGAAGAAAAGGGGAGAGGGGAATCATGGGGAGAAGCAGGAGTCCATCATGCAGCATCCCTCGGCGGCAGCAGCTGGAGCTCTCCCATTAAGCAGGCCTCACCCTGACTAGCCCTACCCCCCCCCATCTGGACCCTTCTGACAAGCCTCCCCACACACACATACACCGACCCCCAACCAGCTGCACCTGGACCTCCATCTCCACCCCATCAAGCCCCAGCACCTGGACATCCGCGCTGAGCTCCAATCACCTGCAGAGATCCCATTGCCCCTGCACCTGGAACCCCCCAATGAACCCCTGTGTATCCAGATCTCCCACTGAGCTGGCTGCACCCAGATTGCCCCACACTTGGGTCCTGCTGGGCTGAGCCTGCCCACCCACACCCGGTGCAGAGAGGTGTACGGGGAGACTTTGGCAAACCAGTAAAGTGCCTAAAACTACTATGGCTTATTTGTTAAAAAGCAACCTAGTCAGCAGGCTGTAAAGTGGCCATGCAGCTTGACCAAGGCAGGAGGGGAGGGGGGTTTAGGATGCCACAGAAAGGGCAGCTTGACCCCGCTTCCTTCCTGATAAGAATTGTGTTGAAGTTGCTGATATGCCCCAGGAATGTCTATTGAGGTCTCAAGGCTGCAAGTTCTGGAAAAACCCACACCTGGTTAATCAATAATCAAAAGGAGCCTCTTGCTTGCCCATTGGATCTGCTTGCTTGACAAGGTTTCTTTAAGGGACATGTCATTCTATTACTAATGTATAAATAAGGGGAACAAGCTTGAGATAGTAGGACTCATTTGGAGGACTCTTCGGGACTGGTCTTTCCCTCGGGATGCATCTGGTGTTCCCCATCGGCAGACGGGCTGCCACTGTGCCACTCGAAAGCCACACTCAGCTTTGGTAATTATCGAGGGTTGGGGGTGTTTTACTATTCTTGTTGTGGACGTGTGTAAGTGCTTGAGTCTAAGTAAAGTTTAGCTTTAAGTGAAAACACTCTTGTGTTGTCCTGTTTGTGCCAGCCATCTATCGCTCGGACAGCTGTGTCTCCCCTGATTTATTTCCTGACATCACCTCGCACAGATTAAAAGTTACCAAGAGCTTTAGGTTGAAAGAACCCCAGCTAACAGGGGCAGGGCCTCAGGGTGTTTCTGGGGCAGGCCCTCAGCCCTTGCACTGTGTCAGGGTCAGGTGAAGCCTCACTGCCATGCCCGTGTATCAGGGGAAGTTGGGGCTTCAGGGTGATCTCCCTCCTCAGTGCAGCCAGTGGCCTGTGCTCCCCACTCCCATGCTGGAGCCACATATATTTATTGACAAAATTTGCAGAATTTTTCAGAATTTTTAAATATTGTGCGCAGAATTTTTAAACTGTTGATGCAGAATTTTTAATTAGTTGGTGCAGAATTTCCTCAGGAGTAAAAGAGGTCATAAACTGAGTAGCCTACAAACTTCAACATCCTCTCAGAGCTGGTTCTGCTGGTCAGCATGCCCTGAGAGGAGCCCTGATTGCTTCTTTACCTAATCAGTGGGATTTTTTCTCCAGGGTTCTCACCTTTCACTAACCACATTAAACATGTGAACAAGAAGAGGATGACAGGTAAACAGATTTTGCCTAAGGCCTGATTCTGCCAACCTTTCTCCCACTGAATAGCATTTATTCACTCAAGTAGTGCCATTAACTACAGATAGCAGAATTACAGGATACAGGCATTACCAGACTGGATCAAACCAGTGATCTTTCGGGTCCAATATCCTGCCTCGGATAGTGACTATACCTGATGGTTCACTGGAAGGTGCAAGAAACCCTGTAATAAAAAAATATGGATTACCCTCCCCACGGGAATACTTTTTCCAGACACCCATAGGCTAGTGGCTGGCTCTTGACCTGAGGCATGAGAGTTTACAACACTTAGATTTTAATATTGTATATTGTAGACATTAAGGTGTCTCTCTTTTCCTATTATTGCACTGGAGACATAGATGTATGTGACCAGGTACAACCCACTGGTGAATCTGTGTTATAGGCCCCTCTCTGTGACACTCCACAGGGGGTATGAGTCTGTTAGAAAGCCTGGCTCTTTGGCGCAGGCTAGAGCAGCTGGAGGTTCCCAGTTCAATCCCACGTGTGTTGGCCAAGACGGCAGTGGTCCCATAGTGTAACCCACATCCAATCAGCATGGCGCTCTGTCCCCCTCGCGTGGTGGTAGTTGGGCCACGTTTAGGAGTTGATGCACCTGCTGCAGCTGCGACTAACAGAGGTGGGAACTTCACCTAAGGCAAGGGAAGTTCACGTTTATAATCCGAGGTTGAGTCCCCACCGCCAATGACCCAGGCAGGGGTGTAGTGTTTCATACGCTCTGTTGCAGTCTTCCTCACAAAGCGCACTGTGCAGGTCTGACTCTATGATTATGTCGTTGCTGCACAGTAAAAAAGTGGCATTGCAAATGTGATGGTACAGAGCCAAACTGAGCGGGAAAGCCATACGTTGGCTCACTTTGCAGTCGATTTGTGAAAACGATAATACGGGTTTGGGAGGTAGGTTATGTGTAGCTATAGCAGCACAGCGACTCTTTTCTATTATGACACAATCAACTGAATTCACCGAAGCAATATCAAGGTTAAGCAAAGGTTTGAATCGGGTATTATTTATCCACACTCGTTTGCCCATCTCTGCTCCTAGGCGCATGGCCAAGATATACAGTGGTGGGATTTTGTTGGTTTAATGTGGCCCAATGTCCTTTTATGACTCTCAGCTTGACTGACTTCAGACGGAGCTGTGGTGCTCAACCCATCACAGGCTCAGGCCTGGGGCTATGACCCCCCCCCTCACCCCCAAATTCAGTTCACTGATGACCTAAACCACATTAAAAACCAGGTCTCCTGAGATGAAAAAGTGAATGTATTAACTTCCTCAGCCTTGAGGCTTTGTACAACTCTTAAGGCTACGTCTACACTACGAGCTAGGGGTGTGATTCCCAGCGTGTGTAGAAAGATTTGCACTAGCTGTCATCTGAGCCAGCATGCTAAAAATAGTAGTGTAGCCAAGTTAACATAGGTAAAGGCAAGCAGCGGCACGGGCTAGCTGCTGAGTATGTACCCACGGGGTTCAGGTGGGTTTGTACTCTGGGCAGCTAGCCTGTCCCCCGCTGCTGCTGCTGTCTGTGGTACCATGGCTATGCTAATATTTTTAGCATGCTAGCTCAGATGAGAGCTTCCGCAAATACGTCTATGCGGCCTGGGAAGTACACCCTAGCTCACAGTGTTGATGTAGACTCAGATCACCAACGAAGCATAAGGCCAAATCGATAGACAGAGATGTATGGTGCTGATAGAGATCCAGACTTAATATGTTAATTTCAGTTTTCCCATTCTCACTTTGTCGCGGCAAACAAGGTATTGAGAATCAAGATCTGAGCAAAGAGATGGAGCAGCCTACGGATGATGCTGTAGCTTGCAGGGAGCAGTAACAGGCTGGCAATGCAATTTACAGCGGGTCAGAATTCACTTCCACACGCAATCTAATGTGAAAGAGCCCGAGTAGCAGCCAATTTCCGGAAATCCCAACCTTCTTCTTTTATTGTTTCCATCCCTGTCCTCAGCCACGAGTCAGTTTTATCAGCATTGGCAGCGACTGCTCAACGGTTCCCTCCAATTTAGAATCCAAGCAATCAAGAGGCAGAGGTAATTTCTCCCTCAGAACCCCTGGCCCAGAGACCGATCTCACTGTACACCAATGTAAATGCAGAGTAATCCCGTTGAGCAATGCCATATCTCCACTGGCGCAAACACGATCAGAACCTGGTCCGTTGTCTCTGCCTTGGTCTGTCTTCGGTGTATCACATGCAAGAGCTACTGCATTGCCATAAGAAATCCTTTGCAAGTGGATTCTGTAAACCCAGTGACAGCCAAAAATGAAGTGAGACACAATCGTTTCCAAGTGCAGCGGGAAGAGATTAACGCGTGGTCCTCAAAGGGGAAATTTCACTTCATCCTCGGTGCTCTTGACGGAAGTCTCGTCTGCAACTCACTCAAATTCCACTGAAAGCCGAGATGTAGAGATGATGGCTCCCGCCTCCTTATGGATCAGGGCTATGAAGAGCAGTGAGACCGAGAATGAGTCATTGCCCTCCTGCTCTCATGGAGATAAGGTTGAAATATATGTCCGTTTAGGAGGGGATCAGGCTGCTGGAAGGTGACTGGAAACACCGCAGAGTATGCGAGGGCAAATTGTAAACAGCATCGCGGGGAGAAAAGAATTGAAAATAGCCAGCCCGAACAAGGAGAGTCAGAACCCATATAAATACACAGACTCTGGCTATGTAGAGAGATGCAGGTATTTGAAATGTTTGTTTTAGAGATGGGCCCAAACTCCCAGATCCTGCATTCCTGACTCTTGAAATTAGACGCTTGATCCAAATTTTTATTGTACGTATTACAGAACTGCCCACGGACCCGAACCAAAATCAGGACTGTGTTGCGCTTGGCACTGTACAAACGCATAGTGAGAGACAGTCCCCAACTCAAACATGTAACAGTTTAAATAGAGAAAGATGGACAGGTAAGCAGAGGCACAGAGCGGGAAAGTGACATGCTAAAGGCCACACAGCAGATAGGTAACTGAACCAGGAATAGAGTCCGTGTCTCCTGACTCCCAGTCCAGTGCCTATCCACTAGACTCAAATTTCAGGTCTTATAAGAGGTAGCGTTTCAGCTGTTAACAAACACAGCAAACCATATGCTGATTAGAGCACCTTTGTGCCTCTGGAAATAGCTAACTAAACCTTTGTAAAGCCAGCCCAGAGATTTTATCCAGGATTTTTATTTTATTTAGGTGAGATTTTTACTAGTTATGGGTTATGCAGCTTGAAAAGACTCTATATTATGAAATCCACCCCCTCTTCTGAAACTATTGGATGGATTTATTTGTTATTCCTGGAGTTTCACAGCAGCTAAGTGTGTGATAAGGCACACACTACACCACAAGGCATTTACACTTGGCTCAACTGGAATGGAAAAGAGCACCATTGTTATGCATCATGTCTTCTGGCAAAATGGGCCATGAAGGCTGACCTAACACATTACTTCCAAGGTGGCAGTAGCACATTGGCACTGCCAAACAACCAGTGGGGCCACTAGACAATTAAGGTGCTAAAGGAGCACTCAAGGAAGATAAGGTCATTGCGGAGAAGCTAAATGAATTCTTTGCATCGGTCTTGACTGCAGAGGATGTGAGAGAGGTTCCCATACCTGCGCCATTCTTTTTAGGTGACAAATTAGAAGAACTGTCTAAGATTGATGTGTCAGTAGAGGACCAGATTGATAAATTAAACAGCAATAGGTCACCAGGGCCAAATTGTATTCATCATGTGTTCACTCCCTCTGAAGCATCTGGCACTATCCACTGTTGGAAGACAGGATACTGGGCTAGATAGACCATTGCTCTGACCTATTACGGCCATTCTCATCTTCTAACATATCTTGCTTTTGGATGTGCCTTTCGTTCTTCAGTTGCCTCATGGACTTTCAAAACTCATGTCCACGTTTAAATGGCATCTAACTCTACCAAGAATCTACTGTGTGTGTGTCTGAGAGAGAGAGGGAGAGAGGCTTTTAAACAGAGCTGGAAAGGTGCTTGTGCTGATTTGCATGCAGTGTAGATGAGCATCAGTGGGCTGCAGAATTCAGCTGAACCACTTTGGTGTTCAAATGGATATTCAGGGCAGATTCAGACAAGAGGCTGCAGTATATTCCCATTGACAGATGTCAAACGTGGCCCTTGCATTCCATATTGAAGCTCTAAAAGCCATACAACCATAGTGTCCCTGGTACCTGATTTGCCATTGCCCCACATCTTGGGTCCTCACCGGTGCACAGGGGGTATTAATCATCCCTGCTATGGTTTAGTATCAGTTTATATCCACTTTGCCTTGGCATAAATGACTAGGCAAGGTGCAGGGGACTGGAGAATCTGGTCCCTGTGTATGTCACTTCTCAGGTTCCTACAGGAGGACAAGCTCACAACATAGATCACATATATACGGTGGCAACACTTAAATGCTTCTGCAAGTTTACAGATTCTGTACTGATTTCCTATCCCCATAGGATTAGATTGTGTGCAGGCTTTACATGTCTGCACAGAACAGCAGGAGGGAGTAACGTTTCCTATCCCCTCTTGCATGGGTCCATGACGCTGGGCACCTAGAGATATGCAGGAGCTCTATATCAGATACTCCCGGCTGGGAACAACTGGGTCGGGAGGGCCTTAGAGTAGGCAGTGCTGTGACTCCAACCACCTCCACACTGGCCAGCAGCACTGACTGGGTCATACGGAGGGATATGGTTCAGGTTTTTCTGAGGTAGCTGTCTTGGGAAATCTGTAAGGGTGCTCAGTGCACAATGCTGGCCCACGCTATGGGCTCAGGATCATCCCAGCTGTCCATGGGGCCGGGATAATCTCCATCCAAGAATAGTAAAGGAACTGGCACATGAAATTGCAAGCCCAGTAGCAAGTATTTTTAATGACTCCATAAAATCCGGCGTTGTACCGTATGACTTGCAAATATAGTACTGATACTTAAGAAAGGAAAATAGTGACCTGGGAAACTACAGGCCTGCTAGTATGACGTCATTCATATGCAAGGTCTTAGAACAAATTTTGAAAGAGAGAGTAGTTAAGGACAGAAAGGTAAACAGTAACTGGGATAAACCACAATATGGTTTACAAAAGGTAGATTATGCCGGAACATCCTTATCTCTTTCTTTGAGAAGATAACTGATTTTACAGACATAGGAAATGAAGAAGATCTCATCTACTTGGATTTCAGTAAAGCATTTGATACAATTCCACATGGGAAATTATTAGTTAGATTGGGGTTTATACAAGAATTAGAAGGTGGGTAAGGAACAGGTTAAAGGGGAGACTACAATGGCTCATGCTGAAAGTATCAGGGGGTAGCCGTGTTAGTCTGTATCTACAAAAACAACAAGGAGTCTGGGGGCACCTTAAAGACTAACAGATTTATTTGGGCATAAGCTTTCGTGGGTTAAAAACCTCATTTCTTCGGATGCATAGAGTGAAAGTTACAGATGCAGGCATTATATACTGACACACGGAGAGCAGGGAGTTATTTCGCAAGTGGAGAACCAGTGTTGACAGGGCCAATTCAATCAGGGTGGATGTAGTCCACTCCCAATAATAGATGAGGAGGTGTCAATTCCAGGAGAGGAAAAGCTGCTTCTGTAATAAGCCAGCCACTCCCAGTCCCTATTCAAGACCAGATTAATGGTGTTAAATTTGCAAATGAATTTTAGTTCTGCTGTTTCTCTTTGAAGTCTGTTTCTGAAGTTTTTTTGTTCAATAATAGTGACCTTTAAATCTGTACTAGAATGACCAGGGAGATTGAAGTGTTCACTTACTGGCTTATGTATGTTACCATTCCTGATGTCCGATTTGTGTCCATTTATTCTTTTGCGGAGGGACTGTCTGGTTTGGCCAATGTACATGGCAGAGGGGCACATGATGGCATATATAACATTAGTGGATGTCCAGGTGAATGAGCCCTTGATGGTGTGGCTGATGTGGTTGGATCCTCTGATGGTGTCGCCAGAGTAGATATGGGGACAGAGTAGGCAACGAGGTTTGCTACAGGGATTGGTTCCTGGGTTGGTGTTTCTGTGGTGTGGTGTGTAGTTGCTGGTGAGTATTTGCTTCAGGTTGGGGGGTTGTCTGTAAGCGAGGACTGGCCTGCCTCCCAAGGTCTGTGAGAGTGAAGGATCATTTTCCAGGATAGGTTGTAGATTGTGGATAATGCACTGGAGAGGTTTTAGCTGGGGGCTGTATGTGATGGCCAGTGGTGTTCTGTTATTGTCCTTGTTGGACCCACGGAAAGGAGGCCCTTGAAGAATTCCACCTGGACTTCACTTATTTGCATTGTAGTGTCCAGGAAGTGGATCTCTTGTGTGGACTGGTCCAGGCTGAGGTTGATGGTGGGGTGGAAATTGTTGATGGTCACATAAACACCACCCTATACCGGAAATCTACTGACCGATATATGTACCTACATGCCTCTAGTTTCCGTCCAAGACACATCACACGATCCATTGTCTACAGCCAAGCCCTAAGATAAAACTGAATTTGCTCCAACCCCTCAGACAGAGACAAACACCTACAAGATCTTTATCAAGCATTTGTAAAACTACAGTACCCACCTGGGGAAGTGAGGAAACAGATTGACAGAGCAAGATGGGTACTCAGAAATCACCTACTACAGGACAGGCCCAACAAGGACAATAACAGAACACCATTGGCCATCACATACAGCCCCCAGTTAAAATCTCTCCAGCGCATTATCCACGATCTACAACCTATCCTGGAAAATGATCCTTCACTCTCACAGACCTTGGGAGGCAGGCCAGTCCTCGCTTACAGACAACCCCCCAACCTGAAGCAAATACTCACCAGCAACTACACACCACACCACAGAAACACCAACCCAGGAACCAATCCCTGTAGCAAACCTCGTTGCCTACTCTGTCCCCATATCTACTCTGGCGACACCATCAGAGGACCCAACCACATCAGCCACACCATCAAGGGCTCATTCACCTGGACATCCACTAATGTTATATATGCCATCATGTGCCAGCAATGCCCCTCTGCCATGTACATTGGCCAAACCGGACAGTCCCTCAGCAAAAGAATAAATGGACACAAATTGGACATCAGGAATGGTAACGTACATAAGCCAGTAAGTGAACACTTCAATCTCCCTGGTCATTCTATTACAGATTTAAAGGTCACTATCATTGAACAAAAAAACTTCAGAAACAGACTTCAAAGAGAAACAGCAGAACTAAAATTCATTT
Source organism: Chrysemys picta bellii (assembly GCF_011386835.1). Taxonomy (NCBI): domain Eukaryota; kingdom Metazoa; phylum Chordata; order Testudines; family Emydidae; genus Chrysemys; species Chrysemys picta. The sequence goes on along the minus strand of NC_088813.1, from coordinate 7,022,022 downwards.
GCAAATTTAACACCATTAATCTGGGCTTGAATAGGGACTGGGAGTGGCTGGCTCATTACAGAAGCAGCTTTTCCTCTCCTGGAATTGACACCAACTCATCTATTATTGGGAGTGGACTACATCCACCCTGATTGAATTGGCCCTGTCAACATTGGTTCTCCACTTGCAAAGTAACTCCCTGCTTTCCATGTGTCAGTATATAATGCCTGCATCTGTAACTTTCACTCTATGCAACCGAAGAAGTGAGGTTTTTACCCACGAAAGCTTATGACCAAATAAATCTGTTAGTCTTTAAGGTGCCACCAGACTCCTTGTTGTTCATGCTGAAAGGTGAACTATCAGACTAGAGAGAGGTTACTAGTGGCATTCCTCAGGGACTGATCTTGGGACAAATCTTATTTAACCTCTTTATTAATGACCTTGCTTCAAAAATAGTGGTAGTGTGCTAATAAAATTTGCAGATGACACAAAGTTGGGAGGTATTGCCAATACAGAGGAGGATCAGAATCTCATACAAGAAAATTTGCATGATCTTGAAAACTGGAGAAATAAAAATGGGATGAAATTTAATAGTGCAAAGTGCAAGGTCATGCACTTAGGGACTAACAGCAAGAATTTTTGCTACAAGCTTGGGACTTATCAGTTTGAAGCCACAGAGGAGGAGGAACACCTTGGGGTGCTGGTCAATCACAGGATGACTGTGAGCCGCCAATGTGATGTAGCCATGAAAAAGGCTAGTGCAATCCTAGGATGCATGAGGTGAGATATTTCCATTAGAGATAAGGAAGTGCTATTACCATTATACAGGGCACTGCTGAGACCTCATCTGGAATACTGTGTGCAATTCTGGTCTCCCATGTTTGAGAGATGAATTCAAACTGGAATAGGTGCAGAGAAGGACTATTAGGATGATCAGTGGAATGGAGAACCTACCTTATGAGGAGAGACTTAATGAGTTTGGCATGCTTAGCCTAACAAAATGAAGTATGAGGGGAGATAGGATTTCTCTCTATAATTACATCAGAGGAATAAGAATCAGGGAGAGAGAGGACTTATTTAAGTTAAGGGCCAATGTTGGCACAAGAATAAATGGATATAAACTGGTCATCAATAAGTTTAGGCTTGAAATTAGATGAGGGTTACTAAGGGCACATGACTTACGAGTTGAGGCTGAGGGAACTGGGCTTATTTAGTCTGCAGAAGAGAAGAGTGAGGGGGGATTTGATAGCAGCCTTCAACTACCTGAAGGGGGTTCCAAAGAGGATGGAGCTCGGCTGTTCTCAGTGGTGGCAGATGACAGAACAAGAAGCAATGGTCTCAAGTTGCAGTGGGGGAGATCTAGATTGGATATTCGGAAAAACTATTTCTCTAGGAACGTGGTGAAGCACTGGAATGGGTTACCTTGGGAGGTGGTGGAATCTCCTTCCTTAGAGGTTTTTAAGGCCCGGCTTGACAAAGCCCTGGCTGGGATGATTTAGTTGGTGTTGGTCCTGCTTTGAGCAGGGGGTTGGACTAGATGACCTCGTGAGGTCCCTTCCAACCCTAATCTTCTATGATTCTAACTATCAGAGGAGTGAAGTTCTGAAACAGCCTTCCAAGGGGAAGAGTGAAGGCAAAAAAACGAACTTGTTTTAAGACTGAGCTTGATCAGTTTATGAGGAGTTGGTATGTTGTGATTGCCAACAATGGCACATGGCCCACCCACATTTGTGATTAGCAAATGTCTCCAATAGCCAGAGAAGAGACACTAGATGGGGAGGGCTCTGAGTTACTATAGAGATATTTTCCCAGGTGTCCGGCTGATGGGTCTCGCCCATATACTCAGGGTCTAACTGATCATTATATTTGGGGTGAAGAAGGAATTTCCCCCACGGTCAGACTAGCAGCGACCCAAGGTTTTTTTGTTTTTTTTTGCCTTCCACAGCAGCGTGGGGCATGGGTCACTTGCTGGTTTGAACTAGTGTAAATGGTGGATTCTCTGTAACTTGAAATCTTTAAATCATGATATGAGGACTTCAGTAGCTCAGCCAGAGGTTCTGGGCCTATTGCAGGAGTGGGCGGGTGAGGTTCTCTGGCCTGCGATGTGCAGGAGGTCATAGAATCTCAGGGTTTGAAGGGACCTCAGGAGGTCATCTAGTCTAACCCCCTACTCAAAGCAGGACCAATCCCCAATTAAATCATCCCAGCCAGGGCTTTGTCAAGCCAGGCCATAAAAACATCTAAGGAAGGAGATTCCACCACCTTCCTAGGTAACCCATTCCTGTGCTTCACCACCTTCCTAGTGAAAAAGTTTTTCCTAATATCCAACCTAAACCTCCCCCACTGCAACTTGAGACCATTGCTCCTTGTTCTGTCATCTGCCACCACTGAGAACAGTCTAGCTCCATCCTCTTTGGAACCCCCTTTCAGGTAGTTGAAAGCAGCTATCAAATCCCCCCTCATTCTTCTCTTCTGCAGACTAAACAATCCCAGTTCCCTCAGCCTCTCCTCATAAGTCATGTGCTCCAGCCCCCTAAGCATTTTTGATGCCCTCCACTGGACTCTTTCCAGTTTTTCCACATCCTTCTTGTAGTGTGGGGCCCAAAACTGGACACAGTACTCCAGATGAGGCCTCACCAATGCCGAATAGAGGGGAATGATCATGTCCCTTGATCTGCTGGCAATGCTCCTACTTATACAGCCCAAAATGCTATTAGCCTTCTAGGCAACAACGGCACACTGTTGACTCATATCCAGCTTCTCGTCCATTGTAACCCCTAGGTTCTTTTCTGCAGAACTGCTGCCTAGCCATTCGTCCCTAGTCTGTAACAGTGCATGGGATTCTTCCATCCTAAGTGCAGGACTCTGCACTTGTCCTTGTTGAACCTCATCAGGTTTCTTTTGGCCCAATCCTCTAATTTGTCTAGGTCCCTCTGTATCCTATCCCTACCCTCCAGCATATCTACCACTCCTCCCAGTTTAGTGTAATCTGCAAACTTGCTGAGAGTGCAGTCCACGCCATCCTCCAGGTCATTAATGAAGATATTGAACAAAACCGGCCCCAGGACCGACCCTTGAGGCATTCCGCTTGATAGCGGCTGCCAACTAGACATGGAGCCATTGATCACTACCCGTTGAGCCCGACGATCTAGTCAGCTTTCTATCCACTTTATAGTCCATTCATCCAGCCCATACTTCTTTAACTTGCTGGCAAGAATACTGTGGGAGACCGTATCAAAAGCTTTGCTAAAGCCAAGGAATAACATGTCCACTGCTTTCCCCTCATCCAGAGAGCCAGTTAGCTCATCATAGAAGGCAATTAGATGATCAGATTAGATGATCATGATGGTCCCTTCCGGCTTAAAGTCTTTGAGTCTGCATCCCGCGTTTTTATACCTCAGAGGTGCCAACGCTGTGGAGGGGGAGGTATGCTGCACCCTATCAGCACATTGCATCCATGCAATTAAAGGGCCGGGGGTATTTTGCCTCTCTGAGACACAGCTGTCTGGGGTGCCCCTTGGGATTAGTGCGCCTGTATACCACCCTTACTACATGCAACAGGTCTAGCGCATAATGGGGAATACCAGTGCACCCACCATACTGCACAAGCCATAGACGTGTGTGAGCCACGCTTGTGCCTTGCACGGCAAGTCCTATCAGGGTAGGTTGTGGTAAAAGCAGATGGGTGGGTGGTTGGATGAATGGATTAACCAGCAGATTAAAAAAAAAAATTTTTTTTTTTTCAAAGTGTGTTTGGTCCTCTTTAATTATAAAAGATTATAAAGTAGAATCTCACCAGTTCGGCCTAATGACTGGAAAGCCCATTGGAAAAGGACTGAGTCTGCCAAATTAATTGTATATATCCCACAATAAAAAAAGCGAGGCTACTGCATCCTGCAATGTACTTTGCTCATTTATTTGACAAGTATAATTTAGTTTCAATATTTATGTTAATGATTAGTCGCATACGAGCCAAGGTACTGTGCTACAGTTTGCAAAAGTAATGAAACCGTAGTAATAAGACACATGATTAGTTCTGTGCTCTTACCGCTTTGCTGTGGAGTGGGAGAGAAAGAGGCCAGCGTTTTTTGTGTGTGTTACAATGATCAGGTGTGCAGATTAGTAAGGCCTCATTTTATCTTTTAAAGTCACAAGTGCTTTGCGAGGTTAAAAAAAAAACCTTCTGTAGATCAGCTCGAAATCAATTTTTTTTTTTTAAGGAAAAGAAAAAAAGGAAGGAAGAACTTAAACAGAATTGAAATTAAATCAAATAAGTTCCTAGACTGCTTAATAAGGGGTTCCCTCCCCTCTCTCTTGCTCATTTGAAATATCCCCCAGGAGATCACATAGCCAGAATAAGCAGAAGGGATACTGAACTGCTTGAATCACTTTCATGAAAGCAAAAGTTGGTTGGGGCTGGGCTAGGCTAGGAACATATTCTAGCTGTTTGAAACGAGTCTTTTTAATCCACTCTTGAAAAGGAAAAAGAGAAAAGAACAGGGAAATCTCAATTGTAAAGGAATATATATATATTCCACAGAGCCAGTTATCTCATCATAGAAGGCAATTAGATGATCAGACTAGATGATCATGATGGTAGAATCAGTGTGGTAGAAAATATTCTGGTCACTGCATCTAACTGCAGAGAAAAGCAATTCACACCAGTATTTAACTGGTGAATATATAATAAAGAATCAATAACTGTCAAATGGAAGGAGAGGCTCATGGTAGTTTGAGCATATGGCTAAAGAAACAGAAAGGGTCCAGCTGGGTTACCCAGTGCAGAGGAACATCACAGGCCTATGTACCAGTTAAGTTTCTTAATCCTTATTTCAAGGGCTTTCGTGGGACTTAAGTCGTACCTAGGCTTCACACTGATTTTCTGTGCAGAGGCGAATTTCACTCCTAGTGGGGACTGCCCTTTTAGGCCTTGTCTAAACTCGGAAAGTGGGTTATGTTTGGAAACGTACTAACTAGTCTGATTTTAAATACGCCGGTGCAAGTGCACCTACATGTAGGCACCGGGTATGTCTACACTGGAGCTGGATGTGTAATTTCCAGCTTGGGAAGACAGAGGCGATAAGTAAATAGCTAGGATTTCCAATGGGATCATAGCATTGGTCTACACTACGAATTTAGGTTGAATTTAGCAGCATTAGGTTGATTTAACCCTGCACCCGTCCACACGACCAAGCCTGTTTTGTCGATTTAAAGGGCTCTTAAAATCGATTTCTGTGCTCCTCCCCGGCAAGGGGTTTAGTGCTAAAATCGACCTCGCTGGGTCGAATTTGGGGTAGTGTGGATACAATTCGACAGTATTGGCCTCCGGGAGCTATCCCAGAGTGCTCCATTGTGACTGTTCTGGACAGCACTCCAACTCAGATGCACTGGCCAAGTAGACAGGAAAAGCCCCAGGAATTTTTGAATTTCATTTCCTGTTTGGCCAGCATGGCGAGCTGATCAGCACAGGTGACCATGGAGACCCAGAATCGCAGAAGAGCTCCAGCAGGGACCAAACGGGAGGTACTGGATCTGATCACTGTATGGGGAGAAGAATCTGTGCAGGTAGAACTCCGTTCCAAAAGTCGAAATGCCAATATATTTGCCCAAATCTCCAAGGACATGATGGACAGAGGCTACAACAGGGACACACAGTAGTGCTGCATGAAAGTTAAGGAGCTGAGGCAAGCCTACCAAAAAATAAAGGATGCAAACGGTCGCTCCGGGTCAGAACCCCGTACATGCCGGTTCTATGATGAGCTGCATGCAATTCTAGGTAGTGTAGACATACCCATAGTGAGAATGGCTAGCCTGTCCCACCACTTCTATTTTCATCAGGTCATAGCTAGCACAGGTATGATCTAAACTGGAAATCACACCTCTGGCTCCAGTGTAGATCTACCCACAATGTAACACCTTGAAAAACATGGTAGCTAGGCACAGTTGACCTTGTGGGAGCTGAATTAAAGTCAACTAATTTAAGCAAAGTGTAAACCAGTTTAAGCGGGGCTACAATTGGGGTAATTAGATTGATTTGAAATCCATATAGTTAAATCAGTGCAACTTTCTAATATAGACAAGCCCTTGAAACAAACTCTTAGAAACAAACAGGAAAAGGCCTCATCTGCGACCACTATCTGCCCTCCTTCAGCGGGGTGTCATTCACCACATCTGAGGCCTTCTCTGTCCTCCTTACTACCTGGTAGCTGTTTTGGTAGTTTCCTGTGGGTCTTTCAGGCCCCATCACTTGCCATTGTTGTGCCAATATGAGAGCAGTGTGGCCTAGTGGATATACAACGCTGGACGTGGTACTGCTGGGTGAGCAAGTCAGTTCAACGCTCTATGCCTCAGTTTCCCCATCTATACAATAATGATACCGATCTCTCTTGTAAAGAGCTGTGGGGTCTATTGATGAAAAGTACTCCATGAAAGCTTGGGATGATGTTGATTATTACTCACTCCCCTGTGAGACCTAACATAGGAGTTAACTCTTGGTTGCGTGAAGTCCAATAACATCTCTGGTCCTGATTCAGCAAAGCATTGGAGCACATGTTTCATCTCAAGCATAGGCTTAAAGTTAAACACTTGTGCAAGTGCTTTGCTGTCTGCATGTGGTGTTAGTGAATGTGCCTTTACAGCCCTAGGGGCTGGTTTCCCACAGCCTCCTATTGCTTGTGTCGTCATTTTCATTGTGCAAAGTCGGTGCAAGAGGGTATTCAGTCAGAAGCTTTGCATTTTGCACTTTGCACAAGATGCTCGTGATGACACCCAGTGATAGGACACAGTAGGGAATTGGGTCCAGATCACATTCCATCTAGTCTCTGGGAAAGGAGTGACATGTTTATGCGGGAGGTCAGTGGAATCCACCTTACAGGACCCAACACCCATCACTGCCACAGAATTCAAGGTTTATTTCACAGGCAAGCGATGGGAACCTACATACCACCTGTCAGTCGTCGCCAGCAACCACCGTATGGGTAAAGAAATGCTATGGCACAGTCCCCACCTCCTCGGCCTTCTTTTTATTGGCAGAGTGGGACCCCCTCCCACTGGGTGGCTGAACACCTTGCAGACTGATTATAGTTCTACACGGTACACGGATCTGCTCGGGCACTGTCAACAGCAACGAGGCCTTAACTGCACTGCCTCTGAATAGCAGGGCTCAGGGTGTGCCCCCGATCAATGGAGACCATGCAGCGGCCTCACCTATTAATTTGTCTGCACTGTTGGCTGGAGACAGGGAGATATACTCAGCCAGAGGTTTGAAGCCAGGAAGAACTGAGACCAATGGGTGTGATTTTTCCAAAGCACTGAAGGGTCCATCTGTCGGAGTTACATACACGTGCGAACTTCGATCAAGCCAGCGTGCTAAAAATAGCAGTGTAGCTGCAGCTTAGGCGGCAGGATGGGCCATACGTAGGGTCTCAGATGAGACTATATTTGGGTGGCTAACTCATCCCATCCCCCACCCCCACACTCGAGGGATGTGATCAATCCCCTCTATTCGACATTGGTAAGGCCTCATCTGGAGTACCTTGTCCAGTTTTGGGCCCCACACTACAAGAAGGATGTGGAAAAATTGGAAAGAGTCCAGCAGAGGGCAACAAAAATGATTAGGGGGCTGGAGCACATGACTTCTGAGGAGAGGCTGAGGGAACTGGGATTGTTTAGTCTGCAGAAGAGAAGAATGAGGGGGGATCTGATAGCTGCTTTCAACTACCTGAAAGAGAGTTCCAAAGAAGATGGATCTAGACTGCAGATGACAGAACAAGGAGTAATGGTCTCAAGTTGCAGTGGGGGAGGTTTAGGTTGGATATTAGGAAACACTGTTTCACTAGGAGGGTGGTGAAGCACTGGAATGGGTTACCTAGGGAGGTGGTGGAATCTCCTTCCTTAGATGTTTTTAAGGTCAGGCTTGACAAAGCCCTGGCTGGGAAGATTTAGTTGGGAATTGGTCTTGCTTTGAGCAGGGGGTTGGACTAGATATTGTATGATTCTTTGACTCCACCCCCCATGCCGCCAAGTGCTGTTTTTGGCATGCTAGCACATGTACATCTATATAAGATGGAAATTTACGTGGTGTAGACATGTCCTAAGTGCAGGAGTGCTGGAAGCTACCTGGAAGTGGGGAGGGGGCCACTGGAGCCCGAAACATGGTCCTCCTCCCCCCTTTCTCTCCAAGGCCCTGCCTCACCCCACCTCTTCCCTCAAGGCCCAGCCCCCCCCACGCCTCTCCCTCCTCAGGCCCTGCCCTCCGCTCACTCCTCTCCACCCCCATCGCTCGCCCTTAAGTCAGATAAAAAGTGGGAGGGCGTAGCCATCCCAGCTTTAAAAAGTGATGGGGCCATGGCCTCCTGGCTCCCCCTATTCTGGTGCCCCTGCCTAAGTGGCTTAGGAGCACAAGTACCATGGTCTTTCAATAGGACTAGCAATCCAAATGCCAAATCACTTAGGTGCCTAAATACCTTTGAAGATCTGACTCCCATTCGTCAGTAATAATCATAATAAAGAGAGTTAGGTGCCTAAATACATTTGAGGATCTGGGCCTTAGACACATTTGAAAAACCCGCCCAATATCTTTACATTGACCTATGCTTGAGGACAAGGTAAAAAGGAGCCCCCCGAAAGAGTGCTCACAAACCCCTGTGAGGCCGCATGGCCATGCTGCGCTCTGGTGTGGGTAGCTAATGGACACTGCCATCCACTCTGTCTCAGCTCTTCTGGTGCCTCTGTGCCTCTTGTTCTCCTTGCAACACATTGTGAGACATGATTTATGAACACGGTTATGAATTCTCATGATCAAATAAGTTTTGCTCTAATGTCAGAAAATATGTGTTACCAGGCAGCTCACAGAAACCATTCTTCGGGGAAATCTGCCTAAGTGAGAACTCAGCTGATGTTTGTGAAGTCGTTTATATTCATTCTCCTGTCGCTTAGAGTCAAACACAAGCTTCTCAGTAGATAGTTGTTGTAAATGTCTGACCTTGGCATAAAAATATAAAAGTTGTTTTCAACAGTGGAATGGGAAGCCATATGCCTCTGATACGTTGGATCATTTCTGCTGCTTTATTTCTACCCTGGAACAATGTCAAAGCACTTTGATTTCATGCAAACAAATAGCAATCTCTCTCCCATGCACCAAAATCAAGCCAGTTATAATAACAGTGATTTTTTTTTAACTAAGTTTTCAAGAAAATATTTGGATGTCAGGCTTCTCTCAAGGGCACTGGTGGAAATCAGGAGTCACTCCAATGAAATCAATAGATGTGTGAGTGAGACCAGAAGCAGGATTTTTAATTGAGGTGGGTTAGAACCAACATTTCAGACACTCCAGTTTATTATGATCATTATAGCAGTGCCTAGAAGCCATGATGAGATCCAAGCCCCCATTACGTTAGGTGCTGTACAGACATAGATTGAAATTTTGGCTTCCCACTGATTTCAATGGGGCCAGGATTTCACCCATATAGTATAGCGTGACACAGGGGTTCCCGCCCCCACAAAGAGCCTGGGGAATTAATTACATTCTTCCTACCTAAAATTCCCCAGTAGTTTTACAGTGGCTAAAATATTCTTCCTTGGTCAAGCTTTTGTGCAACGTGTGTTAAATGGCTGTTGCTTCCCAGAGGGGGTTGCATTGAGTGGAGGCTAAGGGTTTGGGACTCAATTCTGATTAGTTCCCTGTGTGGATGCTCTGCTTCCAGAGTAAAATGTCTTATTCTGAGTTAGCTTAATCCACTTCCAAATTCTTCTTTAAACTCACACATGGCCTTTATTCTGGATTAATTGTCATGCATAGATAAAGTTTAAATAATGGCAATATCCTCTCTCCTAGAACTGGAAGGGACCTTGAAAGGTCATTGAGTCCAGCCCCCTGCCTTCACTAGCAGGACCAAGTACTGATTTTGCCCCAGATTCCCTAAGTGGCCCCCTCAAGGATTGAACTCATAACTCTGACTTTAGCAGACCAATGCTCAAACCACTGAGCTATCCCTCCCCCCTAATAAAGTGATGTCTGCGCTTAATGCTTGATTCTGCAAACGCTTACTCAGGAGTAGGGCCCTACCAAATGCATGGTCCATTTTGCTTAATGTCACAGTCATAGGCTTTTAAAAATAATACATTTCATGATTCCAGCTATTTAAATCTAAAATGTCACGGTGTTGTAATTGTAGGGGTCCTGACCCAAAAAGGGGGAGTGGGGGTGTCGTGAGGTTATTGTAGGGGGTGTTGCGGTACTGCTATCATTACTTCTGCACTGCTGCCTGCAAAGCATGGCCCTCAGTCATCAGCCACCGCTCTCCGGCTGCCCAGCTCTGACGGCAGCAGCGCAGAAGTAAGGGTGGCAATACGACTCCCCCTAAAATAACCTTGTAACCCCCTGCATCCCCTTAGTGGGTCAGAACCCCCCAATTTGAGAAACGTTGGTCTCCCCCGTGAAATCTGTATAGTATAAGGTAAAAGCACATAAAAGACAGGATTTCACGGCGGGAGACCAGATTTCACGGTCCTTGATGTGTTTTTCATGGCCAAGAATTTGGTAGGGCCCTACTCCTGTGAGTAGCTCCATTGGAGTCAATGACACTTCTTACGGGTGAGATTGTGCAATCCATATTCATTTCACTGAGCACTTGCTCCACAAGTAATCTCATCAACTTCAAAGAGAGCTACCGAGTTCTCAGCATTTTTAAATCAGACCACTTACTTAGGTGGCTAACTATGGATTTAGAAGCCTGACTTTCCCCACCTATTTTGACATTCTCCATCAACAGGCCTGATTCTTCACTCACCTTCATGGCTGTAAATCACCAGCAACAAGAGCTAGTCAAAATGCTTTCATTAAAACATAATTTTGAAGAAAAATAGGTTTTTTTTCCCCAAAAGCAAGGCTTTTCATGGAAAAAATTAATTTCTTACTATATTTTCTGTTTTGTTTTTTTTAACCAAAAAAAGGAAACAAAAATTGGTAAAAGTTTTGGCTTTTGGTAAAAATCTTCCAGTTTTGGCATAAAAAACTATTTTTTTAATCAAAAAAGGTTACAAGTTTTTATTACCTGAAAACAGATAAAAAACGGGAAGTTTTGTGGTTTCAGTTCAGTTATGGACAAAAAGAAACATTTTAAAAAAAGAAATTCCATGAAAAATAAATGCCATTTTCAACCAGATTTCTAGTAACTCCATTGAAGTCAAATGTAAAATTAGTATAAGTGAGAAGAATATCAGAGCCTGTGCTGTATTCCGGCAAATCAGGAGTATCTGTTGATCATGAACAATAAAATATTCTGTCCTGTTCAGGTGGCAGACAGGGATTCAGGGGTGAAAGGGTTAAACTCGGCTCATTCAGTGGCTCAGGGACGGAAATTCACTCCTTTCTTTTCACTATTGAATGCAAATGGCAAAGTGCTTCGTTATAACTCACCTTTATCAAGATGTCTTCTGCTTGACAATCGATTAATGACATCTTGATACGGGTTGACTGCAGCCAAGATGTTGATGGGCTATCACATGCATTATGCTGACCTGTAAGTAAAACTGAAATAATTAATGGATTTTGGTTCCTGAGGTGTTGAACAATCTCCCGCCTGGATTCAGTACAGCATTTCACTGTGGGCGCGTGCCAGGAATGCTCTAGACTTGATACCTTCATCACAGCAAATGCTTGTATCCCTCCAACTCTGAACTTTCCTTATGCACTTTTAGTGATGGTATCCAGGTGAACTCTGCCTGGGAGCACAGATGAACATTTCTTAGGGGCAAAGGGGCAGATTCTCAGCTGGTATAAGTTGTCATAGCTTCACTGTCTGCCCCACGCTATCAAGTTAAAAATCAAAGAAAGGGAATGAGTCTGGGTTTTAAGGGTAAAATTTTCAAAAGGGCCCTTAGGGTATGTCTGCACTGCAATGTAAGCCTAGGGTTCAAACTCAGATTCAAGCCTAATCCCCACTTCTATCCAGGGCCGGCTCCAGGCACCAGCCCACCAAGCTTGTGCTTGGGGCGGCACCTGGAGGGGGGCGGTGCGGCGCTCCGGCCCCCGGGGAGAGCGGGGCCACGGCCGGGCTCGCCGCCCTCCCCCTGGCGCTCTGGCTGCCCTCCCCCCCGGCGCCCTCCCCCCCCCCGGCCGCCGGGGGGAGAGCGGCGAGCTCTGGCTGGGGCTCGCCACCCTCTCACCGCCCTGCCCCCTGTGCTCTGGCCGCCGGGGGGAGAGCGGAGCCCCGGCCGGGGCTCGCCGCCCTACCCCCGGGGCTCTGGCTGCCCCCCCCCCCCGCAGGGGGGGCGGGGGGGGGGCGGCTGGTGGCTTTTTTGCCTGGGGCGGCAAAAAAGCCAGAGCCGGCCCTGCTTCTATCTACACACACATCTTGCTAATGCAGGTCTCAGACCCAGGGTCCCAGGACCCCAGGCAGGGTGGAGAGTCTGAACCTGAGTCAAGCCATGACTCAGGGTTCAAACCCTATTGGTTTGCAGTGTAGATGCAACCCCACTGGATTCATGCTCTGGGAGTCTGCCAAAAGTATCCCACAATCCCATAGGGTGATTTTCTTTGTCCTCTGGGCAGTCATGTTTGGTGGACAGTCAAGTTTCCCCACACTGCACCATGAACAAAGAGCTAGAGCAGCTGCATTTAGGGAGTGCGCTAGGAAGACTGGGATATGGGTGGTTGGGCATGGTCCTGCAGAAGTCAGTGTAGACACCAGAGCCTCAGGTTGGGACCCAACAGTTCCGAATGTGGCGTTATAAATGAGTGTAGATGCTCAAGCCCTAGGTTAACAAACCCAGGGTCTGCTAAGTTGAGTTCTACTAACTCTAGGCTTACATTGCAGTGTAGACAGACCCTAAATGACTTAGGAGCGCACATCCTATTTTCAAAAGTCATCAAGTCCAAATCTTCAAAGTTATTTAGGTGCCTAACTCCCATTGATATCTTTGGGAATCTGGAGCTAATCACTGAAAGTCAGTGGGACTTAGGCTGTGTCTACACTTAGGGCGGCATGACGAATAGACACTATATGCCCAGCTAGCAGAGATAAAAATACCAGTGTAGCCAGTGAGGAACTGCTTAGATGAGAAGAGTACAGACATGCCAGGCCCTTAGGGTCTATACCCTACATCGATCTCTACATGCCCCAAGCAGCGCCACCCACGTCTATGCTACTTTTCAAGGAAAGACTCCAGCAGTTGTGAGCTCCCTTCTACCAGAATCTTTCCTCTCCACTACCAGAGCCTTTTACTGACATGTCAACTCATTTTTGATTGGAAGGTTTCTAAAAATACAATGGTGTTTGGCTTATTCCATTTTTTTATGAAAATGTTTACAGAAAATTTTAAATGACAGTATTTTGTTTTTCCGTTACTTCTGTTTTCCCTTTCCCTCCATTTCCCCCTCCTTTTCCCCTATTCCTCTTTGCTGCTGAAAGGGAGGAGGCGACAGACAGAAAGAGGGGAAGAAAAGAAAAACAAACTGAAAAAAAAAAGACGATTTTTTTCATTTTCCAGCTTTGGCAAAAAAAAACCCAAACACTAAAATTATGATAATTTTCTTATTCTGAAAACAGCTGTTTTGTCCACACACAAAAATTCAACCCAGGGGCCAAATTTTCCTCTGGTGTTGCTCCATTGATATCAACGGTTAGAGTGCCACCAAGGCCTGATCTATGCACTGTTTTTGTACTGGTTAGACTCTTTTGGTTAGGGGTGTGATTTTTCTAATGAATTTATTAAATCGGCACAATTCCTAAGCCAGGCCTACACTAGGAGTGCACTATGCTGGCACAGTGCTCCTAGTGTGGATGCAGTTTATACCAGCAAAACTCTGCTTTTGCCAGTATAGTTGATTCCAGTTCTCCCCCCAACCACCCAAGTGAAACAAACTATGCTGGCAAAACTGCATTTTTGCCAGTATAACTGCATCTGCAGTAGGGCCTTTTGCTAGCACAGCTACATCAATCACAAATCTTACTTCATCGCCCACATAGCTGGGCTGGCAGAAATCTGTCGTGTAGACCTTGCCCTAGTGTGGACACAGTTATAAAGATGCTTACATTGGTATAGCTTCTTCCCCTTCCCCTACAGGAATACATGATATTGGTATGAGGAGCTACCATACTGGTACAACTGCATCCACACTGAGGGGTAGTATAGCTTTAACTCTACCAGTATAGTGTAAGTGGTGCAACATTCCCATGTAGAGAAGCCCAAAGAAAAAGCACTCATTAAGCATTGACTTGAGTGGAGCTATTCCAATTTTTCCCAGCTCTGAAGCTGGCCTGTAGACTTTCTGGAACCAAAGGTACAACTGTTATCAGAGTCTACTCATCCCTTCCAAGCTAACTAAGCTAATTTCCATGTGTTTTGCGGGATGTGCGTCTTGGATATATGACCTTAAAAATTAGGGCCTGTCAGCTTTCTTTGGGCCAAATCTCTTGGTGGTTTGTGGCTGGGTTTGCATTTCAGTCACAATCACTTTCAGTCACAACCCCTTCTCCAAACACGCCTACAGCTGAAGTTACCAAATGCAGCACATTTGAAACTTGAAAGACTGGAGCCGTTTCCTATTCATTCAGACAATTCATCAGCTGCTCTGGATGGAAGTGTGTGCAAACATGTTTAGATTAGGGTACATTATAGCTCCCATTGGGCTAATTGTAATCGCAAATTACAGCACTGCCTGTGGCATCTTCTGCTTGCAGCCTTTTATGCCCACATATTTCAGCAGCAGCGTCATTGTTACCCGGCCCATTGTTCTTCGGTTAAATGGGGATGGATCTCGCTAAAGGTCATTAAGACACTGGGGGTGGAATGCCACAGAAGGAGGTTGGTGCAAAAACTGGTAGGGCTAAAAGAAACCCTTTCCCTGGTGAAACATTGAGCTCCAGGAGTTGCTGGCTAGGGCTGTCAGGGAATTTTTCAATGAAACTTTTTTTTGGCGGAAAATGCTGATTAGTTGAAGCTGAAACAATTTGTGGGGAAGGTACCAGGCTGGATGAAAGTTTAGTCAAGAAACATTTATTGGGTTTGGGATGGAATTTCTGGTCAAAACAAGAGTCAGCTCACAGCCACCAATAGCCTGGTGCTAGGGTATTCACCTGGATATGGGAGCCCGACCTGGGCTCAAGGCCCTGCTCAAGGATGGGCACTTGCACCGAGATCTCATGCAGAGCCCTAACCACTGGACTCTTGGCTATGCGGGAGCTGGCGGTCTCTCTGGTTTTTCATTGAAAAACTTCAAAAGGTCTCAGGTTTGTCTGAAATCTCAAAAATATTTACGGCACCGGAAAACCATCTACTGCCCACTGCCGGGGCTGACAGTACACTAATCACAGCAGGCTCCATTATGAGGTGCTTGCACCGGGGAGTGAAGAGTTGTCAGGTGCCCACCCTTCCAGGGCTACCTGCACCACCAGTCTGTGCACGGGGGAGACAGCAGCTGCTCTGGGGCTGTTACTCCCTATCTCATGCAGGAAGGCAGGCAACCGGCTGACGCTTGGCACCATCACTCACTCCGGGTGCCAACCAGTGCAGCTGAGCTGGGGGTGGAGAGGGAAGTAACCAGTGCCAATGTAGGGCTAATGCAACTCACTTCCCCCCCCCCCCCCGAGCATGGGCTGGTGGAGGTGGGACAGGGGCAGACCTGTGACAAGAACTGGGCGAATAAGGGATTTTTCATTTCACGGCCATTTCAAAAACTCATTTTGGGTCGGACCGAAACCCACCATTTTCAGAGTTTTGGGCAAATCAAAAAGCAGAAAACAAATGGTTTCAGGTTGAACCAAGCGTTTCGTTTCCACACGGTGTGGTGAAGGCGCGGGAGTGGGGGCTAGGAGAGCTGGCTCCCTTCCTAGCTCGGCCTCTCACTTCCCAGGGACGGCGCTTAGGGTAACCTTTTCCAAAGAGGCCATTGATTTGAGGTGCCCTGGTTTCGGGTACCCAACGGGGCAGAGCCAGAGCTTTCAGAAAGTGAAACCCAGAGTGTGAGAGCCCTTTTGGAAAAGCTCTGATCATCTGCAGCTCCCATTGGGAAGCAGGGAAGTGATGCGTTTGGGGGAGACGAAATTTCATCGTAATGTGTCTTTCCCTCCACTGCAACATGGCCATTTGATTCACCACAGGCAAGCCTGGGCCCCGCTCAATCACAGAAACTCGTTCTATTGCTGACGTGAAGTCAGTCCTGCAGTGGAGGAGGGGCAGCATCTCTCCACTTTACCAGAGACATGGAAGCTCCTATGTGGATTGTTTGACATTTTTGGACGGGCTCTGGGCCTCTGATGTGCTAACCTGCTGCATAGCCTGGTCTGGCCTCCCAGTACCAGTGCCCATCTGCTAGGGCGGCAGTTTGCCCCACTCTTAAGGCTTTCCTGTCAGCTCTGGCAAGGCATAGGTGTTAATCACATGCCGATTTTGATAGGGGCCCTGCAGAATGCAGGAAGTGGCTCTTTCTCATCAAGCAGATCCTTCAGTGGCAGGCGAGGAACTTGGTGAGCATTATTTCAAGGAGGCCGGTTCTTGGCATCTTGAAGTAATATACAGGAATCTATATTAGTCATAAATGCCTTTCTCCTGCCTCTTAATAGCCAGTCAGATACTGGATATGTTAATGAGACGGGGTTACTTTCATTTCAGCTCTACGTTTTCTCTGCCACCGAGTCACCTAGTGTTAAACTCTGGGCTGGATGGATCCAGTGACCTATGGGAATATTCCCCCACTTCTGCTCACACTCTGGGGGTGGGTTCCTATAACACAGGGCGCCTCTACACCAGCTCGGTGAAAGTCCTGGTTGTGCAGCAGGACAGCACTACTGTGAGGGTTTATATGAGATTAAAATATGCACTGGCCTCTCCTCATCCTCTGCAGGGGGATGAATTTCTCCCTCTCCTGCTCATCCATAAATATAAGCCACTGTGCATAAGAAGTCAGCCCTTTTCTACTCCCCAGGCTCTAACATGGGCTTTCAGAGCAAAGCATTCCCATAAATTGCCAGCCCGACGGTTCTGATTTAGCAGAATTTTACATCACCTTTCACTAGGTGAAATGACTCTGCAAGTTGCAGGGCAATGGAGACTCAGGACTGGCAGCTCCCCAGTGTCACAGAAGCAGCTCTGTGGACCAGCTGGCCACAAGTGGTCAATGGACTATAGCATAAGAAGTACTGCAAGGGAGGTAGAAGAGAAAGCAGCACAGAGCGGAGGACAAGACAGAGATTTATTGCCGCCATAACAACGTCATGAAGTTTGCATGGAGCCCCAATGCAGTAAAGAGATTACCTGTGTAGCCCTTTAGTCCTCTGGAGGGCATAATTGTAGTCTTCCACATCTTCTGCTCAACCTCTTAGCAGCTAACCCACAATGCCTGCTGTTGGGATAGATCAATCAGGCAAGACAGGAAGCTTTTTTGGAGGCAGCTCTAATTCTTATCCGATTACCAGACTCCTGCACATTATAACTTAGAGGCAGGAAGAGGTGTTTGGGGAGGGGGAGGGGGGTAAAAGATACTAGGACTTGATACTACAGCACTGGAATCGGAATCACCAATGGCAGCTTTTCCACTGACTTCAGTGAGGGCAGGTTCAGACCTGTAGCTGTTTATTACACTAATCTAATAGCACTAAGAGAAGGATGGCCCTGTTGTTAGAGTTCTAGCTGGAGATGTAGGAGCAATTCCCTACTCTGCCACACGCTTCCTGTATGGCCTTAGGTGAGTTACTTAATCTATCTATGCTGCAGTTCTCCATCTGTGCAATGGAAAAATGACTCTGCCCTTCATCCCAGGGGTGTTGTGGGGATAAATACGGTGTTCAGATACTGTGGTAATGGAGGTAAGTATGGTAGGATGGATAAATATTGGCCTAACTCTGCTGCCATTGAAGTTAGTGGGCGAAGAAATACCTTAAGTCTCCAACCAAGGAATTTCTCATGGATTGTAAGCTCTTTGAGACAGGGACTATTTTTTTGTTCTGGGTTTGTACAGCACCTAGCACAATGGGATCCTGGTCCGTGACTGGATCTACGAGGCACTCCCGCAATACAAACAATAATAAGGATGATCATCGCTATTATTAAATCAGATATAGTGAGTCAGCTTATAGTGAAATGAATTGAAAACCTTGAATTGCTTCAGTACATAGCAATGCATAAATTTCACCCCAGACAGTGCGAGTCCCCCGGTAATGCAGCAGCTATTATCATTTACTTCGCTGCCTAATACCAAGGATATGGGCATACAGACAATTAGACAGGCAGACAGGTCTTAAACTCCGCTTTAACGTATGCTCTTCAGTAACGAGCTCTTCCCCCTCCACCGTGACTGAGCAGAGGAGAAAAAGAGACATTGCTGCAGGTTTTATGATAGACATTGTGACATTGTGTGGAATGTAGACAAGGCATCTTGGAGAAGCTGCTCCGTTTGTGCAGTCAAGCTGTGTGGGAAATGGCTTTCCCGTCCCATAAAATTTTTTTGAGCCCACTAAGTTATAGCCCACTAAGCTACCACTGTCTGGGGCATCATACAGAGTCAGTCTGTCTTTCTCAAGCGCTCATATTGGAGTGGTTTCACTTTGTGTCAATGGTAAGAACCGCGTGGGAAGCTGTGAGGAGCTGCGGAGTCGTGGACCTTCCATCTGCCCTGGACTGGGGGGCTGGGGAAATGGGCTGGGGGTTGCTCAGGCCCCCTGGCCAGGGCGGGTGGAGGGTCCGCTGCAGCTCCCCACTGCTGCCCACCCGGCTCTTATCATGGCCATGCTGTGGCTCCGAGTCCCTCCTTCCCCCTCGGCCAGAGCTGGGTCAGGGAGAGCCGTGCAGGCAGCTGTGGGGAGCCTGGGTCCCTCCACCTGCCCTGGGTGGGGGAGCTAGGACACAAGCAGGGGGCTGCTTTCACTCCCCCCCCAAGGTGGGGAGGGCGAGCTCCCCGTCCCTGCTCTGGCTTCTGGCTTGGCCAGGAGTGGGGCCTGGGGGGACGGGGCACTTTGGGGAGGGCTCCAGTGCCCCTGGTGGGTGTGCCGATGGCTAGCCTGTAGAGCAGCAGCAGGGCCTGTGAGGCCTAGAGGGGAGAGCTTGTGGTGTTCATGGCTGGGGGAGATGGGGAGCTTCCTCACACTAAGGGCAGGTGGTAGCGAGGTGCCTCACAGCCGTGGGTACGCCCAGGAAGCCTCACATCTCCCCTCCTCTGACGGGTGAATGACTGCTTATAGCCAAGGGGTTTCATAAACAAAAAAGCCACTTCCCTGTTAGTGGCTCCATATTTTTAATGAACCTGGAGCTAAACTGGCCAGAGACAGACTGTGCTCTGGGCTGGGAGACCAGAAGAGAAACCACCAAAGGGTACCCTAGGTGTGCCATACATGTTCCAGGCCCCAGCTCACTGTTGCGTTAGAGTCCTTTTGCACCCCGGGCCATAGCATCAGCGTAAATCCTGCCTCTGTGAGTGCAGGCACAGGGGACCCCATGCTACGTACAGAGCAGACTCTGCCAGCTTTGTGCCACCCTTGTAGCCAGGTCTGGGGTGCACGGGCCGGGGGCTGACCTGAGCCCAAATGATTCTTCGTCCTCAGCACTGTCCTATGTGGCCACTGCAACAAGGGTACAGCCTGTGCCAGGGGCCAAACTGGCCCCCAGCACCCTCTGAATAGGGGAGGTCCTAGTTACCCCCGCATTGGCTCTGCACTAGCACAGGGGAAAAGCTGTCTCTCCATCTGCCCCCACCCCTTTCTCTCTAACAGGAACCAGGAACTTGAACGTTACACCAAATTGCCTTTACCAACATGCATTAAACAGGCCCTGAATGAACAGCTGCCAGAATTCAAGATGGCTGCCAAAAAATCAGTAGCGCTGCATATGGCAGAGCAGTAACTAAAATTGGCAGCCATTTTTATATAGGAACGCTCATTCCTGAGACCATCAGAGGCTGCTGACGAGAAGAAAAATAAATTCACTGTGACTGGAAAAGGAACTTGATCAAGTACATTTTTATAGTTGTAATTATTGTTTTATAGTCCACCTTAATGCCCTTTGACCTTCATGGCAAAGCCATATGGACTTTATGTAATAGAGAATGATAAACTACCTACAGAATATTTAAACCAGTTTATATATATATATATATGGATATAATTCTCTATTAAATACTATAAGTTGCTTAAAGAATTCTGTTAAAAGGATCTCATTGTCTATTCAATTCTATAGTTTTCTAGAGAACAACAGCAATACAAGATCTTACATCATGGTTTTCATCCAGAGATCTCAAAGCTTTGATAAAGATGGGCCGGTATCACTGATCCCTATCTTACACACAGGGACAGTGGTGCACAGGGAGATGAAATCACCTGCCCATTGTCACACAGAGTCAGTGCTGGGAAGAGAACCCAGGTCACCTCAATCCCAATCCTGTGCACTGTCTTCCACTGAATGTCAATGCGAGAGCACTACATAGAGACCCTGATTCAGCAAAGCACTTAACATGTGCCTAACTTAAACACATGCACAAGTCCTTCTTTATTCAGCAAAATATTTATGCACATGCTTAAGGCCTACTGACAGGACAGACAAAGGGTGTGAGAAAGGGAGTATTGTTATCCCCGTGTTACAGATGGAGAAAAAAAGCACAGCGAAATCAATGATCAGATTTTCAAGAGAGCTCAGTTCTCAAGTAGGCAACTAAGGGAAATGACCTGATTTCCAAAAGCACTCAGCACTGAAAAGGCACATTCATGTGTGTTAAACACATGCTTTGCTTTCCTTTGGAGCCTGATCCAATGCTCGTTGAAATGAATGGAAAGACTCCCATTGGTTTCAGGGAGCTTTGACGCAGGCCATTGGGATATTCAAAGGAGCCTAAGCAAGTTAGGTGCCCAATGCTCATTGAATGAACAGATTCCACTTTGGGGTTTGAAACGACTTTTCTTTTAGAAATTTAAGTGAATTCATAGTAAACAAAAAAATGTAAAAGGTCAAAATTGAAACATTTTGAAATCATTAAACTGAAACATTTCAGTTGACCTGCTCTGACTGGATTTTTCATTCATGAAATATTTTGAGATTTTGACTCTTTTGTCCTGATTCAAGCTGGGAACATTGTTCACAATCTGAAAAGTTCTTGCAGGATGGGAAACCATTTCCTGCAATACTCTAGTGTTGGTCTCTTCAAAATCTAGGCCCAGTTGTGAGTGCTGTGGAACTGATAGACTCTTGATCCTCCAGTTACTAGAGAGGACCAGGATATGTTGTAGGAGCAACTTAATAAAGGGAGGGACTTTTGATTGAAGGTCATTCTCTAGTGGTTCCAGACCAACAGATTCTAAACACTGGGCACACAGCCCTAAATGACTAGGCTAAGTGCAAAAATAGGGATGTGACGGTGCAATCTATCTGGCTTTATAAAAATATAATAAGTGAATATAATGTAACTGGGATATGCTTCATGCAAAAGGTTTCTTGTAAAGTATCATTACAAAACTTATAATCTACTGAGTGTGATCATCCTATTTGTATAAATGTACCACTCTTGTATCTAAAACTAGAAATATAAAATATAACTCTGAGGGCCTGGAATCCATCTTTAACCTGGTGCTTTTCCGGGGGGGGGAACCAAGAGGGACAAAGGGTTCCCGCCTTATGCGAAAGATATATATAAAGGGGTGGAAGAGAACAGAGGGGAGAGGAGCCATCATGAAGAATCCCCTAGCTACCACCTAAACTGGAACAAGAGCTGTACCAGGGGAAAGAATTGCACCCAGGCCTGTAAGGTGTCCAGTCTGAGGAAAAAACTTACTGAAGCATCTGTGAGGGTGAGATTATCTGTATTCAGTTTGATTAGACACAGATTTGCTCATTTTATTTTATTTTGCTTGGTGACTCACTTTGTTCTGTCTGTTACTACTTGGAACCACTTAAATCTTATTTTCTGTATTTAATAAAATCACTTTCTACTTAGTAATTAACTCAGAGTAGGTATTAATACCTGGGGGAGCAAACAACTGTGCATCTCTCTCTATCAGTGTTATAGAGGGCAAACAATTTATGAGTTTACCCTGCATAAGCTTTATGCAGGGTAAAACGGATTTATTTGGGTTTAGACCCCATTGGGAGTTGGGCATCTGAGTGCTAAAGACAAGCACACTTCTGTGAGCTGTTTTCAGGTAAACCTGCAGCTTTGAGGCAAGTAATTCAGACCCTGCGTCTGTGTTGGAGCAAACAGGAGTGTCTGGCTCAGCAAGACAGGGTGCTGGAGTCCTGACCTGGCAGGGAAAACAGGGATAAAAGTAGTTTTGTCACGTGGGTGGCAGCTCCTAAGGGGGTTTCTGTGATCCAACCCGTCACAAGGGAGTCTATAGCAGAACCAGGAATTGAACCTAGAACTTCTGAGGCTCAGGCCAATGCTTTATCACTTCAAGACAATCCTTCCTGTGTGATTTAAATCCACTGATGTTCGATGTTTCTGTCTCTCTGTCTTACCCATGCACACATAGACACCACGGAAGCGAAGCTGACAGCTTAGCTCCTTCAGAAATGAGTTTCACAAACGGATTTCGTATTAAATCATTTTTGTTGGGTTGCAACATAAAAATAAAATAAAAAAGCACAAAAATATCCAATGAAAACTCAATACAGGAGAAACACAAATGGCATGTAGAGAAAATGCAGCTATGTTCTTTTTATTGCCGTTTGCCTTCCTGAGTGAAAGGAGACCAGATAAGTCACGAGAGGCCACTTGATCCTGATTCAGCCTGCCTGATGGCATTGTACTTCACTCATGACACATCAAGGGGTGAATCCTCAGCTAATGTAAATTGGTATAGTGCCATCAAATGCCACAGAGCGCTCACCAGCTAAGGATATGGCCCTTATAGTCTCTCATCCCTTGTGAAGATACATGCAATAAAAAAGCCTATCCCATTATGGGCTGTCTTTCTTTACAGCTATAATGATACTAAATACTCATTCATTGTTGAAGGCATGAAAGGTAAAAATATTCTTCCTGTGCTGAAGAGTTATGGAGACAATTGCTTGAAGCAGATTTCACAACCAAAGTAGCAGTTTGATCCCAGTGGCACAATTGTGTACAGCTATTCTCTGTTGTTTTTATTAAATTGAACCTGTCGTCTTGTTTTTAGAAGCTGTGTAAACCCTACCTGGAGAATCCTCCAAAATGGTGTCTGTGAGCTGAGTCGGCCATCTTGGTTTTTGACCCTGCTAAATTTAATACTGGGAAAATGTGCCACACTGACTGTGTGCAGTTCTGGTCATCCCATCTCTAAAAAGATATATTAGAACTGGAAAGAGTACACAGAAGGGCAACATAAATGATTAGGAGTATGGAAACCCAGGGATCACCTTATGAAATTGATAGGCAGCAGGTTTAAAACAAACATAAGAAAATACTTCTTCACGCCACTCACAATCAACCTGTGGAACTCCTTGCCAGGGGATGTTGTGAAGGCCAAAAGTATAACTGTGTTCAAAAAAAGAATTAGATAAGTTCACGGAGGATAGGTCCATCAATGGCTATTAGCCACAGTGGTCAGGGACGCAACCCTATGCTGTGGGTATCCCTTAACGTCTGACTTCCAGATATTAGGAATAGACGACAGAGGATGGGTCACTTAATAAACATCATGTTCTGTTCATTCCCTCTGAAGCAGCTGGTACTGGCCCCACTGTCGGAAGACCGGATACTGGGCTAGATGAACATTTGTTCTGAGTCAGTGTGGCCATTCTTATGTTCTTATGACTGGAGATTGGAGGCCTCTGTTTTTCCACAGGTTAATTACTGCAGCGCAAGTTTCCTTAATGCTGCCCTGACAATGTGCCTCAGCCATGAACCAGAGGAACCACCTCAGTAAAAGTTCAGCCCATTCCGACTTCAGCCTCTCTGCTGAGATTTTTGGCAATTTGTGCTAAGGATGGTGGGTTCTGTGGGATGAGAACACTTTTCCTTTTGGAAATGGAGTGAGAAGCCACCAACTCATTACACATTGGCCATCCGTCAGCTGGAGACAACTTTTAGCCAGTAGTGACCTGAACTGGTTTTGAACCAATGACCTAGAGGGGGAAAACGTCCATGGGTCCATTATCAAGCCCATAAGACATCTTTTCACTAGCTTCTGGATCTATTGCTAGATTTTCTGGGCAGAAGAACGTTGCAACTAGCAACACCTTTTGTCTTCAACATGGCTGGCCCTGACCCTGCATGGAGAGTTGCACACAGACATTTGGTGGTAATCGTGCCACAAATCCTAAAGGCAAAAACAGTGGGTGCTCCATCTATTAGAGCAGCATGAGCATCTAACCCTTTGTGTGTTAACCCAGCAATGACACTCCTTGGGAGGAAACTTTCCTCCTGGGGATCACCAACCATTCTTCAGCCCTAAAGCTAGTTCCTTAGCTATTTTGGCCCATAAATAGATTCCCCAGAGACTTCGCTACAGAGCTCCTTTTGCAGGCTGAATTTTCTAGGCCCATTCACACTGGGGTGAGACACTGCTAACCGAAGCTTTTTCCATTCCCATGCTGACTTCCTGGGACCTCCTTCCCCTAAGCCCCAGAGAGATGCCTGCCTCTCTGTCCTGTCTCCCTCTCCCAGGCAACATCTCCGCTGCCTAATTCCCTCCCCAAAGTGATGCAGGTTCCTTAGGGAAGAGGCTAAGCTGTTAATTTCAAAACTCCCCTCAGGTGTGGTAGCTCAGACCCCTGCTGAAAAGACAGCAGTGGCAATATCGATGGTCAGTAGCATGGCGATCTTTCAGAAGAAAGACTAGCTGTTTGTAATTAAAAATAGACAGATCCAAAATTCTGCCTTTGTGTCTGTAGAATTTCTGAAGGGGAATTTCCCTACAGGTATCTCTCAATTACAGACAGTGATCTATGCATTCTGTCAAATTTCTCTTCCCAACACTTGTTGCAAGGACTCACAATATAAAGGTTGTTTTCTCTACCATATCATTTTTAGGAACCTACTCGACAGATGGAGGCAGGACAATAATGTCAGCTTTTACTATCGGACAATGAAATGTTTTTCTCATGAGCATCATCACAGCATGAAGGTTAGAAGAAGAAAGGATATGAACTTACTGCTTCCATATGCTCCATCACAGTGACCAGCTGCAGTGGCGGCAGGAGGTCACCCAAGTCTGTGTTTCTAAGTTGTTAAAGAAAGTAAGCTTCTCTTCGTTTTCTTTTTTGCAGGGTGTAATTTTTAAAGCTGTTCTTGAAACACAAACTTGGATTAAAGAACTGAAAAATGGAACAGGGGAAGTGTTTGAAACCCAGTAACTGAGTTTGAGTAGTAACTTAGAAGAGTATTTGGTCCAATTGTCTTTTCTCTGTTATTAGTACAGAGTCGCTACTTCTCCCTGATTTTGGTGCCTTCTGTGACACTGGATTTTATTTCAGCATGCATCCAAATTGTTGTTGTGCTTTTATGTCCAAGGTCCTGGCTCCAAATAGAATCAGATAGACAGATTGCAAAAGAAGTGGGAGAAGAAAGTTAGTTCTCTAACAAGTCTAAATGGTAAATTTCAAGGGTTGCTAGACAGGTTGAAATGAAAGGTTGAACATTTTCATGTAAGTTTCACCAGAGTAAGATATCACCAGTTGGCACTGATCTACCTATGGAACTGCAATACTAGTATCTTAAACACAAGATCAGCTTCAGCTGGTTAAGTTCTGAGTGCTTGCAAATGGCTCTGCGGATGAGTAATTTTATGTGTGTGAGGAGCGCCGCTGAATTCAAATGGGTAACGTTACTTCCATGCACAGGAGTTTTCTGGATCAGAGCCGTAGTCTTTTCATCAGACAGGGTAAAACTGAATGAAAACCTCAGGAGTTGGTCCTGTAAAAGCTAAACATCAGCAGGCCTATTCCATTGCCCTGCATCTCGTGTAGTTATTGACACTAGAACAAGATTCTGTTCTGATAGCCATCAACGCCAGCGCAGAGTGCAAAATGCTATCTAAGGGTACATCTACACTACAGCGGGGAGTCGATTTAAGATGCGCAAATTCAGCTACGTGAATAGCGTAGCTGAATTCGACATATTGCAGCCGACTTACCCCGTTGTGAGGACGGCGGCAAAATCGACTTCTGCCGCTTTTTGTCGGCGGCGCTTACTACCACCTCTGCTGGTGGAGTTAGAGCGCCGATTCGGGGATCGATTGTCGCGTCCCGACGGGATGCGATAAATCGATCCCGGAGAGGTCGATTTCTACCCGCCGATTCAGGCAGGTAGTATAGACCAGACCTAAGTTGCAGGACCCACCAGAATTGCACATGACTGGAGTCTCATCTAGTTACACAAATGCCACTGTGGCAAGCGTGAGAACATGTGTGGGAACATCAAGTGTCTGTTTGTTTTGCTGAAGTATTTTTTTTTCCCTTGGAAGGGGCTTACTTCAGAATGGTTAACACAACAGATTCATTCATGTGAAACCTTGCCGTGGAAGAGCATTGTCACTGGTGGAGAGAATGGATTGATTATATCACTCCTCGTTGAAAACACTCAGCTTCTTTATAATAGATTTGCAACCAGTGAAATCTTTTAGTAGCAGAGGGTCCTTGAGTTCTGAGTTTTGAACCTTTGGACTCACTCAAATTGCTGGCAGATGCAAGCATTAAAAGAACAGAATAGCACCTGGGTACTAAACAGACATGTGGCTGCATTCTTGGCATAGGCAGTAAAAGATTGGGAGGAGCAAGATTGGTAAAATCTGGTTTGAGCTAAGGGAGTCATTCTTTCAATAATCAAATTACCCTTCACTTAGGCCTTGCCCACAGCACATCAAAGTCAATGGACAGGTCCCATTGAATGGAGTGGGGTTTGGATCAGGTCTTTGTAATCTGAAGATCTCAAATGCTTTTGCCAGCATGAGTTGATTATGAGGTAGGTACTTTTACATCCATTCTAAAAATGAGGAAACTGAGGCACAAAGAGGTGACATGACTGCCCCGTGTCTATTTCATGAGCAAGAAGTGATATGGCCAGCAGGCAAAGCTGTAGGAAAGAGAGCTTTATTGAGCATATATAGAGGCTGGTGTTTACCTGAAACCTGACCAACCTTCTCCAGTCCCACTCATCATACTACCCAGGCCCATACAGCAAATCAGTGTCATAGTGGTGGGAACAGAAGCCAGGAGTTCTGGCAACTGGTCCTGTGCTCTAACCACTGGGCAATATCTTCTCTCAGCTGGAATCCATAAAGACTTGATTTCTAGTCTACCACAGACCTCTTTAATCTAATTTACTATTTCTCTGAGTGGAGCTGTTCATGCCAGTACCTGCATGACCCAGATTCACAGCAGCTTGTACAGAAGTGTCACCGTCAGAGCCCAATCCAGCAGAGAACATTAAGGGCAGGTCTATGCAAACACACCTCGGGATTAGATTGTGCATCTCTTCCCGCACCTCATCTTTGTAATGGGATTTCATGTATCACTCTTCATCTGAGCACGAAATGCAAACCCAGAGTGGGAAAATTAATTCCTGCTGAGTGTGACATCAAGAAAAAGAATTTTTCAGTATTCTGCACATGTCTCTTCTAATGCCGGCTGGGTTAGTCCAAACTCACTGAGATTCTTTCTCCTTTACTTTGCCACTCTCGTCTTCAGACTAAAGATATCCATAGAGGGCTCTTTGTACTGAGATATTTGCACCTTGACACCACATTTTCTCCTGTGATTTATTGTCCCAGGAGTTTTAATACAATAATTGGCTTTCAGGACATTCCAGCAATGGCTAAATTTGTCCTTGCTCTGAGGATGAGCCTGCCGCAGGGACCAAGAGAGGAAGCAATGGCTCTCGCCCTTCTACTAGTTGTAGGGAGGTGGGAACAGGAATTACTAAGGTAGCTCTGTGCCACTCAAGAATGGGACTTCTATGCAGGGAGTTTTTCTGTGGCTGGCTTTAGGGAAGCTTTGTGCCCAATGCATCAGGGAATCTGGTAGTTAAATGTTTTCTGAGCTAAACCCTTTCTAAGAGGGTCTGGGCAGATGTCTTTATTGAAATAAACAAAGGCCACGTCAGTCACTCCCTGAACAAGTCTGAGCACGCGAAGCTGTTCCAAAAAGACAGTTCCATATTCATCTCATTTACTACGTATAGGTTTTGATGCTAATTTAAATCTTCTTCTGATTATTTATGGTCACCTATTTTCTGGCTCATTGAGTTCAGAGGCCGTGTCACTTTCCATTTCTTCACGACTGTCTAAAGAGTTGGAATAACTTTAAGTAATTAAGCACTGATGCACATGCTGAATTAGCCTCGGTGTCAGCTGTGACATGGCAGGTCTGTGACTGAATCATAGAAGATTAGAGTTGGAAGAGAACTCAGGAGGTCATCTAGTCCAACCCCCTGTTCAAAGTAGGACCAACCCCAACTAAATCAGAGACTGGAGGATATCTGTCGTCTCCTGAGAAGTTGAGGGGAGACATAGGGCCCGACTCTATCCTCACTCATGCTGGTGTAAAACAGGAGCAACGCCACCCATAGATGAACATAAATTGTTGGGCAAAAGTCAACATGGTTTCTGTAAAAGGAAATCATGTCTTACTAATCTATTAGAGTTCTTTGAAGGGGTCAACAAACATGTGGACAAGGGGGATCCAGTGGACATAGATTTCCAGAAAGCCTTTGACAAGGTCCCTCACCAAAGGCTCTTACATAAGTCAAGTTGGCATGGCATAAGAGGGAAGATCCTTTCATGGATTGAGAACTGGTTAAAAGACAGGGAACAAAGGGTAGGAATAAATGGAATTTTCAGAATGGAGAGGGGTAACTAGTGGTGTCCCCCAAGGGTCAGTCCTAGGACCAATCCTATTCAGCTTATTCTTAAATGATCTGGAGAAAGGGGTAAAGAGTGAGGTGGCAAAGTTTGCAGACGATACTAAACTGCTCAAGATAGTTAAAGCAGACTGTGAAAAACTTCAAAAAGACTGGCAACAAAATGGCAAATGAAATATGATGGGGGCTAATTTAACTAAAACTAATCAGGAAAGAGATTTTGGAGTCATTGGGGATAGTTCTCTGAAGATGTCCACACAGTGTGCAGCGGCAGTCAAAAAAGCAAACAGGATGTTAAGAATCATTAAAAAAGGGATAGAGAATAAGACGGAGAATATCTTATTGCCCTTATATAAATCCATGGTACGCCCACATCTTGAATACTGCGTACAGATGTGGTCTCCTCATCTCAAAAAAGATATACTGACAATAGAAAAGGTTCAGAGAAGGGCAACTACAATGTTTAGGGGGTTGGAACGGGTCCCATATGAGGAGAAATTAAAGAGGCTAGGACTTTTCAGCTTGGAAAAGAGGAGACTAAGGGGGGATATGATAGAGGTATATAAAATCATGAGTGGTGTGGAGAAAGGGAATAAGGAAAAGTTATTTACTTATTCCCATAATATAAGAACTAGGGGCCACCAAATGAAATTAATGAGCAGCAGATTTAATACAAATAAAAGGAAATTCTTCTTCACACAGCACATAGTCAACCTGTGGCACTCCTTGCCTGAGGAAGTTGTGAAGGCTAGGACTATAACAGGGTTTAAAAGAGAACTAGATAAATTCATGGAGGTTAAGTCCATTAATGGCTATTAGCCAGGACGGGTAAGGGTGTTCCTTGCCTCTGTTTGTCAGAGGGTGGAGATGGATGGCAGGAGAGCGATCAGTTGATCATTACCTGTTAGGTTCACTTCCTCTGTCATTGGCCACTGTCGGAAGACAGGATACTGGGCTGGATGGACCTTTGGTTTGACCCAATCTGGCTGTTCTTATGTTCTTATCACACTAAGTCATTTAGACATTACTCATGTGTCTAAGTCACAACAGGGTGGTTGGATCAGCATCACCATTTATTAAACCTGCATGGCAGTCTCAACTGCTCTCCTCTGAATCTCCCTGTCACTATCATGCATGGAGGTTAGACCCCTTCCTGCTGTGTTGCTGCAGGGGAAAAAAGTACTTTCACTCTACAAAGATTTTTTTTTTTTAATTTTAGATGAAGGAAAACCAACTATAAAATCACGCAGGGCAAGAACACCCTGCGAGTCTGTTCTGTAATTTAGTATCAGAGGGGTAGCCGTGTTTGTCTGTATCCACAGAAACAACGAGGAGTCCCGGTGGCACCTTAAAGACTAACAGATTTATTTGGGCATAAGCTTTCGTGGGCAAAAATCCCACTTCTTCATCTGATTATTACCCATGAAAACGTATGCCCAAATAAATCTGTTAGTCTTTAAGGTGCCATCAGACTCCTCATTGTTTTTCTGTAATTTATCCATCTTAGGTACCTGCCAGGGCCCCATCACCACAGCATCAGAGCACCTCACGATGCAGAATACATTTATTCTCACAATGTCCCATTGTACAGTTGAACAGAATCCCGGTCTTCCATAGCCTAGGCTGGTGCACTAACCATGGACCACCCTTCCTTTCTGTAACCGTCCGAGAACAAAATGGCTGCTGAGCTCGGTCCCCAGAGAGCATATGTAACCACACACCTCCTGGGTGTGGTGTTGTGTCCCATCTAGTGGCACCGAGAGAATTAAATGAGTCTGCTCTACAGCCTTAGCTAACAGCCAGTTGACTTTTGGCTCATGCACTAAGCTCTAGAAGTCCCAGGTTCAATCCCGCCCGCTGATGACTGGGGTCTGTTGGCGTTACACATACTTGCTTAGCGATGTAAAGAGTGTGGTGAATGAAAGCAAATGCTTTGCAGTTACATTGCACTTTCCAGATGAGGGAGTCCCATAAAGAGGCAGGGACCCATGCGAGCCTATAAATGTGAGTGGGATCTCATTTCCCTAAGGGCTTTCAGCCCTGCCTCAAGCAGGGGAACCACACTGAAAATTAGAGCTGGATGCATGAATCCAGGCCCAGACACAAATCCAAGCTAGGCCGGCCGCCCAGCCCAGCAATCCAGGGGTTCCCCTTCCTTCGCCAGAGGGATGGCTATCCTTTGTCAAGCATTGGGCTGACAATGCTAATAACTGAGTACAGTCTCGAAGCATGCTTTGGGGGTGTGACGTTGTGCAGTCTCTATGGTTTTATAAAAACATGATAATAAGTGAATATAATGTAACTGGAATATGCTTCATGCAAAAGGTCAGTTGTAAGGTATCATTACAAAGCTTATAATCTACTAAGTGCGATCATTCTATTTGTATAAATGTACCACTCTTGTATCTAAAACTAGAAATATAAAATATAACTCTAAGGGCCTATTGTAATTATGCAAAGTGTGGGCCATTAATGGTGGTTTGGAATCTTGATGAGTCCCATTAACCAGGACCATTGTCTGCAGATGGCTGTGTTTACCTGTGAGTCTTCCTGTATATGTGTGTGCTGGCAAGTGGGCAATGAAGTCTTGCAGTGACATGTGATCATGTCACCTGAACTGGAATCCATCTTTAACCTGATGCTTTTCCAGTTTGGGGGGGAACCAAGAGGGACAAAGGGTTCCCGCCTTATGCAAAAGATATATAAAGGGGTGGAGGAGAGAGAGAGAGAGAGAGAGAGGAGCCATCATGAAGAATCCCTTAGCTACCACCTGATCTGGAACCAGAGCTGTACCAGGGGAAAGAATTGTGCCCAGGCCTGGAAGGTGTCCAGTCTGAGGAAAAAACTTACTGAAGCATCTCTGAGGGTGAGATTATCTGTATTTAGTTTGATTAGACATAGATTTGCGCATTTTATTTTATTTTGCTTGGTAACTTACTTTGTTCTGTCTGTTACTACTTGGAACCACTTAAGCCCTACTTTCTGTATTTAATAAAATCACTTTTTACTTAGTAATTAACTCAAAGTATCTATTAATACCTGGGGGAGCAAACAACTGTGCATCTCTCTCGCTCAGGGCTGTGAAAAATTTTGCATCCTACATTTTGTAGTTAGGTTGACCAAACCTCCAGTGCGGACATAGCTAGGTCGACGGAAACATTCTTCCTAGTTACGGCCTCCTGGAGAGGTGATGAACTATGTCATGGAAAAAACCCTTCCATCAATGTAGGAAGCATCTGTGCAGCATCACAGCTGCGCTGCTAGTGTAGACGTACCCTGTGACTCCCTGTGACTTGGTTCCCCATCTGAAAAGTGAGGATAACAGCACTTACCTACCTCAGCAGGGTATTTTGAGGTGATTCGATACTACAGTAACAGGGGCCTGATAAATACATAAGATATGTAGCTGCCCAGAACCCTTAATCTCTTACTGCTCAGTGTGATGGGATCCCTGGGGTACAGCCTCGAACTGGAGTACCGCTGTGCCCCCTTAACTCTCCAGCTTGGACTGCCTCTCACAATGCTTTGCTAGTGACAAGCAGCAAACCCCTCCAGGTGCATTTACCACAACAGCATGTGGAGTAACACACCCAAGTAAATTGTGTGAATGCTCCTTGAGCCACTCACAAATCACACAGAAAAAGGCACCAGCAAATCTCACAAGCCCCCAGCCTTGCACCCCAGAACTGTACCGTCTTTCCCGGTCAGAAGCCTGACTAGTATAAGCTTATTATCCCGTCCACCCCTCCCTCGATGTGGAGAGGACACACACTAGCCTTTGTGAACTGAGCTGAGATTTCCCAACCACTTCAACCAAAGCACACTGTTTTAGGTAAAATATAAAACAGATTCATTAACTACAAAAAGCTTTGAGTGATTATACGTGGTAGGCACAAACGGTCAGAGCTAGTTACCAAAGAAAAGGAAAGGTAAGCGCACAATATAAATCTTAAACCTTATTAAAGTAGGCAGTATTTGGATCAAGCAGTTTCTCACCCTTTGGATGTTGCAGGTAGGTTACAGTTCTTAATAGACAGCAGGGCTGGCTCCAGGGTTTTTGCCGCCCCAAGCAGCCAAAAAAAAAAAAAACAAAGCCGCGATCATGATCTGCAGCAGCAATTTGCCAGGAAGTCCTTCGCTCCGAGTGGGAGTGAGGGACCGTCTGCTGAATTGCCGCCGAATAGCTGGACATGCCGCCCCTCTCCGGAGTGGCCGGCCCAAGCACTTGTTTGCCAAGCTGGTGCCTGGAGCCGGCCCTGATGAACTGAGGAGACTGGTCCTGGGCTTAAAGAGGAAGCCTGTCCAAGTCTTTGTCTTCCCAGCATTCTTGCTGCTTCCAGCGTAGGTGGGGAGGAGAAAGGCCAAAAGCATGATGCCACTGTCCCCTATTTTATATCCTCAGTCCATGTGCCTGGAAAACACTAGCCCGGACATGTCCTGGTGTGCTTTGCTGAGTCACAGTGTTGAGCAATCCCCCACTATGCAGCTCACTTATAGCCTTGTAAACCCTTGTTTACAACTCCCCTGCTGATTAATGGTCGTTTAACACCCTCCTGGGAGTGGATCACCTCCTTTGTTGTCACTGGAGAACTAGCAGTGCATGACTTTCAAACGTACAACATATTTCAATAACAACCATACAGCAAAACCTCATAACGTCATACCCACTAACAATATACGTATTTGGACAGAGCAGTGAGTTTCAGCAGATCATGGCCTTTCATATGATGTCTTGCATGGCATGCTTTGGATGAAATATATCCTAATTATATGACGGATGGATATGGGGGTTCCAGGGTGCTGCTTTGAGGTACAGAGTGCCACACTCAGCACCCAAATTCAGCTTCCCCAGCGCGACAGCATCATGCAACGCTGCCAATCTGACTTTTCTACTAGAGCTCAACCAGCTTCTCTGCAGGCCATGAAAAACAAGACACAACTATTTTTTCCTTCAATTTGTTTCACTTTACAGCACGTTTCTCAGCCAGCAAGAGGGGTGCAGAATATTTCCTTTTACATCCTACGTGACTTAATGCCCAGGCCTGTAACGTCCTAATGGCATAAAGAGTGGGTTAGCTCCGGCATCTATATAAAGCTGCACGTTCATCCCGGGGCAGCGGTGGGATAACAGGGCAAGAAAATGGAATCAAGGAAGTTTCAGCACTGCCTTTCGTTCTCCGGAGCCGCTTTGGTGCAGCCAAGTGTGTCTCGCAGTGGCAGAACAGGTTCAGATACTGCGAGGGAGCGCGTCAGACACCGCCGTCTCTTATCTGACACAGACAAAGGGAAAAGCCACAGTGTGAACTGCCGCTTGTCAGTTTCACTGTGTGCGCGCTTCGAGAAAATCCCATTTCTGCTGAAATATTGCTCAGCTTACACGGCTTTGAATGAAACAGCTGTGTGTGTGTGTCTACATTGCGCATAGGTGCATGCCTGTATGTGAGGCCTTGGGGGGAGTGTGTGTATACACTACTCCCATTTATATGAAACCCTATTATCCGAACCTCTGCAGTATCCGAATCCCGACCTTGTTCTTAAAAACTTCCAGTGACCGAGCAGAGACCCCTGGCCAGGACTGTGAGGAGGAAGAGGAGATGCCCCCAGCTGTAGAGGAAGCCACCCAGCTGTGAATGGCTGAAAGGCTCCTGCCCTCTTGGTTATCCAAACTCCCCATTATCCGAATAAAATCCCTGTCCACCATGCTATTCAGCTAATCGGGCATACACTGTGTATCTGTGTGTGTGACTATAATCCATGTGTGTATATATACACGTGTGTATGTGTGCCTGTATACAACCAGGTACTCATAAACACAAGGACAAATAGAGTGATTAGGTTTGGGAGTTGGGCAAATAAGGAAGAAAAGAATTCAGCAAATATCTTTCCAAAATCCGACATCAACTCGCTCTGTCTGTGTTTGTTTAACTCAACTGCTTGAGCTGACAGCACAGTTTGACTCTCATGCCCTTCACTCCAAGGGCTGCCACGAAGACAAGAATTCCATTGCGTGGAAAATTTCAAGGTTTTGACATTCGGTTCCATTACAGTGCAGAACGAAAATGAGGCTGTTCAAAATGTTTTGGGAAATAACATGAGAGAGAGAGCGAGCATGCACTACCTTAGCACAGCCAATAACCCAGTGGTGAGGGCGCTTGGCTGAGATGTAGCCAACCCCCTTCAACTCCCTGCTGTGCCACATTTGGACCATGTGCACTTGTGTCTTCCACATCCCAGTCTTCCTCACTTGCCCAATGGATAGTTAATTATTTATACAACGTGGAACAGCTCCACCCGGTAAGGAACTGACTCTATAGCGTAGTAGTTAAGGCACTCACCTGCAACGTGGGAGAGCCATCCTCGGGTACCTGCTCTGAATGAGCACACGGCCCAGCTAAGTTCTCTAACCAGCAGGCTGTTGGCCATTTTGGGATGGGTCACTCTCTCTCTCTCTCTGGTTCTGACCAGAAGTTTCATTCTGGACCTGAGAAATCTTCCCAATGAAATATTTGTCAAAACCAACACATTTCAAAACCGTTACAAAATCAAAACATTGGCAACACAGCTCTATTCAATACTAAAAACATGACTTATTGCCACTTGAGCTAAAGGACCTACTCTTCTAGCTATAGCTAGAGGTCTACTCATCCTTTTTTCTATGCACGCCAGACAATAGAGGAGCAAGGAGACCTACAGTCTCCCAGGGTTGGTTACATTTGCACCATGGTGAATTCCTTTCCGTGAATATTCCCACATACAAGTTTGTTGGCAGAAACAGTGAACTATAACCAAACACTAGAGACGACTGATGGAGAAAATCAGTTCTGAACTTGAAATTATGAGTCTTCACAGCAGAAACGTGAGTGTAGGAGTTACTCTTGTCTAGGAACAGAACAGAAGCTAAGCCATGTGATCTACAGGACCAATCAAAGCAGCCTGAATTCGGAATATCAAATCCTCACAACAAACTGATGGAATGAACTGCAGGCTAAGTATTCTTCACAGACTCGCTCACTCATATGCTCTGCTGCTGAGGCACAGAGTGGAAAACTAACAGGAGTACTTGTGGCACCTTAGAGACTAACAAATTTATTAGAGCATAAGCTTTCGTGGGCTACAGCCCACTTCTTCGGATGCATATAGAGTGGAAACTGTAACCCAGTCGGTTACACTTTCTTTTCCTCTGACTTCTTTCCTGCGCTCCCTCTAGTGACCAGAAGTGTGTATTACATTGACTCACTCCAGTTCATATTGGGAGAGCACACATACAAACAAAAGTTGACTTTGAGCTTGGGATAGCTGGCTCTCTTTGTTATCTGTGCCACTGCAATGAACATACCATAACTCTCTTCCAGTGAAACGAAACCATACATTTCAGAGCATTCAACCTCTTGACTCTGACAAACTTTACAAAAGAAAATTGTGTAGGAAGGCAGAGTGGAATTTCAAGTCTTTCCTTTTTTAAGAAAACGACTTTTCTTGTTAAATGTATTCACATCCTTCAAACATATAAAACATAACAAAGGACATTGTGACAACAGGGATATACAGTTCTCCAGGGCTCTGGTGACATCACATAATACCTGAATATTCAGGTGTGATGTGACTTAGATCTCGCTACATTTTAAATCCTTCTCTTGGAATTTGAAACTTTCCAAAAAGTTCTGTTTAAACCTCTGAAGTTCGAATGGATTTGATCAATTATTCAAACACAGCCTGCCATCCTTGTTACTTTATATATATATAAAAAAAAGCCACCAACCAAGTGACTTTGGTGATGATAGACAGATAGCCTTGGAAACAGCTTAGATATAGCACACAGCAGCGGCAGACATCTCCCGGGGGAAAGATGAGTTCAGGCTCCATGGCCCAGTTGGTCTTTGGTATCTTTGCTGTGAACAGCAGCAGGAGACCCAGCTGAACCAGCTGTGGTGGGGTTATTTTGCACATCATGTGCCTGTTGGCTAAATGCTGCCCTGAGGCTTCCAGCTCCTCTCACATGGATAGCAAACCAGCAATGGAGGGTCTTATGGTAACAGCTAAAACTGATGAAATCAAAGTCTCAAGGATTCAAAAGGTCCAAAGATTGGAGCAAAAATGTTTATCCATCTGAAAATTCATCATTCTCCTGACTCAAAAGTCTCAGTAATCGGGAAGAAACAATAATGTTTGGCTCAGGTGACCAATCGCATAAGAAGAAAGAATACTGAAAAGTCAAGGACACGAGTTTGCAAACACCCCATTGGCTGAGTATCACTTGGTGACTACTTAGGAATAACAGATAAGAACGTAAGAACATAAGAAAGGCCATACTAGGTCAGACCAAAGGTCCATCTAGCCCAGTATCCTGTCTACCGACAGTAGCCAATGCCAGGTGCCCCAGAAGGAATGAACCGAACAGGTAATCAAGTGATCCATTCCCTGTCACCCATTCCCAGTTTCTGGCAAACAAAGACTAGGGATACCATTCCTGTCCATCCTGGCTAATACCCATTGATGGACCGATCCTCCATGAACATATCTAGTTCTTTTTTGAACCCTGTTATTGTCTTGGCCTTCATCACATCCTGTGGCAAGGAGTTCCACAGGTTGACTGTGCGTTTTGTGAAAAAATACTTCCTTTTGTTTGTTTTAAACCTGCTGCCTATTAGCAAAGATGGGGACTGGTCTGTGAAGGATTCACAAACCCCCCAAAGCAGCCCACTCTTTAGGGCTAGACTGTCACCTCTCTTAACTGGCCATGCGGGGGATGCCTCCCCTTATCCCTTGCTCAGCAAGGTCAGACTGTGACTCTGGCAGTAGGGAGGAGAGCAGGGGCCATGCACCCACTCCATGGCATGCAAGTAAGTGGGGAATATGTGGGAAGAACTTTGGTTCCACCTCCTACTCCAGGACCAGGCACTCCTGGGAGAAGGGGTACAGTGTAACCTGGTCCACAACAGGGGACAAAGTTCTTTACTCTGTCCCCAGAGCAAGATGGGATTAATAATTCAGTCGCTGCTCTGTTCTCTGGGAGCTGCAGCTACCCACTGATTGTTCCTCTGCGCAGCTTGGAAGGTCTAGCCCACAATAAATAGTTCTAACAAGTCTAGTACTAACTTAGCCCTGGTCTACAAGCAGCATTTGTAGTCTAGACCTGCCCTGTGAGTTGGGGTCCCAGCCTGGGTTGGGCTTGTCCCAGCAGCAAAAGACTGGGGCTTTTTCCAGTCAATCCCTTTGAGCCATCCTATCTGATGCAAGCCTGGCTCCTTCTAAGAAGGGACTCGTGGTGTTTGTCTGAGACTGTGTTTGTCCACTTACTGCGGAAGCGACGCAGGGACAACAGCACCTGCAGAGCAGGCAACCTGACCCTTTCGCTGGGAAACGAATCTCAGAGACAAAAGACCACTTCTCCGTTGCGGGAGTGCTGTCCTCTTCCATGCTTCATTGGCAACTCTCACCTAGGCGGCGAGAGACCGATACAGCAGTTTAATCTCAAATCCCCAGGAGGGGCTTAGTGACAATGAACGCTCTCCAGAACAGAGTGAACTTTCTGCTACTGCCAAATAAATGTCTTCTTCATTCACATCAGCAGTGTTCTATTTAGCTGAGACACGGGCTGCATTTTCATAAGGGCATAGGAATTGAAACAGCCCATAAAGACTGGATCAGACCGTTGACACAAAGGCTGAATGCCCTGATTTTCAAAGGTCCCTCGGCACTTCCAGCCCTCGGTGACCAGCTATGTGGCATTGTTCAGCGCCTGGCCTCAAATCCTGGCTCTCACTTTTATGGTGCATTTATACCTGCAATTTATTATTCCTGCCTTTCTGCAATTGCAATGAACACCAAAGCATAAATTATAGCATTTAGTCATCTTCCTGTTGGTGCAATCGGATAGTCAGGTGAGTCAGCGCTATGGTGTGCAGCTGCCATTTGTTGTAGGAACAAGTTGTAGGTGCAATTCATTGGGGACATAAAATTTTGTAACTGCAAAATAAGACACCAGCATTCAGAACCGGATCATAGCGCTGGGAGCAGGCGGAACCTGATGTTTCAGAATGAGGGAAAGCTTTTTCTAATGTGCCTGGTCATTTCTGTAATGCTGGAGAGCAGATTCCTTCCTGACCCCCCTCCCCCCCGAGCAACCAGCTTATGCCCTGAAGCTTGACACTTTCATCAGGCAGGTATGATCTGCCTCTAGATTCAAAGAGCTTGATTAAGGAAGCAAGACACCCACCAAGAAGCATTTGAAAGGCAGGAATGCTGAGGAATCTTTCTGAGTGATACATGGGGTGTAACTGGGAACAACGAGCAATGGGAGGAAATTATGGAAAAAGAAAACTCAGGCTGAAAAATATCCTAATGGTGAGATGTATGGGACAGGGGAATAGTCTTGTATGGAGGAGAGTGGAAGGCGGACGTTCCACTGCTTGAGATGCAGGGCCGGCTCCAGAGTTTTGGCCGCCCCAAGCAGCAAAAAAAACCTCTGGCAGTGAAAGGTCAGCTGCTACCATTAGGGTCCCTGGGCCGGAACCCGGAGTAGAGGGTGGGCCTGGGTTCCCCCCAACCCACCACTACAGAAACACCTCCTGGGAGGGGAAGTCAGGCCCCTGTCAGGACAGGAGGCTAAACTGTCCTGAAATAAGCCCGTAGGGACAGCAGAGACTGTGGGAGTTCTCTCACCAACCTCCTTGTGGCCTATGATGAAAAGGGCTCAGTCGACTGTAATCCTTGCCCTAGAGAGAGAAGGGTTACGTGGAGGGTCGCAGTGAGGCTAGCATAGACCACCTAGAAGCGCGGGACCCACGGGACAAGGTCGGAGCTCTGCCACACTATCTATCTAATCTATCAATCCTTATATATGGCCATTTTCACCATCGCTTCATGAGTGCTAAGATCCTGACCCAAAGGCCACTGGAGTCCATTTCAATCAAATCTTCCCATTGACTTCAATGGATTTTGGATGAAGCCCTAAATTCACCTGTATTAAAACAAAAGACAAGCAGAGTGTTT
This sequence comes from Chrysemys picta bellii, assembly GCF_011386835.1. Classification (NCBI taxonomy): domain Eukaryota; kingdom Metazoa; phylum Chordata; order Testudines; family Emydidae; genus Chrysemys; species Chrysemys picta. Next base: position 6,982,295 of record NC_088813.1, on the reverse strand, counting down.
CAGCTCTACGTGGGCTCTGGCAGGAATGTGCCGGGGACAGCATCACCGGAAGAGGGTGCCCCTAAGTGGCCAGCACTTGGTGTGTAACACATCATCATTCATCCAAGGGAGGCCCTAAGGGCTCAATTTCTCTTTGAGTGGAGCCTCTCCAAACACCTGGGATTAAAGGAATTTCTTGCCTAGGAAAAAATACCCGCACTGACATTTCCCACATTTCAAACTTCCTAGTTGATCCTTTCCTTTGTCCTGAAGGCAGAAAACGTCAGGGTCTGCGGTGTCTGATCGATAGCCCTAAAACCCTCCTTCGCTTTGATCTGAGACATCAGCCTCTGACTGCTTTCTGAAATGTAAATGGCCCTTTTTGAACACCCCTAATCTCCCCTTAATGCTGGTGAGGGGAGGAATCCAGCTTTTCAAAGCACTCGAGGAGGACAGACAAGGACTAAGCTGACGTCCAAAACTTAAAGGGCAGAAATGTCTACACTATGGAATAAACATCAGCCGCCGTCTTCTTGCTTTGAACCCTCCCCACCCAAGGATCTTAACTGGAGCTGTACGTGCATGTCCAGGGGAGAACAGACCGTAGCGTGCTTCAGTTCAGACCTGCACAACACAGAGGCCGCTGTTGCCTTTCTGACTCAAGATGCAGAGGGATCCAAAGACTCGGGGCAGGTCTACACTTAAAACGCTGCAGTGCAGTGCAGCGGTGCCACGGTAGCACTTCAGTGAAGACGCTCCTACGCAGACGAGAGAGCTTCTCCTAGCGGTGTAGTTAATCCACCTCCACGAGAGGCGGTAGCTGTGTCGAGGGGAGAAGCTCTCCCGCTGATATAGCACCGTCTACATGGGGGGTTACGTCGGTATTGCTGCATCGCTCAGGGGCGGGGAGGGATGGAAGCCACCTGAGCTCTGCCAATGCTCAGCTAGCATATGATGCTTTAGGGACAAATGTTGCAGTGGTTGAGGCACTAGCCTTGGACCCACATGCAATTCCCTACTCTGCCACAGACTCCATGAGTGACCTTGGGCAAGTCCCTTAGCCTCTCTGTGCCTCAGTTCCCCATCTGTACAATGGGGATAACAGCCCTGCTTTGCCTCACAGGAGAGTTGTGAGGAGAAATACATTAAAGATTGGGAGGTGTTCAGATACTGTGAAAAGGGGGCATATAAGTACCTAAGGCAGCTAGATAAAGATGGGTAAGTGACAGCAGCCCCTAGGCTGCTCTGAAGCATACCAGGGTTGGTACAGATTGGCTTATGAAATCGGAGAGTTGTAACTACCCTCTTGATTGCCCCCCCACACACACACCTGCACTGACCCCATCTTCGTGCAGCAAAGACACCCTCCTCCATGCACCCCTCCCAGGGTGGGAGTCTCACCCTTCATCTACACACAATAATCCCCCAACTTCCTCCCCTTCTTACCTGCTGCAGCAGGTCTCCTTGAGTAGGGATATAAACAGCACAATGGCCTGCTCTCTTTTTCTGAGCAGCCTGGGGTCTGTTTGCTCACACTCCCCCAGCCCCCAACCCTGTGCTTGGCTCACAACACACCACTGGAAAGCTTGACAATAGCATCAGGGTTTTTTTCTAAAAACCAAACAAACAATGATCGTCTCAAAGGATTAGACATTAGAACTATAACAAATTATAATGCTCACGTCCGTCACTGCCAGGGGACACCTTCCAGAGAATGGATAGAGCCTAACGATAGCAGATGGCAATGACTGCTGCTTTATCAGGACAGTACTGGCAGAACATCTGCTTAATGGGGACGCAGTTAGCTCGTGCCGAGTAGTTAACTGGTGGCTGACAAGGTGTTAATGAGCTGACAAATTCTAAGCTCAAACTTGTGAATGCCAAAATAAAAAGAATAAATGGATGCTGAGGGCTTGGCTACCCTTGCGAGTTACAGCACATTAAAGCAGCCCCGGGCGCCCTAGCTCACTCCTCGTCCACACTGGCAAGGCATGTAGAGCGCTCTGACTCCGCGGCTACAGCGCTGCTGGTACTCCACCTCGGCGAGTAGAATAACGTTTGATGCGCCCCCGCTGGAGCGCCCCAGTGTCAGTGTGAACGAGGTGTTGCATTACTGTGCTCTGATCAGCCTCCGGAAACGTCCCATAAGCCCCTTAAGTCAAGGGGCCACTCTTGTCATTGTTTTGGATATGCCCTTTGAAAGCCCGTTTGACAGCCGGCTGCTTATCTGCTCCGAGACAAAGCAACCATTACTTTGGAATGCCGTGTGTGTGTGTGTGTGTGAGAGAGAGGTGTGTGTGGTGGGGGGGAGGTCTGCTGCTGTCTGAATTTACAAGACAGCATGCTGACATGCTCTCAGCTCCCCCAAAACCCACTCTCTCCCCCCACATACACACAACACACTCCCTGTCACACTCCACCCTACCCTCCCTACCCCATTTGAAAAGCACGTTGCAGCCACTTGCATTCTGGGATAGCTACCACAATGCACTGCTCTCTGTGGCCGTTGCAAGAGCTGCTAATGTGGCCACGGCAGTGCGCTGGCAGCTGGCAGTGTGGCCAGACTGCAGCGCTTTCCCTACTGCGCTCTCCGAAGGCTGGTTTAACTCAAAGTGCTCTACATCTACAAGTGTAGCCATGCCCTGAGCCAAGATAATACACTGATCAGCTTTATTCACTCCAGCATCTGGTGATATTTTAAGTCACTTTTTTTAATATCTATAAAGCATTTTTCACTGCTGGATCTCTACGCACTTCAACATCTGTAATATATTGATCCACACGACACCCCTATTGAGGTAGGGCAGCATTATTCGCTCCAGTCTTACAGGTGGAGAAGTAAGGCAGAAGACAAGCTCACACAGGAAGTTGGGGTAAAGCAGGGACCTGAACCCAGGCCTTGGCTAGTGCCCAAGATACTGGACCATCTGATTCTCTACCCCTTGAAGAGGATTCAACTACATTAGGGCCCTATCCTCAAAGCCATTGTTCTTTTCTCATTGGACAGGGCAGGTAGGGCCAGATCAACCCATTTCACTGGGCCCTAGGCAAACATACCCCTCTGGGCCTCTATCTTCTAATCTAATAGGACCCCTTTGCAATGCCACTCACTCAAATTTGGCCTGGCTGCCCCTCCGTCACGATGGTGGGGGGAAGCAGCAGGGCCAAATCCCACCTCACCCCAAATCTGGGCCATAATCTAGCCCTGAGGCGAGTCCTCGATAAACTGATCACTCACCAAAATTCATTCTTTTAATAACGAAATTCATTTCTCGATGTCAAGTCAGGTGGCAAAGCACAGAATGTTCTAACAGACAGAGCCTTTAACAGATTGCCAATTAGTATCAACATTTCAGCCTGTCTATATAGTTTGTTACCGTGGGTATTATGGGAGTCTAGCAATGTTATTTACTTGTCAGTCCATCTATCAGACAAATAAAACAGCCTGATTAATTATAATCTACCAGGCTCATATGCAAAGCACTGCCTGAAAGCAAAGGAAACCTCCATAGCACAAAATCAAGCTGATCTCCACAGGCCATAGGGTAAATATAGCAGGAGGAAATGAAATCTTCACAAAGTTGGGTGCATTGGAGCAACATATTCCAAGCGCTGATGTGATCACTGACTGAGCTAGCTAGACAAGAGAGCTCTCTTGTAGCCATTGGTAATGATCTATGATTCAGAAAGATTGTCCAAAAAAAGCTCCCAGGCTGATTTAAATCAAGCTATTGGGAGGAAATGTTGAGGTGACCCGGGATCACATTGGATAGATTCATAGATTCTAGGACTGGAAGGGACATCGAGTCCAGTCCCCTGCCCTCATGGCAGGACCAAATACTGTCTAGACCATCCCTGATAAACATTTATCTAATCTACTCTTAAATATCTCCAGAGATGGAGATTCCACAACCTCCGTAGGCAATTTATTCCAGTGTTTAACCACCCTGACAGTTGGGAACTTTTTCCTAATGTCCAACCTAAACCTCCCTTGCTGCAGTTTAAGCCCATTGCTTCTTGTTCTATCCTTAGAGACTAAGGTGAACAAGTTTTCTCCCTCCTCCTTGTGACACCCTTTTAGATACCTGAAAACTGCTATCATGTCCCCTCTCAGTCTTCTCTTTTTCAAACTAAACAAACCCAATTCTTTCAGCCTTCCTTCATAGGTCATGTTCTCAAGACCTTTAATCATTCTTGTTGCTCTTCTCTGGACCCTCTCCAATTTCTCCACATCTTTCTTGAAATGCGGTGCCCAGAACTGGACACAATACTCCAGTTGAGGCCTAACCAGAGCAGAGTAGAGCGGAAGAATGACTTCTCGTGTCTTGCTCACAACACACCTGTTAATACATCCCAGAATCACGTTTGCTTTTTTTGCAACAGCATCACACTGTTGACTCATATTTCGCTTGTGGTCAACTATAACCCCTAAATCCCTTTCTGCCGTACTCCTTCTTAGACAGTCTCTTCCCATTCTGTATGTGTGAAACTGATTTTTTCCTTCCTAAGTGAAGTGTTCCTACTGTCGGGCAGATCCTCAGCAGATATATAGCACTATAGATCCAGTGACTTCAGCAGAAACTGGCTTGAGCCCCTAAGAAGTATCTTGTTTCTGGTTGCTCATATTAGATTCTGAAGAGGAAGCTGTAACTTCCCTACCATTGATTTTTTTTTTTTAACTACTCAGCAACTTGCCTGCTGAGGGATCATCACTCCCCTGCACAGACAGGGAGTCCAATCATCTAGCGCTTTACTTCCACACTCTTCCTGCTCTCACCTGGTCTTGGACGGTATAAACTGGCCATGTGCTTTGGACATCCCGCTGCAGTTGGATCCAGCTAGCCATGGAGGGAGGGATCTCAAAAGATAGGCGGTAAGAAAAGGCAGGGTGTATAGCTGTCCATTTCTGGCATGGCCCTCTTAGCTGGGATTTGAGGGGGGCCTCCACAACATAGTGCTAATGACAATGGAACGGTGTTAATCCTACTGGCAGGTCCCCTACCTTCAAGACGGAAATGAGTGACAGCATGATGGTATTTTCTTCCTGCGTGTCCAGTCAATGTTGTAGGAGATGCTACAGCTCATTTCTGTTCAGGAACCTTGTGGGGAAGATAAATGCTTTTTAATAGCTGCAGTGGTTAGTGTTTAGTGGAAAGTCGCTTACTCCTAAAGTATAGCAGTCAGAAAACTAGGAAACTGCATATCTGCCTGGCTGCATATCTGATGGGGGGCATATCCACTCCCCAGCGCCCAGTTCAACCAGCTGCACTGGGGATAACGTGCATAGGAAAAGGGCCATCCCTCTCTTCCATACCACTAAGCAATCCTTCAGCTGCTACCGCTATAGCCCCTCTCATGGTGGGGAAGGAAGAAGAGGGGATTAATTTAGAGATTCTCTAGGCCTTCCACATGCCCATTTTACTCACATGTCTCCAAATCCTGCTTTCTCTCCCCTTGTACAGCACATACCAGGCTGCCCTCTGCAACTGGGGGTGCAATGGGAGGATTTGCTACCTGCAGTGAAATCAACCCCTGGACAGCAAAGTTGACCTCTGTACACCACATTCCAGCCCTGTAGTGCTGTATCACATGCACACTGATCTCTGTTCACCCAGATAAATGTAACTAGTAGGGCTGTCGATTAATCAGTTAACTCACGTGATTAACTCAAATACAATTAATCACGTTTTATCGCAGTTTTAGTCACACTGTTAAACAATAGAATACCAATTGAAATTTTTTAAATATTTTGGATGTTTTTCTACATTTTCAAATATATTGATTTCAATTACAACACAGAATACAAAGTGTACAGTGCTCACTGTACGTTATTTTTATTGCAAATATTTATTTGCACTGTAAAAATGATAAGAGTATTTTTCAATTCATCGCATACAAGTACTGTAGTGCAATCTCTTTATCGTGAAAGTGCAACTTACAAATGTAGATTTCTTTGGTTACATAACTCCGCTCACTAACAAAACAATGTAAAACTTTAGCACCTACAAGTCCACTCAGACTTACTTCTTGTGCAACCAATCGCTAAGAGAAACAAGTTTGTTTACATTTACAGGAGATAATGCTGCCCGCTTCTTATTTACGTCTCCTGAAAGTGAGAACAGACATTTGCATAGCACTTTTGTAGCTGGCATTGCAAGGTATTTACATGTCAGATATGCTAAACATTTGTATGCTCCTTCATGCTTTGGCCACCATTCCAGAGGACATGCTTCCATGCTGATGACACTCATTTAAAAAAAAAATGTTAATTAAATTTGTGACTGAACTTCTTGACAGAGAATTGCATGTCTTCTGCTCTGTGTTTTATCCGCATTCTGCCATGTATTTCATGTTATAGCAGTCTCTAATGATGACCCAGCACATATTGTTCATTTTAAGAACACTTTCATGGCAGATTTGACAAAATGCAAAGAAGGTACCAATGTGAGATTTCTAAAGGTAGCTACAGCACTTGACCCAAGGTTTAAGACTCTGAAGTGTCTTCCAAAATCTGAGAGGGGTGGGGTGTGGAGCATGCTTTCAGAATTAAAAGAGCAACATTTTGATGCGGAAACTACAGAACCTGAACCACCAAAAAAGAAAATCAACCTTCTGCTGGTGGCTTCTGACTCAGATGATGAAGATGAACATGTGTCAGTCCGTACTGCTTTGGATCATTATCGAGCAGAACCCGTCATCAGCATGGACTCATGTCCTCTGGAATGGCGGTTGAAGGGACATATGAATCGTTAGCACATCTGGCATGTAAATATCTTGCGACGCCGGCTACAACAGTGCCATGTGAATGCCTGTTCTCACTTTCAGGTGACATTGTAAACAAGAAGCGGGCAGCATTATCTCCTGCAAATTGTAACCAACCTTGTTTGTCTGAGCGATTGGCTGAACAAGAAGTAGGACTGAGTGGACTTGTAGGTGCTAACATTTTATATTGTATTTTTGAATACAGTTATTTTTTGTACATAACTCTACATTTATAAGTTAAACTTTCATGATAAAGAGATTGCACTACTGTGCTTGTATTAAGTGAATTTAAAAATACTATTTTTTATTTTTACAGTGCCAATATTTATAATAAAAATAGATATAAAGTGAGCACTGTACACTTTTGTATTCTGTGCTGTAATTGAAATCAATATATTTGAAAATGTGGAAAACATCCCAAAATATTTATATAAATGTTATTCTGTTATTGTTTAACAGCGTGATTAATTCTGACAGCCCCAGAATTATTACTTTTGCTGCAGATTGAGAAACTAAAAGGAGAAGGCCCAGGCCTAAGAACACTTAGCAAATCAGTAACAGAGATGGGAAGAGCATTCCTGATTGACGGGCTAAGGCCCTAGTCATGGAACTCCATTACCTGCCAATACACAATGCTCTGTAATGGTAACAAGCACAGTATAATGCAGCCCATCTCCTGGAACAAGAATTAATATGGTTCTTAGAGGATGTATGTTTAAGATCCAGGGAACAGAGTCAAGTGCAAAGCAACACACGTCTCTTCTTGTCACTTAGGTTTTGCTGCTGGTGGTTGTTTCAACATGTCTGGGGGGAAAAAAGAAAGACAGAGATTTGAAAGACGGCACTAATTCAATTTGCCAGTATGAATAAAGATAAGACTGTAAAACAAGTTAATGAAACTACAGTATCACATAATTCATCTCCTAGTGAAACACTGCCCTTCTCCAATCATGATAATCTTTTCCACATTCAAAATTGATTAAAACAGAACTAGCACATTTCATTCCATCCCCTCCTCTGAAAGGCAGTTTTACTGCTGTTGTTCGCTGGACACGGGAGTGTACTTGTGAATGGTAAAATTAAATTGTACAAGGGACGGCTCGAAGCATTTTGGAAAATTCATAGATTCAGACATGTCAAGGCCGGCGGGGACCAGTTTGATCATCTAGTCAGACCTCCTGTGTAGCACAGTCCAGAGAACTTCCACCCTAAAATTGCTACAGCACGTATGAGAAAAAACTAGCCAATCCTGATTTTAAATTTGCCAGTGATGAAAAATCTACCATGACTTTGGTAAATTGCTCCAATGGTTAAAAATGTACACCTTTCTTCCAGTCTGAATTTGTCTAGCTTCAGCTTCTAGCCATTGGCTCATGTTAGACCTTTCTCTGCACGATTGAGAAGCCCAATATGTACCATGTGGTACTTATAGACTGTGGTCAAGTCTCCCCTTAACCTTCTCTTTGTTAAGCTAAGTAGACTAAGCATTTTAAGTCTATCACTATACGGCAGGTTTTCTAATCCTTTAATCATTCTCGTGGCTCTTCTCTGACTCCTCTCCAATTTACCTTCTTGAATTGCGGACACCAGAACTGGACACAGGATTCCAGTAAAATTACCTCTCGACTCCTCCTCCTCCTCCTCCTCCTCTGCGGACTGCATTAGTCCTTTTGGCCACAGCGTCGCACTGGGAGCTCACGCTCAGCTGATTATCCACCATGACCTCCAAACCTTTTTCAAAGTCACTGCTTCCCACAAAAGAGTTCCCCACCCATGGGTGGTGGGTGGAGCCTCCCTCTGGGGAGGCTAGCCCCTGGCTCCGCCCCTTCCGCCCACGCCCTCCCCATGGCTGGAGCCATGAGACCCCCTGCCCACCCTGCAGCCAGAACCACAAGCCCTTTCCCCCAGCCTGTCAAACAAACCTGCCGCAGGAGCCCGGGGCTGGCCGAAGCCCGGAGTGCTCCCCTCCTGGGCTGGCTGCACCCTGAGCACCCCCTCCCTCAGCTGGCCAAAACCGTGTCATGAAAGCATCTGTTAAGACACTTTTGATGTGCCCCGTTCAGGTTCCCAGGTGGCTGAGGAGGTGGTATGTGCCTCCTCAGCCACCCCAGAACCTGCACAGGACATCATAAAAGAAAAACTTCACCACCAAACCCTGCAACCGGAGGGTCCGGCGGGCACGGCCTATTATACTGACACCCATGCCCCCATCCTGTAAGTATGGCCTGCACTCTTTGTTCCTATACGTATACATTTACATTGAGCCAGAATAAAAGGCATCCTGTTTGCTTTCACCCAGTTTACAAAACAATCCAGATCGTTCTGTATCAGTGACCTGTCCTTTTCAGTATTTATCAGCGGCCCAATTTTTCCATCATCTGCAAACTTTATCAGTGATGATTTTATGTTTTATTCCAGGTCACTGATAACAATGTTAAATAGTGTAGGTCCAACACCTGATCCCTGCAGGAACCCACTAGAAACAACACCTGTTTGATGATGATTCCCTGTTTAAAATTACATTTTGAGACCTGTCAGTCAGCCAGCTTTTAATCCATGTAAAGTATGTCATGTTAATTTTATATCATTCTTGTTTTTAATCAAAGTGTGATGGCATAACAAGACAGATGCCTTATAGAAATCCAAGTATATTACATCAACACTATTATCTTTTCATCCAAACTTGTGATCTCATCAAAAAAAAAAGATATCAGGTTTGTTTGACAGGAACTATTTTCCATAAACCCAGGTTGATTGACATTACTTATATTACACTCCTTTAATTCTTTATTAATAGAGTCCTGTATCAGTCACTCCATTATCTTACCCCAGATCGATGTCAGACTGACAGGCTTATAATTACCTCGGTCATCCTGTTTACCTTGTTAAAATATAGGCACAAAGTTAGCTTTCTTCCAGTCTTCTGGAACTTCCTCAGTGCTCCAGGACTTATTGAAAATCAACATTAATGTTCCAGGTTTCAGTGGTAGTTGTGTTAGTCTGTATCAGCAAAAAAACGGAGGAGTCCTTGTATCATCTACTTCATACATCTGATGAAGTGGGTTCTAGCCCACGAAGGCTTATGCCCAAATCAATTTTAGTCTCTAAGGTGCCACAAGGACTCCTCGTTTTTTTTATTAATGTTCCAGTGAGCTCCTCAGTCAGTTCTTTTAAAGGTTCTGATAAAGGCGGTTTGTCTGAGTAGGGAGTGTGACCTACCAGACAGCGCACCAGACTGGGACTCAGGAAATTCCTGACTTTGCTGCTGGGTGACCTTGGGCAAGTCACTTTGCTATCCCATGCCTTAGTTTCCCCATCTGTAAAATGGGGAAAATGACATCAGCTGCCTTTGTAAAGCACTTTGAGATCTACTGATGAAAAGGGCTAGGGATTATTATCGGTGAATCTATCTATCAAGAGAGATACACAGGCATATGCTTATACACATCAATATATATTTACACCCACTCACCTATTATCTTAGTTATATACACATGCACCTGTGTGCTTTTCTCTCTATATAATATGTCTGTTGACAGGAGAAACTAGCCCAAATTATGCAAGTAATCTATTGATAAACCTCAGGGGGAGATGGCTGCCTCTAAAACTGGCAAAATGTGATATTATTCTCAGTTAGACAAATTGGAGAGTTTAGAAAAATCCGAGTTCTCATCAGCAGTCAGAAGCCTCAGCGGCATCCCCTGGAGCACGCTGTAGGGTTCCTGGGCATGTGTTTTTAATGGAGTAGTGGCTTTCATGAAGCAGGCATTGCTTATCTTACAGCTGTGGAGCGAGGACGAGCATAGTTAGACATAGATCGGTAATTCAAAAAGCAAACAGCCAAAAGCATTAAAAAATAATTACTGATCAGGGCCCCCTGCCTTAAATTAACCATGTGAGAAAAAGATATTAGCTAGTCTAGGACCGTGGGGAACAGGAGAATTTAATATAGTTACAAAAAGGTACATTCACTGAGGTTGTGTAAGGCAGGTTCCTAAAGCCAAATCAGGGCACTGTAACAATATGGTCCCTTTAAGAGCCAGAGGCCTGGGGTCAGGGGTGGGTGGCAGCCCTGGTCAATTACCAGCTCCAGCTGGAAAGGGAGTAAGTGATTATAAAAGTCAGAAGTGCCTCACTTAAAGGGAGACTCGGAGAGTCAGAGCTAGAGCCAGCAAGAAATAAGAAATAAGAGCAGCAAGAAGCTCTCTGGGAGAGAGGGCAGTGGGAACCTGCTGGGGAAAAAAACGGGTCTCCATGGATAAAGCCCAGGTTGTGATGCTTAGTGAACTGAACACGGGAGATTCCTGCAGGAAGTTCTGAAGCAAGAAGGACTGAAAGGAAAAAGGGGAGAATCCCTGGGAGCTGTCGCCGGGGTGGGTTGAGGAACTGGTTTTATTACTTTTGCCTATGTTGGGGGGAAAAACTACCTGGAAAGAGACTGGATGAAGCGGTCGGTTCCTTGTGCATTGGGGAGAAAGAACAATCTTGTGACCCATATTCCTTTGGACTTCTTGCCTGAGTAAATATTACAGGATTGGGTGCATGCCCATTAGTAATAGCCAAACTACTTGGGGTGCACGTGGTGCTGTGACCTTTGTGCCTGTGTACTATGTCTGCAACTGTAGAAGCTTCTCTGTCTGCTGCATTATCAACACTGACAGTCAATTCAAGATGGCTGTTTCAGCATGAGTCACACACTCTGTGCTCTCTCTCTGTCTCATGGAGACTTATATTTGTTCTTTCTTTGTTGTTTTCCTTAATCTCCAAAATTGCCCAGATTGCAAATGCTCTTTGGGAATGGAAATTACAACACTAATAAAAAAATATAGATCAGCCTTTCTTTTTCACAGTGTAAAAATGATAGGCTGATTCCAGAGTGCTTTACAGAAAACCTATACAGGAATAATTTCACCCACTACTGGGGTGGAGCAAGACAGCTGTTTAACGCCACTGTCACAATGTCATAGAGCAGTCTACGGCAAAAAATGAAGATGAATCCCTTGTCCAGCTGGGGGGATACAGGCAGGCAGAGTGTAAATCATCCAAGCTTCAATTTAGCCAACATTGTAAAAGAATAACTGGACACAAATTCAGATGTCAAGAATTATAACATTCAAAAACCAGTCGGAGAACACGTCAACCTCCCTGGTCATTCAATTACAGACCTAAAAGTCACAATTCTCCAACAAAAAAACTTCAAAAACAGACTCCAATGGGAAACTGCAGAACTGGAATTAATTTTCAAACTGGACACCATTAAATTAGGCTTGAATAAAGACTGGGAGTGGATGGGTCATTACACAAACTAAAACCGATTTCCCCATGTTAATTTTCCCCCTACTGTTACTCACACCTTCTTGTCAACTGGGCCATCCTGATTATCACTACAAAAGTTTTTTTTCTCCCGCTGATAATAGCCCATCTTAATCAATTAGTCTCATTAGAGTTGGTATGGCAACACCCATTTTTTTCATGTTCTTTGTGTATATACATATATATCTTCCTACTGTATTTTCCACTGCAAGCATCTGATGAAGTGGGCTTTAGCCCACAAAAGCTTATGCTCAAATAAATTTGTTAGTCTCTAAGGTGCCACAAGTACTCCTCATTCTTTTTGCTGATACAGACTAACATGGCTACCTCTCTGAAATCTCTAGCAGAGTGCTTCCCTAGCCAGTGGGTCAGATTGAAGAGCACTACCTAACGTTTCACCAACCCCACTTTCTTTTTGCACCTGGATTTCAGTGGGAGGTTTCCATGCCAGGGGCCAAACAGGCCTGCTTTAGCATGGATGAGTCCATGGCCCAGAGTAATACAATTGCAGGGCATGAGTAGCCCTTATCATAGAATATCAGGGTTGGAAGGGACCTCAGGAGGTCATCTAGTCCAACCCCCTGCTCAACGCAGGACTGATCCCCAGACAGATTTTTTCCCCAGATCCCTATATGGCCCCCTCAAGGATTAAACTCACAACCCCAGGTTTAGCAGGCCAATGCTCAAACCACTGAGCTATCCCTCCTCCCCCTTAGTGCCCTTCTGTTTCAAATCAGCCTCCCTCATCTCCAGGATAGGCCTGGAAAGCAGGAGGGGTGATAAAGCAAAATGATGTTTATATGCCAGGTCACGTGTTTATCCCAGCAACTTTTGGAAATCCCAGCTCTAAAGATTTATGGCACACCTTTGCCTCACTCTCCCTTCTTTTGTTACTGCGGGATCTTTTGCTCCTGCTATCTAGTAAAGGGCTATGAATCCAGGAAATTCATGAACTCCTGGAAAATTATAGCTCTTTTAAAAAGTACTCATTTGCACTGTGAAAAATGAGTTGGTGTATAGCTAAACCTAGGCAATTTTATGGAGCCTTTATATTGCTGGTTTGAATTGTGTCGCTATATATCTGCCTGTAATTACTTGCTCTTAACTGTGGCTCAAATCTTCTGTTTTATAAAGGAACAGTGCAACGACAAAGTCACTTTTGCTTTTCTGCTGGACTTCAGGTCTAAACCGATATTGGGGAATCTAGCCCAAATTTTGAGAATTATACTGGGGTTAATGCAGTTTTTACGTCAAATTTGAAAATCATGAGTCAGGCTTCAGAAAATCAGAAGATTTGGCTTAAAAATCATGTGATCGTCACAATAATAAGACATTTTGGGTGGGTTTATATTTGTCTTTTGGTTCTGAACTGGTTGGGTGAACATGAATCATGTTCTCAAGGTTTTCTTTGCAACCATGCAGGCTAAAAAGTTACTTTAAAAAAAAATGAAAGAATCGCATCTGGTGAAGATGCTCTAAGTTGACGGGAGAGAGCTCTGCTGTCGGCATAATAAAACCACCCCCGCCAGAGGTGGTGAGCTTCTCCCGTCAACACAGCATAAATTAGATTGGTGTAACTTATGGCTTATTCACACCCTGAGCAACATAACTTATACCAATGTCACCTGTCATGCAGAGAAGCCCTTAGACACTTTTGGAAATCCCACTACGTCTGTCTTGATCTTTAGTAACCTAAGTACTTTTGAACAATCAGCCATAAGGCCCATCCCCCAACAGCCCCCACTATGACACCCAGATTTTCCAAAATCTGCTCAACTTGCAACATGCTGAAAATCTGGCCCCCGTTGTGGGGGCCAAGCCCTTCTGAAAATTCTGCTTTAAATCCTCAATCCAACTCCCATTGAAGGCAGTGGAGACGCTCCCACGGCAATGGAAAGGCCCTCTACTAGGGCTGCTTGGATAATGGGGCGAGGGGTGGTCCCCAGAATAAAATTGATAAAAACCAGCCCAAAATGGGCTATTAGCCAAGCTGGGCAGGGATGGTGTCTGTACCCTATGTTTGCCAGAGGCTGGGAGTGGGCAGCAGGGGATGGATCACTTGATGGTTACCTGTTCTGTTTATTCCCCCTGGGGCACCTGACATTGGCCACTGTCAGAAGACAGGATACTGGGCTAGGTGGACCTTTGGTCTGACCCAGTCTGGTTGTTGTTATGTCAAAATTTTCAGCAGAAGTTTTAGGCTTTTCATTTAAAAAAAAATAATTGTTTGTTTTCACGTGTCCTCCTAAAAAATAGAATTTACTTGAGGAAATCTGACACTTTTCCTAAAAATGTTTATTCTTACTCCTCTCACATCCATGGGCTGGTCTGACCACATACTCCCAGGTAGATCAGGATGCCCTGTCCTGTCCGCCACTGAAGTGGCGGGGAAAAAGAAGACCGAGATGGAGCAGTTTTAAAAACACATTGGTCTTTTATACCAGCAGACCCCCTAAATTACAGCCATTCCTAGTTCTCGGTGAATATTGGTGCTCTGCATGCCCACAGACTTTTCCACTGAAGAGTCAGAGGCTCTTTAAGCAGGAAAGCCTCTACCTGTATTGTAGGGTGACCAGACAGCAAGTGTGAAAAATCGGGACGGGAGTGGGGGGTAATAGGCACCTATAGAAGAAAAAGCCCCAAATATTGGGACTGTCCCTATAAAATAGGGACATCTGGTCACCCTACTGTATTGTTCTATGTATCTCCTTCCCATGGGCTGCCTTGGTTAGCATTCTCCTTCCAACACACTTTCCTCTGGCCTTAACTCTCCTACCACTGACTGAACATTAGATGAGTCTGTATTATCCAGGGCCCCAGACTCCTCCCATTCCCAGCATGCTTTGCTAAAATGACACTAGCCACGCCTCCCTTCCCTACTCTACTGCCGGGGTGAAACTGGCTTATGTCTCATTCCAAGGTAGGAACAAAGGGTGCATGGTCTATTTCCTGATTTTTTTTTTCTCTTAAAAAAAATCAGTGGGATAAAGAAGAGGGAGACTATCTTCAGCTACTGACAGAGCATGAGGTTTTCTTTTCTTCCTCCTTCTTCTTTCTCCTTGTGACAGTTTGCTGTGTCGCAGTAGGAATCTAGCCCAAGTCAAAATCTGGTAGTAGTCAGGGCCGGCGCTTCCATTTAAGCGACCTAGGTGGTCGCCTAGGGTGCCAAGATTTGGGGGGGCGGCATTTTGCTGCCCTCGGCAGCAATTTGGAGGCAGGGGGTCCTTCCACGCTCCGGGTCTTCGGCGGCAATTCTGCAGCGGGTCCTTCACTCGCTCCGGGACCCGCCGCCGAAGTGCCCCGAAGACCGGGAGCGCGGAAGGACCCCCCCCCCCCCTGCCACAGAATTACCGCCGATGACCAGGAGCGCGGAAGGACCCCCGCCTAGGGCGCCAAAAACCCTGGCACCGCTCCTGCTCGTAGTCATTACCATAATAACGAAATTAAATGCATTCAGTGGTTCAACTCAGTGTTCAAAAAACATCAGAAAGAAACTTGCAAGAAAGAAGAGGAATACTAGGTTTAGGCCGACATTTGGATCTCCCCAGGACGATGATATGCAACTGAATAAACTGGAGCAGACGGAAGCTTAAAACAAGATAGTTTTAATATAAGTGACTCAATTCAGGCTGTAATGGAATGAGTCTGAAGCTTCATATTTATAACTGGTGACATCGAAAAGGAGAGAATATATTTATTACTGTTCCCCAGCTGCTCTCTCAGATTGATGCTGGAACTTATCAGAGAAATCACTCTTCCCAGCCTGCACCTTCATCAACAGCCCAATCTCAACCTGTCAGGCCGACATTATCTTTGTTCATTTGTAGAACAATTCTGCAGAGTTATTAAGAAGGAGCCTTGCCGAGTTAATGCTTTTGTGCTTTGAGGCAGTAATCTGAAGTCACTGGAAACTAGAATAGATAGACAATGTTCTTGGTGCATGAGCACAAACACGATGAACTCAGAAGCCAGCACTAATTTCTTAGCTCCCTCTTTTTTTTTTTTGTATTTAAATGCACAGATTGTGCTATTTCTCCTGAAAATAATTTACAATATAAGTTAATAGTGGTATGTGGAAAAATATCCATCTGTCTCCATACATATACTTGTCTTCTCTCTCACTCTCTCAATACATGCATATCCTGTCTATCTGTTTGTTTGGGGTTGCCCCAAACACTAGATCTACCACCCTCCCCCCCCCAACCACTGTGAGGTAGGGTGACCAGATGTCCTGATTTTATAGGGACAGTCCAGATTTTTGGGTCTTTTTCTTATATAGGCTCCTATTACCCTCCACCCCCTGAACAATTTTTCACACTTGCTTTCTGGTCACCCTACTGTGAGGTTAAATCTGGATCTAAATTACACTGTCAGGCCCTATCTTTATAATGATTTCAGTGGGATTACTCATGTCAGAAAGTACAAAAGAACATAAGAACAGCAATAATGGGCCAGACCGAAGTCCATCTAGCCCAGTATCCTGTCTTCTGACAGTGGCCAATGCCAGGTGCCCAAGAGGGAATGAACAGAACAGGTAATCATCAAGTGATCCATTCCATGTCACTCATTCCCAGCTTCTGGCAAACAGAGGCTAGGGACACCAGCCCTGCCCATCCTGGCTAATAGCCATTGATGGACCTATCCTCCATGAACTTATCTAGTTCTTTTCTGAACCCTGCGATAGTCTTGGCCATCACAACATCCTCTGGCAAAGAGTTCCACAGACTGACTGTGTGTTATATGAAGAAATACTTCCTTTTGTTTGTTTTAAACCTGCTGCCTATTAATGTTATTGGGTGACCCCTCGCTCTTGTGCTATGAGAAGGAGTAAATGACACTTCCTTATTTACTTTCTCCACACCAGTCATAATTTTATAGACCTCTATCATGTCCCCCCCTTAGTCATCTCTTTTCCAAGATGAACGCGAGTGGTTCTCAAAAAAAAATCTTTGACATTTCAACTTTTCATCCTGATTTGGGAGAGAAAAAAATGTCCAAAATCTCAAAAATTCTAATGGAATGGAAAAACTATTCCCCTGCCCAGCTCTACTCTAGTGTCCTGTTTCATTCCCATCTCCAACTGCAGCCATCTCAGGCTATGTCTACACCTATGGCGGCATATAAAGTACAGGCGCTACACATGTAGCTATGTCACTGTAGTGAAAGACTCCAGCAGCGGGAGGCAGTGGGGAAAGGCTCAGGCTGTGGGGAGGCAGAGGGACAGTACACTGCTAAAAACAGCCTTGTAGACATGGGAGGTGCTGCTTGGGCATGTAGACAGCCAGTGGAGGGTATATACCCTGGGGATTCAGGCATGTAGGGCAGTCTACACTACTCCTAAGCTATGCCTCACTGTCTACTCTGCTATTTATATCCATGCCAGCTGGATATGCAGTGTCTGTACTCTACACACCGACGTAGGTATAGACGTAAGTTGAATAAGGGCTAAGGATGGGATTTTCAAAGGCACCCATGGGACTTATGTCACCCAACTTCCCTTGATTTCTAACGCTCTGAGGCACCTTTGAAAAACCCCATCCTAATTCTACAGGGGTCACGATTAAGAAGACCCCACAGATAGCACCCCATGGTATTTGAGATACTGCAGTAGTTCATAGTAAATAAACTTGATAACTGCATCTGTATCTGTTTGGAAATGTCGACTCTTCCATGAAGACCATTGCGTCTGACCCAGGATAAACACATGCGCATGAGACAGCCTTTGGAAAACTACTCCCATCTCTGTCTCTGTCTCTAGCTCTCATTACGTACGAAAGTCTCTTCTCCTTGTGTTCATTGCCAAGAACAGTAGCTTTGAACTCTTTGACTCCAGTCAACTACCATTTATTAAATACAATAAATGAAAGAGAGTCAACAGGGAACTCAGCAGCAAAACGTCAGCACAGGAAAGCCAGCTCAGAGAAGTCAATTATTACCTCAAGTTCCTCATCACCAGAATAAACAGTCTTTCAGCACTTCAAAGGTATGTGGTGATATACAGTAAGACACAGGACCATCCACAATATATGGGCATATGCAAATACAGCTAAATAGGAAGCTATGTAGTTAGAAATAAGTTCCATCTCTGGATTCAAATCCCCACTTATAGCCTCTGATAAATTCCTCGTGCACGTAAAGTTAGGACATGATGGGTCTCTTGTATCCAATCAGTGGAACGGAAGTGAGAGGGCCCATGTTCTGGAGAGACTGTTATTGGGGAGACACCAGGAAAACAGGGAATGTGAGGAGTTGGGCTGGAAGCAACGCAGCCACCTGGACAGAGCTGTGCACAGGGTTTAATAAAATTCCACTTGTTCAACTTAACTTGCATGCAGCTTCACTCTTTGCAAATGAAATGTCTCTCTCTCCTTCTACATCACCCAACAGGGTCTGCCTCTGGAAATTTCCATTACATGCATCTGACGAAGTGGGCATTCACCCACAAAAGCTTATGCTCCAATACATTTGTTAGTCTTAAAGGTGCCACAGGACCCTCTGTTGCTTTTTACAGATCCAGACTAACACGGCTACCCCTTTGATACTTGTCGGGGGATAGGCACCAAGATACGTCCGCTTAGAAATCTTTCGCTGAGTCTAACTCTTCACTGCTCTCTGTGAAAACTTGTTACCCAAGTGATTGTGTCAGAGCGAGAGTATAGTCTTTGCTCGGCCTCAGTTTGGCAATGCCTGTTGTTCTGAGTAACCTTCCAGGCACGTTGAACCGGGTGAAACACTTCCAATCTTCAAACAAGCCTTGGAAGGGAGAAGAAAGATGGCCTCTAAGCAGACTTGTGGGAGAGTGAGGTATTTTCCAGGGTAATAGAACATAGGTCAGCCCCAGGGCGTTGGAAGATTAGGAGCAGTGGAACTTGAGGAATTTCCCTTTGTCCCACTGCTGCCGAAAGAAGAGCTCTGCGTAGCTTGAAAGCTTGTCTCTCTCTCCAACAGAAGTCAGTCCAATAAAAATATCCCTCCCGCACCTTGTCTCTCTAATATGGTGGAGGAAGCAGGTTACCGGCTCCCCAAAACATCAACAGCAGGTGGATTTTGTCCCTTTGCTACCTTCTGGAGGTTCTGGAAAGGGAGTGAAAGTACATAGGGCTCTCCCACATAGAACAACCAAAATTCAGAGAGAAATCCCAGGCTTCTTGGGGAGGGGAGAATTGAGTGGATCTGGTCAAATTTATTTCATTTAACCAATGATGCTCAGAAGGTCCATGCTATAGTCAGAGGAGCCCAGAGCTCAAGATGCAATTTGAGGGTCATGGAAAGTTTTGTGAACTTATCTTGCTGCCTTGGTTGGAGAAAAGCAAAGAAGCCACAGTTGGGAAACGATGATGGTTTGGTATTGGATTTTAGTCAGCAGGATGCTACAACTCTTCTGTTTCCTTCTGTTCTGGCCTAATAGATACAAGGAAATAAAAATATTCATACGTTGGCACCATGTATCACTAAGGCCGAAAGCTTAGTTGGCTTTCAAAAAGGGTTGTATGAATAATAAGAAAATCCACTCTACCTTAGATAGCATTAAAACCATAAGGGATATAAACCCACCCTCTTGTATCAGAGCATAAACCAAACACTAATTGATGAGGGCTAAGAAGACACCGATTATTCCAGAAGTGTCCACCAGCAGCTTTCTGGCACCTTTCTCTTTAGGCATCTGGTTCTGGCCACTGTTAGATGCAGGATTACTGACCGCGATGGAGCATTCCTATGATCCAGGCTGGTCTTTCAGGCCCAGCATCCCTGGCTGATTCTCAGGAGTCAGCTGACAAACGCGAATCTCCTTGGTGACATTCTGTGATCCTTCCTAGCTCTCTTTCGTACGGCCCAGATATGCAATAACTATCTTCCAGTGGGCTGCTGTGATAACAGCTCCCAGTCTTAGATGTATGACATTAGGGAAAGCGGGTAGGCTCGCCTATCTTGCTAATGCCTGTTATCTTTCCATTTAATACAGGCTAGTTCATATCTAAAGGTATTGCTGTATGATTACAGTCTGTTCTGATCTCCCAGGCTTCAGGCCTATAAGCATTACTGTCTCTAGCTGCTGCCTCAGTCTGTGTCAGAGTCTCTCTCTCTCTCTGAAGTTGGCTCTTTAATACTTAGCTCTTATATATTGTTTTTCACTGATAGATCTCAAAAGGCAAAATTCACCTCTGTATAGAGCACCAGTGCAACATCTAAATCCTCAAGCGGAGAATGAGCTTTGCATAGGCCTTGGGCTGGCTGTATATAGAAGTGTGAATTTCACCCCAAATGTTTGCTTGACAAAGAAAGGTAACGATCATTACCTCTGTTTTACAGAACCTGTCTGCCTCCCTACCTCTCTAGTGGTGGATTCGCTATTGCTTGGAATCTTTAGTTCAAAATTGGATGTCTGTATAAAAGAGACCAGTGGTTCAACCATTCGATGCAGGAATTACTGGGTAGAAATAATTATACGGCCCATGTTATGCAGGAGATCATGCTAGAAAATCATAATGGTTGGTTCAGGCTTTAAGTCACTTTCTATAATCTTCTCATAGAGGTCTATTCGTAAGATCTCACTTACCCTGGGGTGAGTCGACTGACTTCAATGAAGTTACTCCTGATTTACACCAATGCACTCGGAATCAGAGTAAAGCTAACTGGCTCGTCTGGTATTTCTCTTTTGGAAGGTTCTCTGCATATTAAAAAATAAAGAAAATAATAATTAGTAATAAATAATTCATTGCCATCCTATAGAGACATGTATTGAAGGTCTCCAAGTCCTTAATTAAGTATCAGACACTGCTCCTTGTCATGTGGGTGAATATTGTTATGATGATTTTACAAACAGGTAAACCAGTGACCCAGGATCAATGCACCTCCCACTGAAGTGAATTGGGTTCAATTCAGTACAAGTAAGATCCAGCCTTCATTGTCTTACCCATGCTCATAGCGTGTATCAGTGCCTGAGCTGCAAATAAATCCCAGGAATCCACACGTATACAGGGTTTTTCATCTTCCAAGCACTTCACAGACATTAACAAATTCAGCTTCCTCACTCCCCTGCTTGGTAGGTAAATATTATTATCTGCGTTTCACAGATGGAGAGACTCAGACCCTGAGCGGATGGATAAGTGAGTTGCCTGAGGCTACGAACGGAGCCCAGGGGAGCAGAATCAGGAATTCCCAGTCCTGTATTCTAACAACTGTCCCACACCTCTCTTGCTGCGGTTCCTGTATCCCTGTCCCCTGATCTGACCACTGGGATTTGGGCATCTAACTCCCATAGCTTCCTTTGAAAATCTCAGTCTAAACACACTCCCTTTGATAATCTTTTCAGCTTCTTTGTTGGTCTATCAGTACAGGACCTGGTGCAGTGGGTGTTGCCTTGTACTGCATCAAAAGAAATAAAGAAGGGAAACAGACGAGACGATGGGTTTGTGCTTTTGAATCAGCATCCAGGAGAATCTGAGAATCACTTTCACAGAAGGAGACTATTGTCCGTCTCACCCTCAGCCACAGAAAAAGACGTTTCAGGCTTAAATTTACAAAAGTGACAGGAAATTTTGTAGACTCAACTTGAAACACTTTAAAAGGGCCTGATTCTTAGGAAATTCTGAGAACCAGACTCCTTTTAAGATGTCTCCAGGTTTCATATTCATAGAACTTAAGGCCAGAAGGGACCATTAGATCCTCAACTTGACGTCCTGTGTATCACAGGCCATTACATTTCACCCAGCTATCCCTATATTGAGCCCAATCACTTGGGTTTGGCTAAAGCATCTTCCAGAAAGGCATCCATCCAATCCTGATTTGAAGACATCAAAAGGTGGAGAATCCATCACTTCCCCTAGGAGTTTGTTCCAATCGTTAACCACTCCCGTGCTTAGAAATTTGTGCCTAATTTCTCATTTGAAGTTGTCTGGTTTAGCTTCCAGCCATTGGTTCTTTGTCTGCCTTTCCATGCTAGATTATAAAGCACTGATAATTTCTCCCCAGGAAGATCCTTATACACTATAATCAAGTCACATATCAATCTTTTTGATAAACTAAACAGTTTGAGCTCTTTAAGTTTCACTGCAAGGCGTTTTCTCCAGCCCTCAATTTTTGTGTGAGAGTCCTTTCAGTTGGGCACCCAAAATCACTAGTCACTTATGAAAACTTAGGGCTCAGAGAGTATTTTATTGACAGTTAAATGACCCTTTTCTTTCTGGGTCCAGCACAGTGTAACACCAACAGATCCTGGTTGTCAGCATCGAATCTGGGACCTCCGAAGCTTAGGGCATGAGCCTCTACCACATGAGCTAAAAGCCCCGTGGCTCTCAGCTAAGGCTGTAGAGTAGATAAATTAATCTCTTTCTCTCTCTAAGTGGTTTCGGTGCCACTAGATGGGACAGAACACCACACCCAGGAGGTGTGTGGGTTACAACAGCTTTTCCCATGATATCCTGGTTTAACACTAAACACTGGAGACCAACATTCCTATCTGAAGTAGAGGAAGATGTAAAGGAGTGTAATACCTTTGAAGTTTGAGAGCCATTCAGAATCCTACCCCAGATTTCACCCAGAGAGAGGGTCTCTCTCTCTGTGGCACTGCAGTGTGCACACTACAACCACAACTGTGGGCTTATAGTCCAATTGTGACACTGCCATCGGTCCTGGTTAGAACCAATGAAGATCAACATCTACATCATACCTGCAGGTGACTCCTGTCTGTGCAGCCATATTTCCCATGCTGCCTATCTCTATTTGCATCAGTGCATGCAGGAAAAAACTATGTAGCAGCAATCCTATCCTGCCTCAGCAGGGATAGAGAGCCTGGGAGACAGAGCGGCATCGTCAGCAACATGGGGCAAAGTGCCCTTTGCACAGAACTAAAAGAAAGGTAAACCAGCCAAAACCAATACACATGGCTAGGAAGTCCTGTTTACATTTCCAAATCATAGCCTGGATGCATGAAGAGAACTATGGGCTAGCCTGGTCCTGTGGCAGGGGTGAAAAACTGTTAGCTGCCATGACTACAAACAGCGTTTGAACTATGTTGTGCAGAATGCAAAGCAAGTTTAGAACTGATCAATGTCACTAATTGGTTACAAACTCTTTTAAAAGTTGTAGGGCAAAATTTCACCCCTCTGCAAAGGGCCAGCCTAAAATTTTATGCACCACTGAAGTCCCACTTAAGCCCTAGTGAATTCGGAATTTCTGTTTTGAGGAAAATTTTGACATTTCCAAATCTGTTTTTGTTCTAAATCAGAAAAAAAAACAAATATTTTTTAAATTTCCCATGAAATGGAAATTCCGAAAAATGTTTTTTTGAAAATTTTGTTTGGGAAAAAAAAATCCTTTCAAATCAAAATTGTCATTTAGATTTTTATTGCCGTGTGTGTGTGTGTGTGTGTGTATGTATATATATAATTTGTATTCTGTTTATATTATTTCATGACACGTCAGTAGCAGCAGTGCATCATCCAGACATTTGGACTCATTTCTAATATAAACCCATACTTCATGTTTACAGAATAAACCTTCTTCTAATATTGCTCATTTGTCTCAATAAACAATAATGAGGCTACCAAGGGGGACTGATAAAACTGAGATGAAGCCCAATTGCAGCCACTAACCACAATGATAAAGCTATAAAGATGCTGAGGGTTGAGAGAGAAGATTATTCTACTTTAGAGATGAAGGGTAAAATCTTCAAATGCCAAAAAATGATGCAACTGTGTAAATCCCATTTTCAAAAGAGATTGAGGGCCAGATTTTCAAAAGGTATTTAGGCATCTAAAGATGCAGACAGGTGCTCAGTGTAGGGTTACCACCCGGCCAGTATTTGTTATCAATCTTATCTATATGTGCTATCTCTCTACTATAAGTGGCTGTTGAAGGGGGAGGTTGAGGAGTTGCTTTGTGATTGGGGTGGCAGTGGGCTTGCATAAGGGAGTATTGATTTTTTTGCGGGGGGGGGGGGCAGTTCAAAGGTGGTAGGTCAGTGGGACTTTCAAAAGTTCCTAAGACGGTTAGGGAAAGTCAATGGGATTTGGGCTCCTAGGTGTTGGTTCATGCTGCTTCATCTGTGAAAACTGACTAGATACAAAGCAGTAAATTCCAATTCAATACAGTTCCAAGGTGGGCAAAACCAGAAAAGTTTATAGGCTTCTGGGTGCCTGAGTCACATTTAAGAGTTTACCCTAAGTAAAATAAAAATGCAAAGAGTGGGATATTCTGCAGTGGGGACCCAGGCAATCGCTAATGACCCTGTGTGGCTGCTATTGCTTCCACTGACTGCATGGCTTGGAAGCAAAGTGCCTATGTTTTGGAGGGGTCCGATGTAGCTTTCTAAACTCACATTGAAGCTGAGGTGCTCTTGGTGAACTTTTGCAACTTCCACCGCTTTCCCTGCGTTTCGTTTTTAATGCCTCTGTTGTAGTTGCCTGCTATGAACTTTCCTGCCTTTTCCCCACCTTGGAACTGTCTTGAATTGGAATTTCCAGCTCGGTGTCTGGTTGGCTTTCACAGATGAAGCAGCACGAACCAACTCCTACTTCTCCACCAAAGATAACAGGAGTTGAAAGAGCTCAGCACCTTGCATGATGTGACCCTATAGTTGCCATCTAGGGCCCCAATCTTGCGCCCATTAATTTCAAGAGGCTTTGAACCCTGACAGCAATGGACCCTTATAACTGTATTTTCTCAGTTGGCAAGTAAAGTCCCATCATTATAGTGGCACATCCACAGGCTGCAGAAAAAAACAAAAAAACCTTCTATCCTGATAAAGGTTTTTGACCTGGACAGTCTTCCAGATAATAAAGTAAAAGTCAAACCTTCCTGAGCTCATCAGGCTTGGAAGTTGGCTAATAAATCTCTTTAGCTGATCTCTGCCACATGCACTGAAAGCCGTCAGAGGTTCTGAGGCAGGATTCTTTGTGCATCCATGTGAAAGTGCCTCTGAACGGCACCAGCTATTCTTCACCGCTCAGCAAGGATCGCTCCTTTGAAGGTGAAGCCTCATTAAAATTAGAAGCAGCTCTGCTCCCTCCCTTTTTGTTTTGTTTTGTTTCAGCTGCAGGAAGCGAGGAAGGAAGGCCAACTTGGTCAGGGGAGAGCAGTGGAATCAGACCTTGTGAAAGCCAAGTAGGGATGAAGCAGTAAATTCCACTTCAAGTGATTTCAAGGGGCCAAAGGGCAGAAAGGGAACAACAACACAGTCATTAAAAATGGAACTCATCGGCACTTGTGGAATTTGGTCAAGTATCGCCAGGTTCTCGAAGACCCTGGGTTCCCATGGAAACTGCAGGAAAGACAACTGGCTCGACATATCAAGAGTAACCATTGCAAGTGTAAATTCCAGTGCATGGAGGCGGGGGTCAGTGTGGTTAACACGGCAGAGCCATGCAGACGCTGTTGATGGCATGCAGATGAGACTAGGGTTTGGGTGTGACCTGTTCATTGGAGATGATGAGCAGCATGGCTTGTGAAACACATTGGACCTTGGAGGCAAGATGATCCGATGTGCTGAGTTCTTTAGAAAATCTAGCCCTTGACCTCTCTGGGCTTCAGCTCCCCATCCATAGAATGGAGGTTATAATTCTTTTTCAGAAAGTTTTATTTGTATTACAGTAGAGCCTGGAAGCCACAGTCAAGCTATGCAAGGACCGTACACAGAGACTCAGTTCCTACCCCGAAAGGCTTTCAATCTGAATAGACACAAAAGGAAACTGAGGAGACCTGACTTGGCCAAGGTCATGGAGGAGTTCCCTTGTTGAACAGGGATTAGAACCCAGGTTTCATGAAGCTGTTGCTATTTTGGGACTACTAACCCACTATGCCTACCCAATTCTATTCATACTAATTAGTAGGCATAGCAGTATTCATCCAATCCTGTCTGAGTCTGCCTTGTCTATTAAGATTGCAAACAATTTGGGATGGAGTCTCTCCCTCTCTCTGTACGCATGTACAGCACCTAGCACAATGGGATTCCACACTTCATTGGAACCTCGTGGCACAGCTGTAATACATATATGTATTTTTTTAAAATCAGGTTTTTTAAGGTTAAAAAAATCTCTCTCCCTGAAGAACCCTTTTAAAATTTACAGCAACGACATACATAAGAGAAGTGCCGAAAAGAGGAGAGGTATTTCAAAATTTGGTCATCCTTTTTAGGGTATTAAGAGGATAAGGAGTCCCCAGACAGTAGGTCAGAATCTTTAACCAAGTTCTTTGAATATTAACCTGATCCTGAATAAATAATAAGTAATGTAGTATGCTAACATTTTATTGCAACTTTACCTTAATAAAAAGTTTTTTTAAAATTCCTTGGCTTTTTCCCCCCTTTAATCTGTGATTGAATTTAGAGGGCTTCTGGGAGCCAGTTCTCCTTTCCTTTCATCTGTCTGCCAGAGACGATGCGTGCCTGCCGATAATGGGGCAGGGAGCCAAGTGAGGGCAGCTGGCTTCAGCAGTGTTACCGAGCATGCTCAGTCTGTGTAAGTATGTTCAGTACAAGCCAAGCAGCAAATCGGAGGGGAGGGGGGAGCACATGACCCCATATACCCACCCACCCATGTGTCACCTCTGCAGTCTGCCACCCTGTCCGTATCTCTCAGGCTACATGAGGCTGTGTCTATGTGTCTATCCTGGTGAAAATGGGCTACATAAGCTCTAGACGGGGCTCCTGCTTTTTGCCTCTGAGTCTAATCCTGGTCTGTAGGATGATGGTTTGGTAAAAATTAAAATGGGTCGATAATTTTCCATCGGAACATTTTATTTGTACGGCACCTGTATTTTGGGAAAAAATGAAAACTTTCATGGAAGAATTTCCATTTTGACAAAAGTGTTGGGGGTTTCACTGATAAAAAATCAAAAACTGATTTTTTTTTTTTTTTGGTTTGGTTTGGTTTTCAACAACTGAAAACCAATTTTTTTTTGGTGTTTGGAAACTGAAAATAATAATTTACAACTAACAAATTTTGATTTTGGGTTGCCAAGCTCGAAACATTTCTGTGAATGATATAAAAAAATGTGAAACAAATGTTTTTGTCAGTGTTTTTCACAGGACAAATTAATCATTCATTGAGCACCTCTAGTAAAAACGCTTGACTTCTGTGTTCATTATAGCTTCCACTATTGCTTCTACCAGAAGATACACCAGTAGTGAATTATGGGTGTCACTTTTTGCTCTTCTAGTCTAGGTCTATTAGCTGGGGCTGAACCATTCACCTGAATAATACTTATTACAAATATACCCAGCCCCCTTTCAGCTGGGGAACTTTTCCAGACCAGATCTTCATCTTTTCTTAATGTATTTGCTTAGCGTCAGCAGGCGTATAATAGTCTGGGTGAATCATTTCCTACCCGCCTCTACGTACTCTGTGAACTGTTCACCACAACTATTCTGTTTGTGTTATGTGATTGGTCATCTAAGTCACACGGTGTTGTTTCTGCTCCCTGATTAGACGACTGTCACGTTTTAAGGAGAACAGGCTCTTTCAATCATAAATTAAATTCATGAGTCCGGGTATTGTCTTTTTTTATTTTGCCATTTAACCAGCTTTCTTTCTTTCTCACCTTTCTAAAGCATCAATCACCATAACATCTAAGCACTTGGCTGACGTTAAAGTCAGTCTCCTTCGGTCAGTACTGTACTTTGGAACTTCTCCAGGTTGGGCTATTTCGAATGAGGGTCAGTCCCCGGCTCTATCCTTACCCAGCTGGGGTGAAATCCTGGCCCTATTGAAGTCAGTGGGAGTTTTGCCATTGACATTAATAATAACTATTATTATTATTTGTGTTACTGTTATGCCTAGGAATCCTAGTCAGGGACCAGGACTTCCTTGGTGCCGGTGGGGTACACAGTCTCTATTACCCTTCCTAGGTTTATTTTTGCTCTCTTCCCACACACAAATAACTTTGTCAGAGGGCATGATCACACCCAGAAACTCTGCCAAATTCCTATCACAGTGCTTCTCCTGCTCCCCCGTTGGGTGACGAGATGTCCCGATATTATAGGGACAGTCCCGATTTTTGGAGCTTTTTCTTACATAGGCACCTATTACACCCACCCCCTGTCCTGATTTTTCACACTTGCTGGCTGGTCACCCTACTCCCCCCTGAAGCTGAGGAATTTTGCCATTGACTTTAATGGGAGCAGAATCTAACGCTTAGGTAGGGACTGTCTTTTTGTTCTGTGTCTGTACAGCACGTAAGACAGTGGGTCTTGGGCACAGATCGGGCTCGTAGGTGCTACCAGAATAGAAATAAAAAATCATCATCATCATCATCCTACGTGGGGATGGAGGGAGAGGATGTTTTTCTAACAGATCTGCTGTAGGAATTATTTTGGGGCAGTTGGATGGCCGGGATCTAGAGGGAGTCAGACATGGTCAGTCAGCTCACGATGGTCTATTCTGGCCTTGGACTCTGTGGGTACATCTACATCGCGAAGACACATCTGCAGCACAGAGCCTGGTAGCCTAGATCAATTGCCTCAGGCTCGTGGAGCTGTGGGGCTAAATGTAGCAGTGTGGACATTTGGACTCATGCTGGAGCATGGGCTCCAAGACCCTCCTCCCCCAACGGGTTTCAGAACCCAGGCTCCAGCCTGAACCCAAACATCTGCACTGCTAATTTTAGCCCCATAGCCCAAGCCCCATAAGCCCGAGTCAATTGACCTGGGATCTGAGCCTCGGTGCCAGGGGGGTTACTTTGCAATGTAGATGTACTCCATGAAGAATCCAGACTAGTATCTTGCAAGTGACCTTGCTTCAACGACAAGGACTAAGACACGCAGTAAGTGGTTCTAGGGGGCGAGAGGGCAGCGCCATTGATTGGGAAGAGGAGCAATAGATAACATTTTATGGAGGGAAATCTATTTGGGATGATGATCTAAATGCAGAGGGGATGTAGTTACGCTAGTGAAATTTCTCATTTTTTCTTTACATCGTTATATGGGGGTGAGGGGTAGGGAAAGGGGAGACCCACAGTTAAGGAGGAGAGAAATGCCATAGAACAATAAAATACATTTGACAGAAGGTTGGAACACAGGTTATAAGAAAGGGGAGTCCTTTTAATAAGGTTATAAAGCCTTTTATTATGGATCTATGTTAGAGAATGACAGAGCCATTAGAGCTTTAGGCTATCACATAACAGGAGCTCAGCAAAATAGGAACACAATGGATCAGGTCTTTTGTTAAAGAAACACCCATCAGATAGCTTGGCATGGAAGTCTGCAGTGTCTGAAAATCGTCAGAAGCTAGTTGGAAAAAGTGTCTTCTGCTCTGTTGCTGAGAAGCTGAACTTAAAAGAGAGAAATGGTGATGATAATAAGATGCTGTGCTGCCGTTCCTGGGGAGATCACTCTGGTTTTTTGGGTTGTTTTTAGGATTTAAGAGGGAGCTTTGCAAAGGATCAAACTGGAGCTAGGGGTGCACCTTCTATTCCCTTCCGAACACGCCTGTGCTGTCATTAAAAATGAAGAAACTGAGGTGCACATCGGCGAGGTGACTTGCACAAAGCTACATAAAACAGGCCTGAGTCTCTCCTCTCTTACACTGATGTAACTCCACTGGAGTTACGCCCGTGAGAATCGCAGCGTTGCCAATGCTCATGATTTTATCAGAGTCTCACAATGTTTGGTGTTTGTCTTAAAGCCCCAGCTCCTGTGATTACATGAATTTTAGCTTTCCTTTTTTTGTGGGGGGGAGTACATTTCTAGCTCTCATGGTTTTGGAGAAAAGCTTAAAAATGGGAACCAAGTGCATCCTAAATGCTCAAAAACTAGAAGGCAAATAAAAAGAACCCATTTTTTAAATTCCCCTGATCTCACAATTCTGGAGCCTGAGCCATGATTTTTGAACCTTGGGATGGGCAATATTGGAATCAGGCCCCGGGAGCTGGGACGGAGTAAAGAATAACAGCAGACTCCTGCTGCAACCACTACACCCTGACTCCGCACAGATCGTTGTAGCTCTTCTACTTAACCGGACAGGACGAGGGCCCAGGTATGCAATGCTTGCTCACGCTCAGTTGCAATTCTGCGTGCGAGTAATCCTGTTGCAGTCAGTGAGAGTTCAGAGCCTACCTGCTGTGTGGGTGGGAGGTAGGCGATGCATGAGGTTTCTCTCTCCTGGGGTTCATTAGCGAGCAACAGCAGGTACTGCCCATGTGCTTCAAAGGAAATCCACAGGGCACCAAAGGTACATTCCACTCGAGTACCTCAAACAGGCACAGCCGACTGTTATGACAATCTAATAACTCAAGCACCTCCTAGTGGCTGCTTGTTTATATACACCATATATACCCTTAACTCTGCCTCAAATGCAGGGGTATATAAGACTGCTAAGACCCATCTTTTTAGTCAAGGTTAAGGGGAAATTATCTATCAGGCACCTAGGCCTAGATGCTCAAAAATATTTAGCTTCCTAATTTCCATTGATTTCAATGGAAGTTAGGTACCTAAATACTTTTGAGGCTCTGGGCTCTCGCATCTAAGTGCCAGTCATTATTCATTACTATATAATTATATGAGTTAATTACTACACAGATACAAAGCAACAGAGGGTCCTGTGGCACCCTTAAGACTAACAGAAGTATTGGCTATCCAACTACAGAAGCAGTTTCTCCTCCCTTGGTGTTCACACCTCAACTGCTAGCAGAGCACCTCACCCTCCCTGATTGAACTAACCTCGTTATCTCCATACTGATTTATACCTGCCTCTAGAGATTTCCATTACTTGCATCTGAAGAAGTGAGGTTCTTACCCATGAAAGCTTATGCTCCCAATACTTCTGTTAGTCTTAAAGGTGCCACAGGACCCTCTGTTGCTTTTTACAGATTCAGACTAACACGGCTACCCCTCTGATACTTGACACAAATACAATTAATGATTATGATGATAGGGAATATTGAGTGTTGAGGGGGGCAAGGAACGGGTGCTCACAGAACCAAAAGGAAGGTATGTGTGGTCCCTGCCACCAGCAGCCTAGGATCTGCATACAAAAATACAGATCAAATACAGGATAAACCTGGTGTCTATCCACCAGGCACCCAACAACCCTAGCATTTCATGGGAAGTGCTCAGGGCCTGGCAGGATTGAACTCCAGGTTAGATTCAGCCTAGAGCAGGACAAGTTTTCTTATAGGTAAATTACTGTATGGCACTGCTGTGTAATTTAGTGCACTGAAGTTGATCAGCTTCAGATAAGAAGTGCTGTTTGACGGAGGGACGTGAGGGGAAGATTTGCCCCCGGTAAGTGTGCAGCAGGGTACCCCCTCAGGTACATTGTTGTAACTAGTTCTGGAACAGGCAGCACTAATATGAGGGAGGAAATGTGCTTAAATAAGGGAGCTAGGGCCAGATTCTGATGTCACACCACTTTTACCCTGTAGAACTTCACTGACACCAGAGTCGGTCCTGATTTACACCAACAATCGGAATTTGCCCTGGATGATCTTGTGTTCTGTTGAAAGTACTGCCCTTGACTCTCTGAGTGGCCTCAGACAAGTCCCTTCACCTTTCGCTGCCTCAGTTTCCCTGCGTACAACAATATTGCGAGACTTTATTAGCTAGGCTGAATGGCTCTTGCTCAAGAAGTCAAAGCTCAGCACTGGTGATCTTGACAATTTCTGTCCCACCTCTGTCTGCCTTTTTGGGGGTATTGAGAAGACAGTGGTGAGCCAGCTCTTGTGTCATTTAAGGGCCATACGTTGCAGTTGGAAAGAAAAAGATTGTAAGAGGCTAGGTCCCTTCAGTATTGGCTTATTGTTTAGAGTGTGTGGTGTTCTTGCATAACCCTTGCACTTTGCAGGTCTTCTTTAAACACTCCTGAAATAATAATTGCTATTATCGAGTATTTGTATTATGTTAGCACCCAGAAACCTCAGCTGAGATCAGGGCCCCAGTGAGCTGGGTACTGTATAAGCACCAAGTAAGAGACAATCCCTGCCCTGAACAACTTACAGTTTAAATAGATACGTTGGGTTGGGATAAAACATATTATCCCCATTTTACACACCGGGAACTGAGCCACAGAAAGGTTAAGTGACTTGCCCAAGACCATAGTGAGCTAGTAGCAAAGCCAATAATTGACCCCTTAGCTTCCAAATGCCCAGTCAATGCCTAAGCCACAAGATCAACAGTCCTCCAAATAAAAGCTAAAAACAAGATGTACTTGTAACTCAGTACAATGTACTCCTCCAATTCCTGCATCTCTTTTGGGGGGAGGTGTACGGGGTGCCAAATGAAAACTAGACCCAGTGTAGAAGGTCCAAGGTGTGCTGTTAATTCCCATCTGTCACACATGAGTGGCTGTGGCAACTTCCTGCCTAGATCTGCAGCAACATCTTAGTCCCTCTCAGCCCAGGTGAAATTAAAATAGACAGAAACAATTAGAGTGGGGAAAAGTAGAAAAGTTAATAGAGGACTTGAACGTGCTTGTGTGAGATGCCTGGGTATTCCTTCGAATTTCATTGAATAGCTCCAAAGACAGATTAAAAAAAAAAAAGACTTTATCAAATATCCACGACAAAAGTCTACAAGTATTACGATGAGCAAATGGGGGATGTTCCCCTTCGCCCCCCTAATTCATCCAGGTTCTGGAGCATGCAGTGTAACAGAGATGGTTGGAAAAGAAAAACTGCCCAAGCAGAGTGGAGGAAAGCGAAAACATGGCTCTCTCGGTTTGCTTAGCATAAGTCAATGTTCTAGCAGAGCTTGATTCCGCATCCATTAAACTCCCAATGACTTAAACAGGCTTTGGAGCTGGCCCCCAGATAGCACTAACTGTGAGCAACATAAGCACCACTTCCTTTTATTTTCCTGAAGAGCAAATCTTCTGTGCTTTCATCTCCAGTTTTGTCTGGTTCCCCGCCCTCAGCCCCGAATACTAAATTCAGTTTTGATCAGTAAACATAGCTTCTTCAACAGGGCTACAGCCAAAATCAAATAGTGATTTATGCAGATTTCTGACCCTTTTGTGTTAGTTTTCAATGAATAGACAAGAGCTCAGACTTGACTGGCCTTGCTCATCTCTCCAGTCTTATTGGACTATGTGGGCTTTGAGCATGTATTAAAATCAGGCATAACTTTAAGCACCCAACTTTTACAATTTTGACACACCCACACACCGAGCTCTGGGTATTGCTTTTAAGCCAAACCACAAAGATGGATGGGTAGCTAGGTGGATGATTGTTTCTAGATATCCCTGTCTCGTCGTTTAATCATACACTGCATCAAATAAACAGTCCACATTCTCAGTGTGACAATGGCCGTGTCTGACGGTTCCTCCCCGTTCATAAACTAAATTGTTATCTCTTCCCATCTGCTAACATAAAAACCCCATGGTGTTATTACACAGGCAATGTCATCGTAAAAAGCTCCCCGGGTCCTCACTGTCTTTTTTCTTTTCTTTATACTTTTATAATGAAATTAAATCTCTGAATGGAGCAGGATTCTCTGATTTGACAATCCCCCTCTTCTCACATCCTCTCCTTAGGGCTGATAAAGCAGCATGTCATATTAGACCCTGTCCATTCTTTCGCAGAGCTGTGATTTATGGCAGTGGGATGCAAGTCACAGGCACATACACTTGGGTAGGAACTTGTCTGTCTTCGTTTAGGAATCTGTTTTCTCTTTGTCCCTCCCCATCCACTATAAATCAGGGAGGCCAAAGCATCTTTTATTTGGAGCATCTGCTTGCACGGCAACTAATCATTGTCTGACTGTCTGTCAATAACCATTCGTTTTCTCTTTATTCTTTATGGCATATGCAGCAGAGAAATATCTCCATCTGCATTATTAGCCCACATGCTTCCAGAAGAAAGGCACAAATTGGCACCAGCAATTTGCCTTTTGCTGACAGATGCTGAGAACGAAGAGGTGGAGCCTACTTGAGAATGGGGAGGCCAATGCCTAGCTGTGAATGGAAAGGCAGTCTAATGGTCCTGAAAACCGATATTTATAGGGTACAGGATACATTAAAGTACAGGTAGTCAGTTATTTTTTGTCAAGATCCAAATTTCTTGGTCAAGGTATAGTCAAGGCCACGACTCCAGGGAAAGTAATAAAACAATGATAACAATAATAAATACTTCAGATGATTTCAGGGTCTGTTTGAAAGCATCTGGCCATCTGGATATGACCCATGATCCGCCTATTGACTAGCCCTGCATTAAAGGAACCACTGTAAAGTTTTGGAAAACCTTTTTTTCCCTTTGTCCATTAACTTTGAGCTCTTTAGAAAGATAATTCAAGGAAGCTCTCTATGTTTTCTTCTCAAATTCAGGTGCAATTATGGCCAGAAAAAGTGACCATAAACTTTGCATTGTAAGGTTCTATATTCATTGTCCCTCCATAGCTCCAGAGCAGAGTGTGCTCAATTTTTTCAAAGTCAAAAGAGGATTTGTCTAATTGCCAATACCACAAATTCACCTCTGGGATCTAGAAATCCAAGCCGTGCTTCTTAAGCCCCCGATTTCATTACTGGTAATAAATCTTTTATGGGTGGGATTTTCAAAAGGGCCTAAGTGATTGAGGAGCACAAGACTCATTCAACAACACTAGAGCCCCTACGTCACGTAGGCCTGGTCGACACTAGCTGGGGATAGCTATGTCGCTCCGGGTTGTGAAAAATCCACATCCTTGAGTGACATCGTTCTCCCGACCTAACCCTGGTGTAGACAGCGCCAGGCCAATGGGAGAATTCTCCCGTCAACCAGCTACCGCCTTCTGGGGAGGTGGAATACCTACACTGATGGAAAAACCCCTCCCGGTGGCGTAGGTAGTGTCTTCACTGACGCGTTACAGCTGTGCCATGCAGCATGTTAAGTGTTGACCTGCCCTTAGACTCCTTCTGAAAATTCTACCCTGCGCTCAGAAGAAATTAGGGGGTAATTTGGGGTGGGGTGAGCCACACAGCAGAACAGTATCTCACTCATTCTCCTCTAGCTGTGTCAGCTCCGCAGGGCTAAAAAGAGAATGAACTTTAAAGGCAGCAGATGTGACTCAAAGATACAGACGGGGCCGATCTGCTGGGATGAATGTACCATAGTCATAGCCACCACAATCACAACTTGAATATATGGAGCGTTAGAGTGGCAGATTGGCAGTGAAGAGTGCTGTAGGGTTTATTTATATAGAATGCTACTGCTCTCTGCTACTATAGCTGTGTCTATATATGAACCAATACTAATAATCACTTATTATCCATAGATTTCAAAGCACCACATACAGTGTGCTTGCACAATGCATGTTGCATTGTACTGTAGTGGCTGGTTCACGTGGAGGATAAGTATCAGGGGGTAGCCGTGTTAGTCTGTATCTACAAAAACAACAAGGAGTCTGGTGGCACCTTAAAGACGAACAGATTTATTTGGGCATAAGCTTTCGGGGGTAAAAACCTCACTTCTTCAGATGCTTAGGCCTTGGCTACACTCGGGAATTCACAGCGCTGCCGTTAAGCGCGAGTGTAGTCGCGCCACCAGTGCTACGAGAGAGTTCTCGCAGCGCTGTATGTACTCCACCTCTCCGAGGGGAGTAGCTTGCAGCGCTGCGAGCGAGCGTGCAGCGCTGCAGGCTCTGGCCTTGGCTACACTTGCAAGTTACAGCACTGTAAAGCCTCCCCCAGCGCTGTAACTCACTCCCCGTCCACACTGGCAGGGCACTTGCAGCGCTGTATCTCCCTGGGTACACCGCTGCAGGTACTCCACCTCTCCAAGAGGAATAACAGCTGCAGCGGAGTGGCTACGACTCACAGGTGTGAATGTAAACGCTTGCAGCGCTGTACTAAGCACCTTGTCAAGTGGCCAATCCTCTCCATTGTTGTGGCCGGCTGCAGAAATGTGGAAGTGCCGGTTTCAAAGCTCGTACCACAGAGAAAAGCAAACAGATTGCAGCTTGCTTTGAGTGAGTGAATGAATGAGCAGGGGGCCGGGAGTTCGGAACTTGCAAAATAGAGAGCTGACACGCTCCAAAAAGCACTCTCTTTCCCCCCACACTCCCTGTCACACTCCATCCCACCCCCCCGTTTTGAAAAGCACGTTGCAGCCACATGAATGCTGGGATAGCTGCCCATAATGCACCGCTCCCAACACAGCTGCAAATGTTGCAAGTGTGGCCACACCACTGCGCTGGCAGCTGTCAGTGTGGACAGACTGCAGCGCTTTTCCCTACTCAGCTGTACGAAGACAGGTTTACCTCACAGCGCTGTACAGCTGCGAGTGTAGCCAAGGCCTCTGATTACACTGGCGCTTTACAGCGCTGCACTCGCTGCGCTTGGGGGAGCGGAGAGGGGGGCGTTTTCACACCCCTGAGCGCAGCAAGTTGCAGCGATGTACAGCGCCAGTGTAGCCAAGGCCATAGAGTGAAAGTTACCGATGCAGGCATTATATACTGACACGGGGAGAGCAGGGAGTGACTTCGCAAGTGGAGAACCAGTGTTGACAGGGCCAATTCAATCAGGGTGGATGTAGTCCACTCCTAATAATAGATGAGGAGGTGTCAATTCCAGGAGAGGAAAAGCTGCTTCTGTAATGAGCCAGCCACTCCCAGTCCCTAGTCAAGCCCAGATTAATGGTGTTGAATTTGCAAATGAATTTTAGTTCTGCTGTTTCTCTTTGAAGCGTGTTTGAAGTTTTTTTGTTCAATGATAGTGACTTTTAAATCTGTAATAGAATGACCAGGGAGATTGAAGTGTTCACTTACTGGCTTATGTATGTTACCATTCCTGATGTCCGATTTCTGTCTATTATTGGGAGCGGACTACATCCACCCTGATTGAATTGGCCCTGTCAACACTGGTTCTCCACTTGCGAAGTCACTCCCTGCTCTCCATGTGTCAGTATATAATGCCTGCATCGGTAACTTTCACTTTATGCATCTGAAGAAGTGAGGCTTTTACCCACGAAAGCTTATGCCCAAATAAATCTGTTCGTCTTTAAGGTGCCACCAGACTCCTTGTTGTTTTTGTGGAGGATAAGAGCCTACTGCTGTTGCCAGCTAACGGAGTTATTCTTTTCGCTCACATGGTAGCTTTGGGGTTAAAGTTTCAAATGCTGCCGCTGACCCATGGATAGGATCATTTAATACACAAAGTATCCCTGCCCCTCTCCTACACTGGCTGGCTGTCTAGGGCCAGTGCTGGGGCATGACAGGCTGCCTTTAGTGAAAGCTGCTCCTTCATCCCCCAGATGCTCTGCCTTTCATAAGCTCTCCCACTCTTGTTGCCGGGATCCTTGGAATCTCTCCTTCCTATAGAGTGCCAAGGGCTGGTGGTAAAGCCACAGTCTAGATCAGAACATTAATGAGAGCTGCACTGAGCTCCAGGTCTGCGTGTAAAAGCTGGAGAGGAAAAGTTCCTTTCCCAAGGATGGCATTCTGCTATTACCCTGACCAGTGACTGACGCTAACCCTCCTGACCACTAGCAGAATGTTTGCTTCCCTGTTTTGCACGTACCCTGATGACCTGCATGCGAGCAGGAAGAGTAAGAGGAGTGCATCTCCTGCCCTCTAGTCCCCCTGCCCAGGCCTGAAGCAGGGATTTCAGGAAGCACAAAAGAACATAGTGGTGGGTTTGCATCTCTTCCT
The DNA here is from genome assembly GCF_011386835.1 of Chrysemys picta bellii. Taxonomy (NCBI): domain Eukaryota; kingdom Metazoa; phylum Chordata; order Testudines; family Emydidae; genus Chrysemys; species Chrysemys picta. The sequence continues at coordinate 6,944,692 of NC_088813.1, read as the reverse complement.
GATTGTCTGTGCAGGCAGACCACCATCCAGCCCTAAATTTGGACAAACGCTCTACTAATTGCATAGGTTCCCCCCAGCAACTAACGACTCACAGTCTGTAGAATAGGCCCTCAGGGATGAATTATTTCATCTCCTCAAAAAGAAGAACAGGAGGACTTGTGGCACCTTAGAGACTAACAAATTTATTAGAGCATAAGCTTTCGTGGACTACAGCCCACTTCTTCGGATGCATATAGAGTGGAACATATATTGAGGAGATATATATACACACACAGACAGAGAGCATAAACAGGTGGGAGTTGTCTTACCACCTCTGAGAGGCCAATTAATTAAGAGAAAACAAACTTTTGAAGTGATAATCAAGCTAGCTCAGTACAGACAGTTAGATAACAAGTGTGAGAATACTTACAAGGCGAGATAGATTCAATGTTTGTAATGGCTCAGCCATTCCCAGTCTTTATTCAAACCGGAGTTGATTGTGTCTAGTTTGCATATCAATTCTAGCTCAGCAGTTTCTCGTTGGAGTCTGTTTTTGAAGTTTTTCTGTTGTAATATAGCCACCCGCAGGTCTGTCACTGAATGAATGGACGTAGAAGCCCTCTACACCAATATTCCACACAAAGATGGACTACAAGCTATCAGGAACAGTATCCCTGATAATGTCACAGCTAACCTGGTGGCTGAACTTTGTGATTTTGTCCTCACCCACAACTATTTCACATTTGGGGACAATATATACCTTCAAGTCAGCGGCACTGCTATGGGTACCCGCATGGCCCCACAATATGCCAACATTTTTATGGCTGACTTAGAACAACGCTTCCTTAGCTCTCGTCCCCTAACGCCCCTACTCTACTTGCGCTACATTGATGACATCTTCATCATCTGGACCCATGGAAAAGAAGCCCTTGAGGAATTTCACCATGATTTCAATAATTTCCATCCCACCATCAACCTCAGCCTAGATCAATCCACACAAGCGGTCCATTTCCTGGACACTACTGTGCTAATAAGCGATGGTCACATAAATACCACCCTATATCGGAAACCTACTGACCGCTACACTTACCTACATGCCTCCAGCTTCCATCCAGGACACACCACACGATCCATTGTCTACAGCCAAGCCCTAAGATATAACCGCATTTGCTCCAATCCCTTGGATAGAGACAAGCACCTACAAGATCTCTATCAAGCATTCTTAAAACTACAATACCCACCTGCTGAAGTGAAAAAACAGATTGACAGAGCCAGACGAGTACCCAGAAGTCACCTCCTACAAGACAGGCCCAACAAAGAAAATAACAGAACACCACTAGCTGTCACCTTCAGCCCCCAACTAAAACCTCTCCAGCGCATCATCAGAGATCTACAACCTATCCTGAAAGATGATCCTTTACTCTCACAGATCTTGGGAGACAGACCTGTCCTCGCTTACAGACAACCCCCGAACCTAAAGCAAATACTCACCAGCAACCACACATCACTGAACAAAACCACTAACCCAGGAACCTATCCTTGTAACAAACCCCGATGCCAACTCTGTCCACATATCTATTCCAGTGACATCATCATAGGACCTAATCACATCAGCCATACCATCAGGGGCTCGTTCACCTGCACATCTACCAATGTGATATATGCCATCATGTGCCAGCAATGCCCCTCTGCCATGTACATTGGCCAAACCGGACAGTCTCTACGCAAAAGAATTAATGGACACAAATCTGACATCAGGAATCAAAATACTCAAAAACCAGTGGGAGAACACTTTAACCTGTCTGGTCATTCAGTGACAGACCTGCGGGTGGCTATATTACAACAGAAAAACTTCAAAAACAGACTCCAACGAGAAACTGCTGAGCTAGAATTGATATGCAAACTAGACACAATCAACTCCGGTTTGAATAAAGACTGGGAATGGCTGAGCCATTACAAACATTGAATCTATCTCGCCTTGTAAGTATTCTCACACTTGTTATCTAACTGTCTGTACTGAGCTAGCTTGATTATCACTTCAAAAGTTTGTTTTCTCTTAATTAATTGGCCTCTCAGAGGTGGTAAGACAACTCCCACCTGTTTATGCTCTCTGTCTGTGTGTGTATATATATCTCCTCAATATATGTTCCACTCTATATGCATCCGAAGAAGTGGGCTGTAGTCCACGAAAGCTTATGCTCTAATAAATTTGTTAGTCTCTAAGGTGCCACAAGTCCTCCTGTTCTTCTTTTTGCGGATACAGACTAACACGGCTGCTACTCTGAAACTTTTCATCTCCTCAGTACCTTTGACTGAAATAATTATTTACTTAAAGTTCAAATTTGCCAAGGTCCCTCAGGTGATTCTGTTTTGTGAAGTGCCGTCTGGGAGAAGCTACTTATGTAATTACTAGCAATTAATTTCGCACAGGCATGATGAAATTTTCACTTAAAAGATTCATCCCTTTAAAAAAAAAAAAAAGAGAGATCAAACCAATTAGCATGTCGTTATCTGCAGTGGCCCACGGTCATGTGGTTTGCAGACTCACGTTCGTCTTTGACCCTGCCCCAAGTCGCTGGCTCACCTCTGCTCAGCATCTTGGGTCCCCATTTACATCTGTGGAACTGGAGCGCAAATGGGGGTGCGCCCCACTGGTTCTTCAAATATTCAGGGAGGTTCGCATCTCTTCTGGCAGGGTCAGGTGTAGAAGTGCCACGAATTCCACAGGACCTTTCTCACTAGGGGAGTTGGACGCTGCGTCTCCACCAGGTGCAGCACAAACCTCGCAGCCCAGGGCCAGGGTTGACTACGGAGACTTTAAGTCATCTCTGTGCTGTCCTGACTCTGTACTGCTCCAGGAGCGGGAGTGGCCCATGGCGTAATTCAGACAACCCCGAGGAGCTCTCTGAGTTATGATGACAGTGTGGAAATTGAATTGTGGAGAGGATGTGCATTTTCCCCAGAACATGTGCAGTATATATTGTAGCAGAGGTAAAAGAAATGCAAACCTACCAATATAGGTTGTGTCGTCTCTTCCAGATCACTGGGTGTTTGAAAGCAGGAGTTAGAAGTAAAAGGCAATCAAAAGTCTGGGAAAGTTAATTGTGTCCCTTTTACGTAAGAATTTTCAAGCTGTGGATAACTTTGGATCTGGAAGCAAGCCAGAAAGCATCTGTATTAATGCAATTTTCTAACTAATAAGGTAGAATCCACTGAAACCTGAGCTGCCTATGAAACAAATACAAGGAAATATGGGGTAATTCCGCTGTTTTGTCTAAAGAACTGACAGCTAGCTGGACCCGATATTAGGGTTACAGTTAGCCTGACTCTTGCTAACGAACTGTCATGCATTGCATCCCCTTCCTGTCAATTCTTTCTCTGCTTCCACAACAGCCTTCCTGGCCTGCCCTGTGTGGGACAGCACTGATCAGAAGCTCTGTAGTGCTGCATGCTTCAGCCTCCAACATGCCCTGCCCGCCCTTACCCCTGCACCCGGGCATGCGAAGGGGTCGTTGGAAAGCAGCCCAATGACTATCTACTTCTGTTCCTGCTCTGGGGGAATCCTCCCCCAGCCAGAACTGGGGCTTTTGGAGCCTCTGGCCCTGATTCCAGCTTAATTCTGCAGGCTTTGTTCAGTCCCGTAGGTTTTTACTCTGTCTTTACTCAGGCTCGTTTCCACTCGCTTCAGTGGGAATCTGCCTGAGTAAGGATTGAGGGTCTGATGGAGTGGGAGGGTTCAGTGGGCTCTGGATTGGCCAGATTCTCAGCGGGTGTAAATCACTGTAACTCCCATGGAGCAACGCCAATTTGCACCATCTGCAGATTTGACCTTTAGATACAAAACTGCACGGAACCAAGCTTTTTGCAAAGCAGCTCAGAATGCTTGTTGTGCTGCTGTGTGCATCCCCCAGCCCCCTGCATAGGAGTGTGGGGCAGGGGGTTTCCTTCCAAGGGTTATCAGAACATTTCGCCCCAGCAAACTCAGTGTCTACCACGACACTCTGCGGGGCCCATGGAGCCTGCACAACTTCCTCTTACTCAGCTCCAAAAAGATTACACATAAGAAGAAGTAATTTCTCCTGTGTCTTAAAACCTCGATGTCATCAGCTAGTAAGTGCCATCCCACACTTTAGCATGGCTTCCGGGGCTGCTTGATCACCACCGTCGGGCGAATGAACACATTGCACAAGGGGAAAGCAAGTGTTATTGGGTGAAATTCACCCCTTTGCACAAGGGCCTATGTGCAGTGTAAATCCCACTAACGCTCATTTTGCACTGGTCTTCTGCACCTGGGTGAATTTCACCCTTTGTGAATATAGACTGCTGTCCTGGGGAAACTGTGAGTTGCTTTATCTGACCAATGCTTTCACTGAACTCATATTTTCCACTTATAACTTCACGCTCGTATAGCTGAGATCCTCAGTCCTGTTACACAGAAATACTGCGTCATGTGCGGAGAGGAGAATGAGTCCAGACAAAATAAGAACCAACCTGATCTTTCACTAAAAACACAAACCAAACCTTGACAGAGGTTCAGAAAAGACCAAGTTATCCTTTTCCTTTAGGGTTTTTTTTTTTTTTAAAGATAATGTTCATTGCAACAAAAATAAATCTACTCCTAGGACTGCAGGCTGGGAACTTGCTACTTTATCTAACTGCATCACAACAGAGATTGGGCAAAACTCCCTTTAAAAAGCTGGATGTAAGGGAGGGAAGCATAGGTCCATCCCATGATCCTCTGATTAACCCAGTTGACCCTATCCTGACCACTTTACTACTATTTTTATTTTCATTCTCATTTCCATGCAGAAGCCAAAATGCTGAAATCCTGTTAAAAGAGCCATTTGCTTGGTATGTCATGGTTCGAGTTGGAAACATGAAGCATTTTAGGAAAGCTTGTTGTGGTTAAAATCCCACCCTGCTTTCACAGACTCAAAAGGTTTGACTCGGGGCAGGAAAAGCATCTAAATGTTTGGGTCTTAATCAAATCAAACCTCTGAAATACTGGAGGCTTCCCCATTACCCCCATATGTTGCCAGTGTCAGTCAGAAGTGCAGAAATGCTCCAGTCAATTCATTCCCAAAGAGTTCAGTAAGTTCAATGAAACCCATATGGTGAGCTAATGCCTGCCTGCGGGAGAGTCACCTTGCTTCACATTGTGTGCTCACAGCTGTTTGCCCAAAATAACACTAATTATCTAAAATACCGGCTTCCTGGAAATACCTGTTGAAGCAGAAGTTTATAATTACCATCATTCTGTAACCATTGCAAATTTCACTTCCCATAATCGCCCTCCCTTCGAGCAAACAGCCATGCTCCCATTCGCCTTCCCTGGCTCCCAGCAAAAGCAAAGGTGTGACTCCTTTAAGGCTTTTTGTCTCCGATTCATGACAGCCCTTAAACATGTGGGAAGTCAATGGGACGGAAGCACATGCTTGAAATTAAGCCCGTGTCTAAATACTGTCCTGAATCAGGGTCTTCGACTATAAGCCCTCTAGGGCAACGACTGCCTCTTTATGTGTGTCTTGGGTACCCATTTAGACTCCTCTCTGAGCACTGTAATGACAGCAACAACCCGTCTGTGCCATTGTGTTTCACGCATTTTGGTTCTGAGTCTCAGTTGTGTTCTGGGTGGTTTATTCCTATAGCATAAAGGGGCTGGGAACACTCTGATCCTGCCAGCCAGGAATTCCTCCGGTCCAGAATGGTTCCCTGACAGGGTATTAGTCCCAGCATAACACAATCAGGTTCCTACTTACATTAGGGGCTGCACTGGCTACCAGCTGGGTCCAGAATTTTAGGCAGAAGGTGCTATAAAGCCACTTTCACCTCCTATTCCCAACCGGAGAAGCACACCTTGGAATCTGAGCTTTTTTGTCTCTAGTTTTCCTTTAAATTTCCTGCTCCTGGACAACCGGCAGGCTGTCAGCAAGGGGATATCCCACGCAGGGGATCTGCAGCGACAACTCTCTGACGTAGGCACAACTGAGTCTCAGACTCTGTCCAAATAAACGGCAGCGAAACAATGTTGGAATTACAGGGAACCCAAGACACAAGTCACAAATCCTTCTGCCTGTTTAGATTAGATTGCAGCAGGTGTTCTAATTGCCAGGAGCACAAGTACTGCAACTGGTTCTAATTGCAGGTATCTCCACCTTCTGGGGCAATCGACACACCTTTGAATCCTTTAAAAGGAGAGGGCTGGAATTTTAACAGATTCATGAATTGTTGCCCCATTTTGAACTTTTTAAAGGGGAAATTTTAAAACCAGCAAAATATCACTGCCTTCTCGCTAGCTGGAAAGCCCTCCAGACCTGGCCAGCTTTTCCCTGCTGGCTTTGCAAAACTCACCGGTTTCATATTGCTCCATTGTAAGCACAGGTGGAATGGACCCAGCACCTGAACAGGAAGTCTTTGCCCTTTTATTTGGTACTCAGACATCCTGGAAAAAAAAGCCTCTCTCTATAAACAGAACAAGTATTTCCTCTGTGTTCTCCAGGAGTAACTTGAATAGAGCTTTTGCTCACGACAGGGGATTGAGCTAGTGAGGATTCTACAGGTGATATAGAACTACAGTTGCTACAGAACTAATATTAGCCTAGCTAATAGCAGCTCTCCTTTAGCTCAGAGCTAGTGGTTTTATAACGGAAGCTTTTAATAATTCTAATCCCACTAGAGACCATGACATCTGCCGTAGCATCGGAGTTGTATATTTATTTATTTCCCTAGGTACCTAGCAATACATTATCTGGGCTCTCTACCAATGCTAACAGCATGGGTAGTAATCCATATGTGGCAATAATCAGATCTGTGGGAAAAAAACAGAATGAACTCCACCTTAACTGGAGCCTCTCGGTAAAGCCAAACCAAGTGCTCGAAAACCATCAGTCAGAACCCCAATATCATGAAACTGGTTTAAAAAATAGTAAGATTTAAAAAAAAAATGTTGAGTTCTATTTGCCCTCTGATTTTGAGCCTTTAGGGTGCACTGCAAGTTTTCTTCTGCAACCATGAGGGCCAGAAACTTCCTTCTTTAAAAGGGAAAGCTGAGAGTCCCATCTAATCCCATGACTCCAGGAGCTGAGGCTCCAAGAAAAATACCAAATATCGCAAGGATCATGATAAAATCACAAGAAAGCAACACCGCCTTCGACACATTGGTACATTTTACTCTTGACGAGAATAAATATGAAACCTCACAATGACATTTTTCAGACACTCTAACCTCACTTTAAAGTATGTAAATGGACAGTCTTCTGGATCTTTTTTCCCCTCCCTTTAGGGAGGTTATTTTAAAAAAGTAGCACCCAGAGGGCTGGAATAGCAATAAAGAACAGGTTAGAGCCTATGATGTTTCCTTCCATGAAAGCTGGAAAGATTAATGCACCTGTCTGCAACTCAAGACTTTGCTATTCCCAGCTCACTAGAAACCAAACTGCATGTACAGCAATTTCTTTATTACTTAAATCACAGCCAGTGATTATTACCACTTTGGCTGGAACACAGCAAAATTGCACTAGCTGCCAAAGTGAAAGGTGACTGAAAGAGGGTTGAGCTGGCAGGTTCTGGGGAAATGTATGGGGCTTGGTAGGACTGCTTTTTAAGTATGGTTGGATGCGCGGGCTAAGGGTTGTGGGAGCAGCCCCTAGTCTGCTCGGTACAATGTAGAGAACCTCATGTTGCTGCTGTGTCATTGCTTGGGATGGAGCTACTCCTGTAATCAGTGATGTACAGCTTTCATTGGGTTCAATGAGAATTGTAGATGTGTGGCCAACACACCAGGGCTTGAACTTGGGACTTCCAGAGCTAAAAGCATCAGCTGCTACAGCTTGAGGTAAAGAGGCAAACCTTGCTAGCTGGGGCAGAACAGACTCATAGCCACTAATCTTATACCTCACTCGGTTAACCGCCTTTGGACATACCAACTACATGCTTTTCATCTGTAGACCTCAAAGCACTTTCCAAAGGTGGCTTTGACACAGTATCCATGGGGAAAATGAGGCACGAGTGCTTGTAATTTGCCCATGCTCATGCACTGTCCACTGGGCTTTGCCGACGTAATAACCAGTGACAGGCAAATCTCAAAGCCTTTGAAGTGTGGGTTTCATAAGCACCTCAAATTTAAGTGGCTTATTGGAACTTTCCATGCGTCTTGGGCATGTGGAACTGGGTGGAAGCCCCCATGAGATGCTGCCATAATGAACTTGGTTCTTCCTGCTTCTAGGTGAGGGTGCAGATGCTGGAAGGACAACCTTCTTTGTGGCCTTTCAGCACTTATGGGAGTGAAGTTACAACGTGAGGACAATGGGACAGTGAGGCCTTATGGGGGTATTCATGGGTAGCTGTGGCAGTGAACGCTTACTGGGACACCAGGGGGTAGATAAAGTACCAGGGTATAGGACAGTATTCTAGAGACTGCCCAGAAGACTAGTGCTCTATAGTGCCCCTCGTAGTAAACAACCTTGGTTAAACTTGTCAATTTCCCTGTCTGGGCTACCAGTGTGGAGGAGACAATGTGCTCAGTTTGAAGGAGGGGAAAGGAGTGCCTTGCGTTACCCAGCAGTGACTCATCTTGTTGATTAAGGAGCAGTAGCTGCTGGCTTCCACGGGGCATCCCTTCTTCAGCGGGAAGGATGGGAGCTGTGACATAGGACCTTAAGGCTGGAGAATAGAAAGGAGGGAAATCAGGGGCCCCTCAGGATTCTCCAGGAGTCATGGAGGGTCCTGTAGGAGATCTGTGGCTAGACTGCATGGTGGATAGTCCAGGAGGAAATGGATCTTGAGTTAAGGTTATTTAACTTTGAGTACAAATTTCCTGAATTTCTAAAGTTTTATTTTTAACTTTAATCTTACCTTTGAATTTCTACTTGTTCAAACTTTTTTGTTTATATGTAACTCCAAAGTTCTCACATAACACTGTGGTAATTCACTATAATAGCGGTGTGTTTATAACCTTAACTCTATCTTCTTACTGAGGTTATTTATCTGGGAATTTATTTGTTAATAGTATCCAGATTGCTTGAGATAGCAAGTATGAGTGACAGCCAAGGAAAGCTCCTTTAGATAGGATTTCTGACACAATATTTTGACAGTCTCATTTAAGGAACACGCTGTCAGCTCAGATGCAACATGACTGTTGCTTCCTAGTGGAGAAAATCCAGAAAATTGAGGGAAATCAAATTGCAGGTATACGTTCTTTTTACAGAGAAACATTCCAGGTCTGAACTCTGCCTTTCACTGCATAGATGTACAGCATTGCATGATGCTTGAAATGCATACGGGTATGGCGAATACCTCGTAAATGGTTTGGAACCCAAATGTGGTTAAAATAAGAACCTTCAAAGTGTAGATAGTTCTTCTGTCCAAGCAGGCTGTTAGTAGTGGGAATAGTTTGTCATTTTTACTCTCTCTCTGTTTATTGCGGTGACCAGAACTGAATGGAGTATTTCAGGTGGAGATGCTAGTGAAATAAAAGCAGCACAATGATCACGGGGATTGGAAGAAGTATACAAGGAAAGATTTAAGGAACCAGATAGCTATCCCCAGGGAACTAAAGCATGGATGGGAGAGACATCTGCAAATAACTGAAATAGAGCTAGTTGGGAATTTTTGAATGACACTTTTCTAGAAAATGCCACTTTTGTCAACACTGGCTCTTTCTATGGAAATGCATCAGTTGCGACAAAACTGTCCCTGAGAAGATTGCTCAGGCCCAGGATGGAGTTTCTTGTTAAAATGGGCAAGCAATCCCCATTCCAGAATAGATGATTACCGCACTCACATGGGATGTAGCTTAGATCTATTTACCGCGGGGTCCACATTACGCGATGTCGACGGGAGAGGCTCTCCCATCAACTCCCCCTACTCTTCTCGATCCGGTGGAGTACAGGAGTCGATGGGAGAGCGATCTGCAGTCGATTTAGCGGGTCTTCACTAGACCTGCTAAATCGACAGCCGATGCATCAATTGCCGCTCGTTGATCCCCCGCTAAATGTGGACAAGCCCTTAGATGGAAGAGTGCCAAACCCAAGGATTGCGAGGTATTATTTAGGGGGCATGTAGAAGCTCCAACCAAGAACAGAGCCCCATTGTGCTGGGTGCTCCACAGACTCATCGTACAACACCATCCCTGCCCTAAAGACTTTATAATCTAAATAGGTCAGATTGACAAATGCCGGGGAGAGAAACAGCACCAAAGGAACTTGACTGTAATTACACAGCACGTTATGGGCAGAGACAGCATTAGAACTCAGGCCTCTGATAACCAGTCCCATGCTAGACAATGCTGCCTCCTGCTAACTTATAGGAGAGTTTCCAAAGACAAGCAGTGAGGGCGTTGTTGCTTTGACACTTAGAATTTGACGGGATAAAGCACTAGAAAAATGTAATGCTGGAAACAATCCTGCCTTGGGCAGAATAGGAACTCAGGTGCCATAATGGGGAATTTTCCACCATTAAGTTTTAGGAATCACTCCACGTTCCCTGGAATATTTTAATTGTGTTCTTAGGGGACTTCAGTGTTTTATTTATGTACACTTAACAGTGGGTGAAGCACCAGCGTTGCATGAGTAGTCAGCAGGATTTACATGCTTGACTTGCAGCCTAGACATCTACCACATGAACTAACGGAGTTAGGCTCAGCCCCTCAAAGGAATTTAGATTCCTGGCTTCCACTGATTGTAAAGTAAGTTAGGAGCCTAAATACTTCTGAGGATCTGAGACCAACTCTATGAGCTGATAGCAGTAGTAGGTTGTTAACCATAGTGAGCCAGAGACTTGAGTGGCGCACATCATCCACTTTGGCACTCTGTTACATATGTGCTGTGAAAAATGAACCCTGAATGTAGTGTGCAGTGTTGTTGTAGGTGTGTTGGTGCCAGGATAATGAAGAGACAAGGTAATACATTCTGTGAGACAAGGTGGGTAAGGTAATATAAGTCACCTACACCCCGATTCAGCAAAGGACGTAAGCACACACTTTGCACTAAAGGGGTATCAACACTGACAACTGTTTCATCATTTTGGGGCCCACTCTTTGGACTGTTGCAAGCATTCATTTCAGTAATAAAACTGGTGACACTGAAGTTTGCTGATAGCCTGACTGTGATTTAGACACAGCAGTGGTCTCGCATCCTACTTGATGTCAGGCAAGGTCATGCCCCATTCTTTAAGTTATTTAGGATTAGAAAATTGAAACCATTTGGAACTGAGATGATATTTCTTTATATAATAATGGCTGGGAAATTGAACTGTAAGAATGGATTCTTGTTATTAGTTCATATGAGGTGCTTTTTAAAAATTATTGTAGAAGGAGGATGACAACAGCCTAATTCCAAGATAAATTGCCCTCCTAAAATGACTACAGTAGCTTATGGGTTGCTATGATTAGAAAACTTAAAGCGGTTGCAGTAAAAGTTTAAAGCTCTTACGAATGGTTTTAACTAGAATGGCATAGGGACCTAGGACCTTCCATAACGTATCAAACCATTGGTCCATCAGATCTCACAGACTAGGGAGAAGGGGGCTTCAGGGTCAAGCAAATAATTATACAAGGCAGCAGAGCTTTGATTTTTGGGGGGTGGGGGGGGACTGACTTTTTCTTTGGTGGTTCCAAGTTGCTGGAATCTGGCAGCTGAAGGTGATGTGCCCAGCGATTTAAACACTGGCCAAGTACATCTTGTTGAAACATTTCTTTTGTCAGCAAATGGCTTTTTGACCAGAATGAAAGTGTCGGCGGAAAGTGGTTTGAGTTGAATTGTTTTTTTTTGGTTTTCAACAACTGGAAATGTTGGTTGTTTTTGTTCACTTCCCCCTCCCGCCAAACACACACTTTTTAAATATTCATGTTTGTTCTTATGCACCTTCTAACAGGGGGAAAAAAGGGAGAAAATGGAACGCTTTCCCCCATTTGGTTTAACTGAAAAGCAAACAAAAAGAACCATGAAAAGTTTGAGACAAAAGCATGAGATTTTCAGTTATTTGATTTTTTTTTGTATGGAAAATATTTACTATTTTTTACCACATTTCACATCAATTACCTCAAGTCTTATTTGGTCTCTCACTTACCTTCTTTCCAAGCTCTTCACTACTATTCCCCTGCCACTTTGTTACTCTCAAAGACACAAATCCTGCATTCATCCTCAGTCCCTAATCAGGCCAAAAATCCAGTTGATTGAAGACTGGTGGTTATAGTACCTTATCTGTTTTGTATTGTGTAGACTAGATCCTTTCATTTTCTTATTTAGTGAGTCTGGGGCTGGTGAAAGGTGCTGGATTGGCCATTCTGAAGAGTGACACTGATCAGAAGATGGCTTGTTTTCCTGTAGAAAAAAAGGTTGGCATTGCAATTTTCAGTGGAAATGTTGGACTTTTCACCAAAAACCTGAACAGTCTCGGCCAAAAGCTGTTGAAAACTGCCAATACTACTACTAAATCAGTTTTCAGATGAAAATTGTTGATTTCCTAGCAAAAAATAAAATAAAAAAACCAAAAATGTTGAGTTAGGCAAGCCCCCAATTTCCTGTGCATGTATATAATATAATATTCACACCAAAAATATTGATGGAAAATGTTTGACCACCCTATTATTATTCATCCACAGAACAAGGGCAGCAGTGCAAATTACCTCTTCCCTTCTCGAAAAGGTCTTCACCCCTGTTCACACTATCTTTGCAGGCAGCTTTCCTGCCCTCCAGTGTCTGGAGCATTTGTAGAAGTTTATGAATCTGCTACTGAGTTGAGAGAGCTGGTCCTTTAGCTCAGACATCAGAAACTCATGGTTTTTAGACACAAAGGTCTCAGATTTAATATCCCCCATGAAGGACACTGTTATGCCATTGCTAGGGGTTGAGAGAAGAGTGTGGTCTGCATCACTCATTCGTTCATCTCAGCTGACGATGCTAACAAGGGGACCAACTAGTGGTTTGTTATTTTGTTTTTTATGCTGTAGATATCTGTTCTCTGGGAACCAGACTGAGACCCAGAAAACTCATTCCACACGTATCACCAGGTTGTAATGATTTTTGAACCGCTACTGCACTAGGCTAGATTGAAAACCAGGGCTACACAGGAGCAAAAGATCCCCATTATGAATGAAACATGCATGTGCGCACACTCACCATGTGAGCCTCAAACTTTTTGTGAGTCAAAGCCCGACGCTTCTTCTATGGGTGAATCTTTTGGCTCACTCCTCCATGGTAATCAGCTAAACAGGATTCCAAAATAGCAGTGATCTTATCAGCACTTGCTCTGTACAGGGGAAAAGCTCAAGTGATAAGTCTATCTGGGAACAAAATTCTCCTTGAATTTTGGGAACTAATTAGGATTCAATCAGCCCTTCCTGATTTGAGTTCCTTTGCCTCCATAACACCCCACCTGATTGATTCCAGCTCCCTCCCGCAATGCAGCGCATGGGCTAAATGTTGCTACCCACATTGCTAACAGCGGAGGAACAAAGAAAAGAACAAATCACCACGTCCCACAGGGAATCCCATTGTACTTTGGTGCAGTTGATTAGAGCACTAAGCTGTAAGTAGGGTTCTGAGGAGCCTACGTACAATGTGAGGAAACCAGCGTATCAACCGTTCTCCCTTAATGCTCAGTGATGAGGACTAATGCAGTCCAGACAATAGACTCCTCGGGCCTGATCCTAAACTGGTGAAAATGTTTGCAGCTCCACTGAAGCCAATGGGGCTATGCCTTCCCTGTCAGGATCCCACAAAGGGCAGGCAGGGCCAAACCTGAGGCAGGGAGCAGCAGAGGAGCTTGCAGTCAGGTCCAGGCCAGGGTCAAGGCCAAGGGCCTGAGTCCAAGTCAGGAACCAAAGTCCAAATGAAGCTGAGGCCAAGCCAGAAATTGCCATAGTAGCTACACTGCTGCCTAGACACTTCCTGGAATGCCCCTTGGGCTTATATAGGGCAGGAGCCATGGGGTGCTGCCTGTCAAACCCAACACAACTGATGACGGGGCTGGAGCACATGACTTATGAGGAGAGGCTGAGGGAAGTGGGATTGTTTAGTCTGCAGAAGAGAAGAATGAGGGGGGATTTGATAGCTGCCTTCAACTACCTGAACGGGGGTTCCAAAGCGGATGGATCTAGGCTGTTCTCAGGGGTGGCAGATGACAGAACAAGGAGCAATGGTCTCAAGTTGCAGTGGGGCAGGTCTAGGTTGGATATTAGGAAAAACTTTTTCACTAGGAGGGTGAAGCACTGGAATGGGTTACCTAGGGAGGTGGTGGAATCTCCTTCCTTAGAAGTTTTTAAGGTCAGGCTTGACAAAGCCCTGGCTGGGATGATTTAGTTGGGGATTGGTCCTGCTTTGAGCAGGGGGTTGGACTAGATGACCTCCTGAGGTCCCTTCCAACCCCGATAATCTATGATTCTCTGATTCTTGAGGGAGAACTTCTCCTGGTCTGTGTCCAGAGCAGGACTGCTCATAGCTGCTGCTGAGTGGCAGCTGGGAGACAACAAGGAGTCTGGTGGCACCTTAAAGACTAACAGATTTATTTGGGCATAAGCTTTCGTGAGTAAAAACCTCCCTTCTTCGGATGCAGCGATTCAGACCTGGGTTCTGGACTTGCAGGGCCTCGCAGGTGATCTGGTTCTTAATTCTCTGCAATAAGGTAACCCTTCATAATTAGGGCCCTACTGATTTCATGGTCATCGGATTTTAAAAATAGTAAATTTCATTATTTCAGTGATTTAAATCTGAAGTTTCATGGTGTGGTAATTGTAAGGGGCCTGACCCAAAAAGGAGTTGTGGGAGGTAACAAGGTTATTGTGTGTGTGTGTGGGGGGTTGCAGTACTGCTACTAGGGTGACCAGATGTCCCAATTTTATAGGGACAGTCCAGATATTTGGGGCTTTTTTTTATATGGGCTCCTATTACCCCCCCCCCCCCGGTCCCGATTTTTCACACTTGCTGGCTGGTCACCATGACTACTACCCTTACTTCTGCGCTGCTGCTGGCGGCGGCTGCTGCTGGCTGGGAGCCCAGCTCTGAAGGCAGATCCATTGTCAGCAGCAGCACAGAAGTAAGGATGGCCTGATATGGTATTGTCACCCTTACTTCTGCGCTGCTACTGGTGGGGTGCTGCCTTTAGAGTTGGGCACCCGGCCAACAGTTACTGCTGACTGAGGGCCCAGCTCTGCAGGCAGCAATGCGGAAGTAAAGGTGGCAACACTGTGACTCCCCTAAAATAACCTTGTGACCCCCTGCAGCTCCCTTTTGCGTCAGGACCCCCCATTTGAGAAACGTTGGTCTCCCCCGTGAAATCATCATAGTATAGAGTAAAAGTACACAAAAGACCAGATTTCATGGCGGGAGATGAGATTTCACAGTCCGTGACCCGTTTTTCATGGCCGTGAATTTGGTAGGGCCCTAGTGATAATGTAACGAAAGAAGATGCAGTTTGCCCAGAGAGCTAGCAATAGGCAAGCCATCCAAGCTGATGTTTCCTCTACAAATTAAGAGAATTCGTGGAAAGGAAAATAATAACACAGCAATTAAAATTTATATTCCGCCTCTTTTGAAGGTATTACTAAATCATATTGTGGAGTCCTGTCCCTTTAATGAACGCAGCCCTTTTTAATTGTTCTGTTTGATCTTGCGCTGTGTAGGTTGGGAAGCAAAGCAGACCAACTTCGGCCAATACTTTCACAAATGGCTTGTAATTTTGGATGCCCACAGTTCTGTTTAAATAGGAAAATAAATAGATTCCCCCCGTCCCTCACCCTCTTATCTCCAGCTCCCACACACGTGGTAGGAACAAGGTGCGGAGGCCCCCAGTTAAAATCTTGGCTGCACATCACAGTGGGGTGGCTAAGGAGCACTGAAGATGCGCCAGCTGTCTCTGTGTATTTGATTAACACCCTCTCTCTCGCATCTCCATGGCGTCTCCTCTCTGCAGGAGCATTAATAAAGTTTAGCACTGGTTATTGTGTTTTGATTTCTTTTCTCTAGGAGAGCCCATCTGGTTCTGCCTCCCGTAATCACATTACAGGGATTCCTGGGTTCAATCTGGTCTGTCAGCTGCTGCGAGTGACACTTTTCATTTCTTCTTGCCTCTCGGTCAGGGAGGCTTTGCCTGCCAAGGCACCGCACAATCCTGGAAGGGACTTTCGCCTACTCCCCTGACCTTTCGTTTGGTTTTTGGCTCATTGATCCCGATTAAGAACAGTCAAATGCTCTGACGGAAGAAGGTGAGCATACTCTTGGCAAAACTGGAGAGGCAAATGAGAAAAATTGCATCATCCAAGGTCAAATCACCCGGAAGTTTAAATGGTCTCTCCCCCATCCACCATTTCCATTTACTCCAGGGAAGATGGTGACTCCACTGCTGCTGGGAGCTACGGCAGCAAACCAAATCCAATTGGGAACCAACATGCTGCAAGTTACCAATGTCTGCAACTTGCTCAGGTTTACCTGTGAGGCTGGTGAGCTATCTGACTCTCTAAAATACCTTGATTTGGATTTCCTTGTGGGGAAACAACCACAAACCATTTGCTGTAATTCCAGTGGATGTTTTTGCCTCCTGAGGTTTCTGACTACAGCTCTTGGGGGCGGGGGGTCATGTTGCGATGCATTGGTGTACAGGGAAGATTCCCAGCATCTTCCCTGGACTGTATTTTATTTTATTTTTTTATTTTATAATGGAGATATCCATCTCCTAGAACTGGAAGGGACCTTGAAAGATCATCGAGTCCAGCCCCCGCCTTCACTAGCAGGACCAAGTACTGATTTTGCCCCAGATCCCTAAGTGGCCCCCTGAAGGACTGAACTCACAACCCTGGGTTTAGCAGGCCAATGCTTAAACCACTATGTTGTGGAACAAACTGGGCAGAGAGGTGCCTTCCATGTAACGTGTCCCTAAGCCCAAGTCTACACTAAAAAGTTAGGTCAACCCAGCTACTTTGCTCAGGAGTGTGAAAAATCCACACCCCTGAGCAACGTAGTTAGGATGTAGTTAGCAGTGTAGACAATTCTTCTGTCGCCCTAGCTACTGCCTCTCGGAGAGGTGGATTACCTACTCTGATGGGTGATTTTAGAAAACTAAACATCAAGGGGGATTCCAATCTGGGTTGCATTGTATCTGAATCATCAAAACCCAGTGCTTGGGAAGAAGTTGATAAAAGTTTCCACTCCTTTAATAGACAAACTGTGGTTGGTTGGTTTGGTTTTGGTTCTGCTCCTTGGCCAGGCTTTGCTTTAACCAGACAAAAGCAGAGGGGGGTTCAGATCTGAGTTCCATTTTATTCCCCAAAATGCGTGCACTGCCGGAAGCTCTGGTTCTGGAAGCCTGCCATGAGAGGGAAGCCAAACAAAAAAGTCTCAGCTTGTCTGAGTGCATTGTAATCCTCACATTACAATCCTGCGGAGAAGGAGGCTGCACCTGGAGGGCAGTTGCTCTGCGAAAAACATGACCCGATGGTAACAGGGTCACCAGGCTTATAACATCAATATCTAGTCAGCAGCTGCAGATCATTTCCAAAACTCATTATTTTGCAGAACTACTGTATCATTGAATGGAACTCATTACCTGAAAGGCTTGTTAGTTTCCAGTCACTGACAAAATGTGGGTTACTTTAATTAACGAATGATTATGAGCTGAAATGCATCGTGTGTATATTTGTTTTCCATTTCACTTCTACCCAAGCTATTGAAATCCATCTGTCAGATGAGACATGAAGCCAACCTCCCTGACCACTGGTGGCAATTAAAAATATTTTTTTCCAAGTGCAGAAAACTTAAGCTCAGTTTCCTGGCTAAATTCTAGTATATTCCCCCTCTAGTTTTTCATTTGGTTATCGTTTTCTTTGCTGTTTGTTCTAAACTATTGTGTGTCTGTGCATTATTGCGGTGTGTTATTAAACACCTGCTGTGTTCCACCCCAGAGGTAGCTGCATTTCACAGGCAGGGTGAATCTTCTCTATTGTATATAGTTTGAAAAATGCTTTGGGAAGCAAGAGGATCTATATGTGGAAGCTAGTAACAATGCTCTATATAATACATTGAAATGCCTTATAAAATAGAGAATGGGAGCTAAAAATTAAGCTATCTGTGCTCTTAGTGTTTGGAACCCTTGGATCATTCATATGTAAAGCTAGACCTAAAAGTGGGATTGTCGTACCAGCCAGTTCCTTCCCTTCCTGAACAGTGAATCTTGGCCAAAGCTGAGGAGATGAATGGAATAGACCTTGTTAATGACGGATTGTTATGGAGCGCTGATGCCATGGTAATGCTAATGACTAGAAAGATGCTCCTTCCTTCATCCCACAAGCCCACAACCCGAAGGGGATAGCACGGTCCCACCTGCTCATTATGTTTGTGCACACACAGGTTTTGCAGTAAGCTCTTCTGACAATTTCAGATCTCTGGAACATCTTGCTAAGCTGTAGGCTGCCTCACCCTGTACATGAATTGCCAGCTCCCCAATCCCTACAAAGCATTACTTTCATATTTGAACATCTGGTTATGCTGCATCTTCCAGTGAGAACAGCAGGGAGCTCCAGCCAAATGGCTCTAGGCCACCAAGATCAAGTGTGTCCCGTGAAAGGTGTGAGGAAGGAAGAGTGCAGGCAGAGCCCAGCCTCCCAGACAGCAATTCAAGGCGGAACAGAGGTTCAACGTCAAGCCCTTCCTGGGATTTATGGGCACCCTATTAATAATGGGAACAGCATCAGTATTACAATATGGGACTTGCTCTTATTTAATTTGGTGGGTGCTGGGGTCTGGGAACTGGCCCCCTGCAAAACAGCAAGCGACCTCGCCTGTGCCCCTGCACCAGCCTGTTGTCCCAGTCCCACTCCCCTACTGTCCAGCAGCCTGAGTGCTCTCTGTGTGATTCTTTGAATCCAGTGGGTTTGACTGTTTTTTCCCTCCTAGGATGCAGCTCAAACACGAATTGTTTCAGGGACAGATGACTGCTTGGCTTATGCACTAAATAGGTTCTGTTCGCTAACGCCAAATCTACTGAGATGGGGCAAAGAGGCTTGAGGATACGGAGTGAGAAGGAAACCGTTTCAGACCCATTCCTTACCTTTGCAATACTCCACTGGGGCTAACAACCCGGCATTTAGAGTAATTTACAGTAACTGAGTTTTAATAATGTTGTGGGATCCTCAGACTTATTACGAAAATCCTCTTATAAACAGCAGCTCCTTTAATAACCTTGGCTGCAAAAAGTGTTTGTGTATTTACATGCATTTGCATATATTTGCATGCATGTCATTAATATCAAATTTGGATTGCTCTCACTACATTACACTGTTAAATCCAGCCTTAAGCTGAAGGCATAGGCCTTTGATAACACGATTTTGGTAATATGGGCACGCATTACATCAACAACAAAGCCCTAATGCAGAGCAGCACGCAGGGTCTATCCTGTGCAAGGGGAGGTCTTTTTGTTTGGGCTGGTTCCTGCCAGAGGGGGTTGATTTTGAAAAGCGTCTCGACAAAAGTTCTTTTGGAATTGCAGCCTTCCCTCTGAGCAGTATGCCGAGCTCTTAGTCATGAGATTGAGACTTTTTCAGACATTCCATAGCAGCATGCAGGAAAATCATGGGAAACGAGATTGCTACATCAAAGAGCTTAAAAAATACTAGCAAGTAGTTTAGGTCCAAATTATGATGTGTTTAGAAGTAATGTCACCTTGCGCATCTTGTGACAGTGAAAGTGTGTGTGTGTGTGCGTCCGGGACGGGGAAATGCTCTGTGAATTCTTAGGGCTAGAGTCCAATCCCCTTACTCAGACCTAATAGTATCTCCCTCCATGAATATTCTCAGTGGGACAAATTTTGGGATAAAATGTGTATGGGCACCAGAATCTGTCCCTAAGTACCAAACTATGGGTGATGCTAAATACTCAGTGACACAATACGGCCTGCAATCAATAAGTGAGCTAAAAAAAGTCTGGGGCAAATTTATCCCTAGTGCATTTTCCCTGAAGTCAACGGTCTAGCACCCAGGATGAATTTGTCCCAATATACAGCTATGCCGACTATGGATGGGCATCCTTGTTTTCAGAACTAAGAACTAAGAATAGGTGAACTGCTCCTGAAAAATGAATTGCCACTTATCCATAGTGGCCCCATTCCAACTCCCACCGAGTCAATGGAAAGATTCCCATTGACTCACTGAGTGTTGATTAGGCTCTGTTAGAGTCCAGTTTAAATCTTGAAGGTTCTTAAATGTTTATTCAATAACATCAGCTGTCTTAGAGCATCTGGTCATGTCTCCTACTAGTGGCTGGCTCGGCTACTCTACTGCTAATTATATGTTGTGACAGAGTTGCTTTAATCCTTAGAGAAGAAGCCTGTGTCTTTGGTGTTGTAGGTTCCCAGTTCAGTTCTTGCTTCTGACCCTGCATCCAAGACATTGTGTTAACTCACATTGATTGTTTTCACTTCTGAGTGTTAGCCAAGTCTAGAATTAGAAACACAGAAGATCTGGTGAGACAGGCTGTTTCCCAGGAGATTTCTAGTCCAATTTTACACACTCAGAAGGTCTGGATACTTCTGATAAGCATCCAGACTTGTGGGAGCTAATGTGAATTAAGTCTGATTTCTAAACCTTTTGAGGATCATCGATTGCTACTAAGAACTCAACATAATCTTCATCTAATACACAGAGAGAATCTGTATAAATGTACTTCATACACCTGAGCTGCCAGAGTTCTTCTGGAAGTGGACAGTTTTTTCTCAAAGCTCAACCCAAGGGAAATAAATCAAATGAAATAAAGACCCTGATATAAGATGCAATAACTGCAAACTCAGTAAATCTCCAGCTAAAAGATAAAAATAAAAGGTTAGCTTTCATAGCGCTGATGGCTCAAGTGTAGGATCACCCATCCCAAGCATTCAGAAACCATGCGTGAAGCCCCCACAATAATGAGATTGGCTTAATTAATACATTTGGGGATTCCTTTATTTGCCTGCTTGGTTTCTGAGACTTTAGAGTACAGTCAGTTCACACATTTCCTGGTTTTTCTCCACAACCATGAAGGCTAGAAGCTCCCTTTTTTTTAAATGAAAGCTGAGATTCTCACTATCCGAAACATGGCAGTACTGCATGTAGCCCTCCCTAATCACTGTGCCTTTATGTCAGGACTAAGGTTTCAAGATCCTTTTTTTTTCTCCTGCTGATAATTGCTCATCTTAATTAATTAGCCTCTTAAAGTTGGTAGGGCGACTCCCACCTTTTCATGTTCTCTGTATGTGTATATATATCTCCTTACTATATGTTCCATTCTATGCATCCGAAGAAGTGGGCAGTAGCCCACGAAAGCTTATGCTCTAATAAATTTGTTAGTCTCTAAGGTGCCACAATAACTCCTGTTCTTTTTGCGGATACAGACTAACATGGCTGCTACTCTGAAACCTAACATTCTCTTTGTATCCAAGAAACAGATACAGAACTGGTCATGATAGTCCACAGTGCCTGTGCTGAGACTGCCAGATGTGGTGGTGCTGTTGCCTGGGTTATCCATTAGGAATTGACCTGAGACCTCAGGAGTCTGTTTCTCATCACCACCATGCATTCATCAGATGGCAGCAACTTTTGGTCCCTGGGTGCAGAATTCTTCTCTGGTTTCAGGGAGATGTTTTTATTTAGCAATGACACCAACCGTACAATGGATGAAAGCAGATGTAGCGTCTACGAGGAGGCACTATACCCCAGTGAATCTATGACACGGTGGTGAAAGCTGCCCTGACCCTCATTACTAGTCCCCTTGAGCCAACCAGTGTCCTACATTATAGTGTCCTCATCCATTACAACTATTAAGCTGGTGCCAACAATCTATCCTAAGGGTGAAAACAACGAGGAGTACTTGTGGCACCTTAGAGATGAACACATTTATTTGGGCATAAGCTTTCATGGGCTAAAACCCACTTCATCAGATGCATGGAATGAAAAATACAGGAGCAGGTATAAATACATGAAAGGATAGAGGGGTTGTTTTACCAAGTGTGCTAATGAGATAAATCAATTAACAGCAGGATACCAAGGGAGGAAAAATAACTTTTGAAGTGGTAAGAGTATCCTTGTTCTACTGAGAATGAGAAGTGTCAATTTCTCTCACCATCCACCGTTGCAAGTGAAAACCTCATTGAAGGCTTTTCTAAATATTGTATTAATTCTCAGATGTATGCCCTGGGAATGTCAAAATGTTAGGCTACTCTGGAATGAAGCGACAAACAGAACTGAAGTAGAATTAAACAGAGAATTACCTAGAGATCCAATACCATTTATTTTGGCATGTGTAGCTATGGTTACAGACCTTTCAAATGCCCCTTCCCACAACTTTATCTTAAGATCCGAAGTGGCAGCAAAAAAAAAAAAAAAAAAATCTTGGGAAATCTGCATGCCCCCTGTTATTGAATAGATGTTCATGGTGTATTGAGCTAGCCGATTTAAGCTAATTATCTCTGTGTTTCTATTTATTGAATGTGCAATTAGCTATGCCACAAAGGCTATGGGAGAACAAATCATGTAGGTGCAGCTAATTGGAGACACCACCAGAGGTAACGAAAACAATCATTTTTACATCTTACGTATGAAAGGGGGCCAGAACCCTAGCTTGTGGAAACTGGCAAAGCTCCACTGAAGTGTCCCACTGAGAATCTAGTCCAAGGACTGGACGATTGAACACGCTTGGTTCACTTCTCATCTCGCTGGCACTCACGTAAAGGTCCGCTGAAGCGCATGGAGTTACGCTGGTGGAAGAGCAGAATTGCATGGTGACAGGGTATCCCAGAAAGTCTGAGATACAAAGTCTCACTGCATAGGCAAGTCCCAAATTTTTGGTGATTTTGGATAGGAATCTCACCGCTGATCCCTAACAGGCCAATACAGAATCCCCAGCTCTGAGCGCGCCCAAAGCACAAGAAATCCGGGTACCATGAAATTCCCGGGCTCCATGCCTAGTTTGTGACTTTTGGCCCAGCCCTGAACAAGAAACAATGCGCAAACTGCACCACCCCAGAGAGCACTGTGCTTTCAAGACACTCCAGAGTCACAGTTCCTGGGTGGCTTTCTCCTTTTTCCAGGGGAAGGGGCAATAATTTGCTTCTGGCTTCCACAACGTTCATGCCAGTTCAGGCTGGCTTGTCAGCCAAAGGCTGATCCATCCCCTCCTCCCTGCATACAGAGGGAAGTAGGTGGGCATTGGACACTTGCTTACTGCTATACCCTGGCCTAGGTAGCTCATGCAGTGAAACTCCTTTACTCTCCCTTACACCGTAGAGCTGGCAAATTGCACAAGTCACAATCTATCTGGCTATGGTATTTTATACCTGTGTGCTTTGTAGTCTTCAGTGCAGTGATCCTCCCAGTCCCACCCTGAGGCAGGCAGCACTATTATTTTAGAGATGGGGACCAGAGGCACAGAGAATCTAAGGATCATGTGTTTAGGTGCCTAAAGAAGCAGATAGCCGCCTAGTGGCATTTCCTCTTGATTTCAATGGGAGTTAGGTGCCTAAGTGCTTTTTAAAAGCCATAGACACCTACCTGCATCTTCAGGTGCATACATTTCTTTAAAAATCCAGCCTCAACGACTCACCGAAGGTCGCATTGGGAATCTGTGACACAGCAAGTTGTTGAACCCAGCTCTTGCAGGCTAGCGCGCTAACCACTGCACCATCCTTCCTCACTAGCCCTGCAGCTCCAGAGAGTTCAGCAAACATCCAACCTTTGGGGGCACCCACCTGAGCAGAACCAGAATGCTCAGGTTCCGCTGGCCGTGTACTGACCAATAATCAACTCGGCAGTGTCAATGGTGGAAAAAAGTCTGACATACCCAAGCCACTGATTTTCCTGATCAATGCCCTGTTAATTTATGTTAATTGGAACTGCACGGGTAGTTTTTCTCCCCTCTCCCACCTCCTGCTGTGAAACCAAGCAAGCTCTTATAATCTTCTGCGCCAGTCTGCTAGAACAACGGGCAAAGGAAACTCTTAGCATGCAAGCCATGTCAATGATCAGCTTTATCTAGCGAGGAAGTTCTGGTACTTTTATATTTTTGAAGGCTCGCTGAACCACAATTCAAATTTTTTTTTTAAATAAACCTCCCTGTAGCATGGCAGATGCTCTGTGGCAGCAGAACGTTCCGGTTTCCCCTTCCACTGTTAATTCACTGCAAAGCTCTGCAGGCTTCTGGGAAACTGCAAAGGGAAGACAACACTCCACATTTTGATGGAGCCCCACATTGCTCCCATTTCACTCAATGGGAGTTTTGCCATTAGCTTCTATCGGAGTTAGGGCTGGTCCATCTTCTCTTACAGAGCTAAGTGTGAGATTTCCTTCTTTTCCCTTCCAAATGGATTTGAGGGAATCTAAGCTGTGGTGACGCATACACTGCATGCCACTGGCAGCGGCGTGTAGAACATAAGA
Source organism: Chrysemys picta bellii (assembly GCF_011386835.1). Classification (NCBI taxonomy): domain Eukaryota; kingdom Metazoa; phylum Chordata; order Testudines; family Emydidae; genus Chrysemys; species Chrysemys picta. The sequence continues at coordinate 6,920,325 of NC_088813.1, read as the reverse complement.
ATGGCCATACTGGGTCAGATCAAACGTCCATCTAGCCCAGTATCCTGTCTTCCAACAGTGGCCAATGCCAGGTGCCCCAGAGGGAATGAACAGAACAGGGAATCATCAACTGAGCCATCCTCTGTTGCCCATTCCCAGCTTCTGGGAAACAGAGGCTAGGGACACCATCCCTGCCCATCCTGGCTAATAGCCATTGATGGACCTATCCTCCATGAACTTATCTAGTTCTATTTTTAACCCTGTTATAG